>NC_138376.1:73335726-73363226 GCF_054177405.1 Leptonychotes weddellii
GCTCTAGGTAGCATTGACATCTTCACAATATTTGTTCTTCCAATCCATGAGGATGGAACTTTTTTCCATTTCTTTCTGTCTTCCTCAATTTCTTTCATGAGTATTTTATAGTTTTCTGAGTACAGATTCTTTGCCTCTTTGGTTAGATTTATTCCTAAGTATCTTATGGTTTTGGGTGCAATTATAAATGGGCTCGACTCCTTAATTTCTCTTTCTTCTGTTCATTTTTAAAATTTTTTCCTTCACTTTTTCCAGTAATAGCATATGTATTTAATTGTGGGTGGTGAACATGGGTAGCTTGTCAGATATATTATCTTATGTGTGCTCTCTTATGTTAATATCATGAAATACAATTTATTTAATAAATTGCACTTTTGGAGGAAGTTGTATATCTTTGATTTTGTAAATTTCTTTTATAGAAATTAAACTCTTAATTTCTACCCCTTCTTTCTCTCTTTGCTTTTACCATCAAGCCTTTAAGCAATACCTTCACTTCTCATGGCTAGCATCTCTGTTCATACACATTTTCAAGCCACTTCCTTTTTACTCCTCACTAGCCAGTCCTCTGATCTACCTTGTAGTAGACCTGTTCTCAATATTCACTTGTTCATATGAGGGTCCTTTTCTGGGGATGAGTTGACTTCAGATATACCAAATAGGCCCTTTGCTTTCCTCCCCAGTTTTCCATGAAATGTCGACCAAACTCTACACAGATTTGGACTTCACTCTTATTTCTGCTGGTGTCATGTATTTTCCTTTGGACATGCAATTTGAAGTCTTAAATCTCTGACTTTCATCTATATTGTAAGTGTGGGTTTTGGGTGATTATTATTTACTTGCTGATCTCTCTCTTTCTTTAGGATGAATGGAGAGTTCCAGGTTTATGTGTCTGTCTGTTCCTGTAGACACTCAGAAGACTCTTTTTTGATATTTTCAAAGTAGCTTAAGTTTTAGAAACAAAATTTAAATTTTACATGTGGAAATTTAGTTTGATTAGTATATTAATTTTCTACTATGGAATCTAACATCTTGCATTATAAAATCTATAAGTTAATTGGTTTGAAAATACTGTCAACTCATAAGCTAAAAATTTATTCCAGGTCATGTAGTATTTAAGTTGTTCTAACCCTATTGCTAACAACTCTTTATCCCTAGTTGTTTATTATTCACAGTCTTGCAAAGCCCTATTTTATTAGTTAAGTGTGTTTGTTCTGAAGAAAATTTATTATTTTGAGTTTACAGCCTTGTTCCACCACTGCAAGCTATATGATTGCCAAACTTACTTAATTTCTCTATGCCTTAGTTTCCTTCTGGATAAATTGGGGATATCAGTAGTATCTATATCTAAGGTTATTATTACATATATAAAACTTAGAATACTTGGCATATAATAAATATTCAGTAGATGTTTCATTTTTCTGAAACTAAATTTTTGGTTAATAAATCAAAGGACATGAGAGTTCATTTCCAAACAATATATTTAGAATTATTTTTTACTAACAAAATATTTCATTGAAAATCTTGGAAAAACAACAGAAAAAGTATTGATTTTCTTAAATAGTTTTGAAGAGTAGATTATCTGTGATGTATAAAGATGAGTTAGTTACAAGAGTTACTATTCTGAAATTAATTGGTACAGAACATGTGAATTCTTTCACAGTTCTGATTCTTTCAATCACAAATCTTATTAAACATGTAGCTTGGGTAGCTTTGAGTGTAATATGCATATTTTATCATCTTTCTTTTCAGTTATACTAAAATTCTTCAACATATAAGTACTTTCACTTTTATTTTTAAAATTTTATTATTATTATTTTTTAAAGATTTTATTTATTTATTTGACAGAGAGACACAGCAAGAGAGGGAACACAAGAAGAGGGAGCGGGAGAAGCAGGCTTCCTGCGGAGCAGGGAGCCTGATGCAGGGCTCCATGCAGGGTTCCATCCCAGGACTCTGGGATCATGACCTGAGCCGAAGGCAGACATTTAATGACTAAGCCACCCAGATGCCCCAAGTACTTTCACTTTTAAATTAGGTATATATTTCTTTTCACATCATCATCAGTGTAAATAACTAGACAAGCCTTCACAATGTGAGAATATTTTGTGTGTTGGGAGAGCTTGGTTAGGTGTTTCTTTGTGATTTGCTAACTTCAAATAGTAGATTATTCTAAATTCAGTAGCTTATTGGTGGTATGATCATGCAAACACACCTCCTCTTTGAAATTGAACATTTAAAATCTGAATCTGAATAAAGGGAATCTCATAGTCTTTTAAATCATGGTTGATAACTGTGGATACTGTTGATGCCCATCCTAGATCTGCTCTAATGCCTTTTACCAGGTCTGTTTGCATTTGTTTCTATGAGAGTCAAAGGGCCTAACCAACCTAGGGTTAGTTTAATTGATTCTTTCATCCTGACCATTTCCTAACCATGGGATAGTATGAATTTAAATTGTAGACCCTTATGTGAGCAGGCTCAAAACTACCAATTCCAGGGACGGTTATTTTCTACTCTAAAATTCTGATTCCTTGTATCCGTTTTGCCTAAAACTGTACTGTTTGAGCTTAAGTTCACCCTTTTATAATTTAAATTCACTCTTCATTTTTTCCAGTACTTAAGAGTTTTCTCTAACTATTTGTGACCTTATTAATGCATCACAGAGTGTATTTGTTGTAATACATCTAGTATGTGGGTGTTTTGTAGAAATAGAGTTTTACAGAATATTATTGAAGTATTACTGTGACTTACAGATTTTTCATTCTAATTGTTCATTTTATGGTCTTCTGGAGTATATCTTCAAAAATTTTTATTTTTATTTTTTTAGTAGTAGTAATAGTACATGAATTCTTTTCCTATTCTGAGAGTAGTTATCAGATGCTTTGACACATAACATATAATTTGGTGCAAGACTGAATTGTTTTATCATCACATTTTCAACTTAAACATTAGCTATTGCTCCCATTTCCTTCTGGCATTAATGGTATAAAGGAGAAGTCTGAGGCCAGCCTTATCATTTGTTTCTTTCTAGTTAGTTTTTCTTGTTTTTGCCTGATGGCTTACAAGGTTTTTTTAACATTGTTATTCTTGTAAATTAAAGTTATAATGAAGATGTGCATTGGTCATCATGCTTCTAAACTCTTGTTCTAGCAAACATACTTTTCCAAGAGGTCTTACTGGGGCATCATGAAAAATAAAAAGGGTTCTCTTATTTAGGTCATTGGAAAATTCTTTCATCTCCAAAGGTGTGTACTTTGGGAGCATAACGAATTTCTCAGTTTTCTCATTGTTTAGTGCCTGGGTTAATGAGTCAGGAGAGGTACCAGGAGAAAAAAAAAAATAAAGAATTTCACTTTTTTTATCCCCACTCAGTACTGGTTCATGAGGTGTAGCTTTGGCATTCTTAGATGTGGCCTTAGTTTGGTTTTAGTTTTGATGTTTCCTATATCCACATGTATATATTCATTATACTTTATGAGAGGCTGCTTTATGAGTTGCTGGCAAGTACTAGTCCATTTTCATTTGAATTATAATCAATTTGTTATTAAGATGAAATTTAAATTTTCACTTGTTTATGACTGCTATATGTATAAAAACTACATAATCGCTTTAAATATTTTAAACTTATGTGTCCTTATCCCAATTGGGTATCTTCGCTACTGACTTTTTCCAATTTATTCATTTTGTCATTTTTAATTGAAAAATATGACATTCCATGAGAATCCTGATTGAATAAAAATACTTTTATGTTATAAAATTTATCTGGAATGTAGTAAGAATAAGGATTAAAATTATAATTGTAAAGTTTCAGCTTTTTTTGATGTTATATTTCTATTTTTGATGGCATAATTGATAGATACATGTCTTTTTGTAATGTGGTTGAACTGTGCCACATTGAAATTTAATATGATAGCTAGGAAAGAAATTTTTTCTCTCTTAAAAGTAGATAATAATAAATTATCAACTTAATTATGTATTAGGACATTAATCAAACACCAACTTCCCCTTACAAATAAGATTTTATTTCAAGAACTACCAACAAAATATTTTTCAATGAAGTAATATTAATTTGGGCTGGATTATATAAATATTTAAGTAAAAATTAGCAATTGAAAACTCTATTACCATCTAGCTTTAGCATGGTGCTCTGAAATATGACACTCTTAGAGTTGTCAAAGAACCAGGTTTATCTTTAATGTGTTGTTCTAAATAATACAATGCCCTCCCTAGTAACCATCTAATTGTGGATATCAGGCTGTGATTGCCTAATACAATGTATTCAGAAAAAGCAACCAGGAAATGAAATGGGTTATTTCCTTCCATTCCTTTGCAAGTCCCTTTGGTTTCCTGTAATTGGGACCAAATTTTCCATCTGCCTTGGTCTTCCATAAATGATTTTGGAGTACTTAGAGCTAAAGCCATCATATTTCCCTGCTTTGAGTTTCTGCTACTATAACCCTTGATTAAACGTCAGGTTTTTGTTTTCATTGTTTTACCTTTTTTTTTTTTTTCCTATTTACATTTTTGACAGCCTTCCCTCTCAATTGAATACTGTTATCACTTTATTTTAATCCTCTCCCAAGCTGCCTATATTATCACCCCTGTGTTTCAGAACTCGGATCTCTACCCTTTGTCTACTAATTGGCTTTTTACCCCAGCTTTCCTTGCCTCCTCTTTGTGCATCTTACCCTTCTTTGTCCACACAACCTGTGCTCCATGCTCATGGTCCTGTCAGATCTTCTTACCTTGTTCCAGAGGACTTTATTGATATTTTCCCCTCCACGCTCCCAAAAGTTTCTGTTAATATGGCCTTCATTACAATATTTTCTAGAATAAAAAGCACATTTTCTTATTTTAAATGTTTTTTTGAAGATATTTGTTTTGTGGAGTGAGCATCTTTTAAGTGTATGCATTGGTTTCAACAGCTGAGAAAATATATGTAATTCACAAACATTTATTTCGTTTTATTCATTTCCATTTATATTTTCCCATTTGGTGAGGAAAGAATATATGCTTATTATTTTTTCAATGAGTGCTTTTCTTTTTAAATGTGAATGTAGTCAAAATATTGTTGTAGGGCATTAAAATTCATACTTTACTTTTTAGTGAGTTGGAGCATGTGGCAAAATCAAAATGCACGAAAATGAGCCAAGACAATATTCCTTGTAAAGCTTATATAGGCAAAATGAGTAGTGAATTAGTTATTTTATTTATAATATCTTCTTAATATATTCCATGTAATGGGAGTGTATCTATGAATATGTGTCAAATTATAGAAGAATATGTTAATATTATATACATTACTATTAAATTCAACTACCACTAAAAATCTCAAATCAAAAAGTTTGAAATCTATGTTATTATCTATGAACCCTTTAAAGTATATTGTCTTTTTCTTCACCATGATCTTGTTTTTTCCTCACATGCACAGACTGACATAGGCCTGGATTTCTATTACAAACTTACAATTCAGACAGTCTAGTTTTATTAATCTTCAATAATTTTCAAATATTTGACTTGGTAGAAAACATGTTACCAAGCAATTCACCTGAAAAAATTATCATAGGGATTCAAAACTAACAAGGATTTTGAAGGATTATAAACTATATCTACATAATACTAAAATTGTGGCTAAGGGGGATAAAAACCTGGAGTATATTATCTAAGGGGAAGGAGAAAGTCTCAAGATGAAGACTAATTAGCCTACAATAGGTCAGGGAGTCTATAGATAAACCAACATACAAGCAGATAAAACCAGACCCCATCATGTGCATTTCATGTGTTTCTACTTTATAAGTTAGGTTTTTAGGGTGACTACATCAAGCCAAACTGGAGAAGTCAAATTAGTACTGATTTGTAAGAAGGAGCCAGTAAGGAATTTTCTATAAAACACCAACTGAAATCAGAATCACCTAAGTGAAAATATAATTTACTAAGATATTTAAGGAAAAATAAATATAAAGAAATAGACCAGACAACTGAATGTCACTGTTACAAATAGTGCTTCCCTGCTAATGATACTTAAAAGTTCGAGTTTGATAAAACCTGTAGATAGTAACACCTACTACGTAAATGACATGTAATTTTTCTATAATTTCAGTCAATATAAATTCCCTAAAATAAGGTATTTTTAAATTACACTCTAAACATTACCTTGTAAACTTGTTCTTCAAATGTATTTATGAAGACTTTTGATTCATAATTGGAACATTTTTTCTCTCCTGTTTTCGCTAAACATTTGGATTGGAAACTCTGCAAGGGCAGGGAAAGTTTTTTTGGTCTCAGACAGATCTGTTCAGAGTTCAGTAGGCTATGATGTCTGTGAGAAGGCTTATCATGCATAGAAATAGAATTTTAAATGGTTTATCAATAAATTAAGAGGGGCAGGCCTGGAAATTACTGCTGGGTCTTTGAATCTCTGTTCCCCGTTGTGTCCAGTTACCTCTGTCCAATATGATAGCCACGTGTCACTACTGAGAACTGAAATGTGGTTTGTCCAAAGTGAGATGTGCTATAAATTAAAATATACACTGAATTTTGAAGACATAGTATAAAAAGAATGAAAAATATCTCACAAATCAATTTACGATTACTTTTTATATTAATAATATCTTGAAATATTTGAGATATAGTGGATTAAATAAAATATATAATTAAAATTAATATCACCTGTTTCTTATTCACGTGTTTTTGTGTGGCTGCTAAAGAAATTGGGAAGTATAATTCCAAATGGTGCCAGATTTTGAAAAAATCATTTAAGTTCAATATATTCTGGTTGATCTCCCATTGATCAAGTATTAATTTAAGCTTTATTGATTATTTTTATCTATATTTTGGCACAGGTTCTGATTCATGTGTCTCTAAATATTTCCTTAGATTTTAAAAGAGAACACAGAAAGAGATCTCAATGAAAGCTATTTAGCATTATTGGTATCAAAGTATTGGTACTCCAAAGTTTATTTTAGTCATTCTTTTTAAGCCATTTGCACTATCAGTTCTTTCTGGAGCTGTGAACAGAGAAATGAATATTCTTATAATTTGCTTCCCTTTTTCTTACTTCTGAAGGTGAATGATAAATGCAGTGGTCAAAAGGATTTGGCTAAAGGGAAGACAAGAAGAGATTCTCCAGAGGGTCATTTGGTAGATTTGCTACTGTGGATCATGAGGCCAGTGTGCTTGGGTAATATAAGTAAACTTCTTAAAATGGTCATTTGGAATAGAGGTAACTTCTCAAAGTCACAGAAGAGGAATCAAAGTTCCATTGCCTCTCTCCTCAGAAATATTCATCTGCCCATCTTTCTTATTGAAAAGATACCGGGACGCCTGGGTGGCTCAGTTGGTTAAGCAACTGCCTTCGGCTCAGGTCATGATCCTGGAGTCCCAGGATCGAGTCCCGCATCGGGCTCCCTGCTCGGCAGGGAGTCTGCTTCTCCCTCTGACCCTCCCCCATCTCATGCTCTCTCTCTCTCAAATAAATAAATAAAAATATTAAAATAAAATAAAATAAAGAAAAGAAAAGATACCTTTGGTGTTCATATTTTTGTTATGAACATCCTCCTCTGCATTGCTTTCTAGATAATTTGTTCTTTCCCTTTGATTTCCTTTTTTGATCCCAGGATTAGTGAGAACTGGACTTTTAAATTCTAAGTCTGTAAGATTTTTTTTTTGGTCTCTAGCATATAACTGGATTTTGCTTTTAAACTTGATCAGGTGTTTTTGTTGTTTAATGAGGAAATTTAACCTGGCATTTGGTGAAATGACTGATATACTTTATACTTATTATTCATTTCGCATCTTCCTTCTTATACTTTTCCCTATTTGTGATGCCTTTTTAAGTTAGATATTTATTCTCCTTTGATCCCTTGTTGATTCCTAAGAATTACCATAATTTACTATTTCTGCTATCATAATAAAACATGTATTTCTCTTCACTACTGTTTGAAAAATAAGATACCAAATAATTCTCCCCACCAAAATGCATTATTTCCTTCTTTGGTGTGCATTTTAAATGATGATTTTATCATGAATATTAATAAAAAAGTGGGGTCTGTATCATCCTCCCCTAAATTAAGTTTTTTTCTAGCACTGAGAGAAGTTTTACAAATTTGTTTGGTCAAAAGAGGGTTAAGAAACAGTAGCTGCTCTAATATATCCACAACTATTTTCGTCTTTTTAATCTTCCAGTTTCTTTTACAAACAGGTACTTTACTTCTATGTGATATGCAAATCTCCCAGCTCCTAAGAGCAACTGGATAGGGATATGTGTTTCATCTTAAAACAAAGACCAAGAAAAAAATAATAATATGATGAAGTTATTCAAAGGATTTCAGAAACAGGTGTTCTAAGTCTACACTAATTGGATTTCAGTTAATTATTCCTTTTACTTTAGGGAATATAAGTAAGAAATAATAATAATAATAAAAAAAAACTACCTGAAAAACTTCTCTGACATGCTAATTGCTCTAATATTATCTATCTAACCTAGGCAAAAAAAAAAAAAAATCCATGTGACCAGAGTCTTAATTACCTTTTCACTTCTAGATTTTAAAGATAAAATTTATAGGCCTTTCCATACACTACACATTTTATGGTGTTATGGCATACTCTATTTTTTTCATCTTTATGTAATTTTAATTTTCTTTTGCTAATGCAAAAAAAATATTTTTATACTTTAAAGATTAGATTTCCTACTAACCTCTGGAAGACCAAAGCAAATCTCTCTCTTAGGTTTTAGGTCAAAGAGTCTGCTGCTATTTGATTTTACACAAATTGCTCATTCTCCCCTAATCTCATTTTCTTTCTTTGCAAACAGAAGAGTAATTGTTATACATTACTATGGTCATTAGCATTCCTCAATGTGTGGGTTGAACAGGCTACTAAAGGAATGGGAGTCTTGTTTTTGGAACAGGAGGTGAGTTCAGAGTGTAAACTTCATGAAGACTTGAATTTTCCTGTTGTTTTTGTTTACCATTCTTTTCCAAGAGCATAGGACTATGCCTTGTGCATAGTTAATATGCAATAAATATTTTATGGATGAATCAATGAATAAATGAAAGAATGAATGAATGGATGGATGAAAGATATACAGATGGAAGTCAGCATTGGATGAATACATCAAGATACTAGGTTATCTGAGAGTATGGAGTTCTAGCTTGTCTTTTATCTATAAAGCAAAATTAGAACTGTGGCCTCATAGTAAAGAAATCCTCTATTAACTTGATTGGTTAAGGTGGAGAGTTCAGTGGTTGAATTCAAGAACAACTCCTAGTTGATATTTAAGAGTGACATATTAGTTTTAATTCCCTGCAAATAAGTATGTTCATGGAACATACTAAGTGTTGATAAACATTTACTGAATGAATGAATGGATATTTGCATATGATTTCTCACTTCTCAATAAAAGTGGGACCCATATTTTAGGCACCTTTATCAGCTGGTACAGTGCAGTGCAGTCCTATTTCATAGTTGTGACACATCCTATAAAGGTGCATTTTTATCACCTCACTCACTGTGGTATTTTAACTATCTCTGCATTGACTTAAATCACCAGTTTAATTGTGGCCTTAGATTCTGATCAAGACATTCTTTTTCCAAAGGTCTAAACTCTTTGAGAGCTGCCCTTAAAGCCAGTTTTTGTAAGATATCAGGGGCAAGATAAGCATAGCAACTCAAACATAGTTTATCGTTAGGAAATGTATGAAAAATATTTTATACTGCTTTGATTTCCTCTTTTGTGTTCTAAATAAAATATTTTTTATGAATTAATGTTTTCATATGATGAAAATAATTCAAATGGTTCAGAAGAATCCAAAATAAATAGTAAAAGTCAACTTCCCTAGGCCTTCCATTCTCAGAGGCAATCATTCTTAGTTTCCATTTTTAAATTATTTTGGTGGTTACCATTTTATTTTTAAATATTATCAATTTCTTGGTTTATCATATTTTGTTAGTATTTTTTGAATCCTGGTGGGAAATGAATTTAGCACATTAGTTCCCTCCTCCTCTCCTGCCTTAATAATTAAATTTTTATAGTTACTGTTTTATAATATAGTTATATTATTATTTTCACATTGCCAGAGTTTGATCTCTAACTAAAATTAAATCTTCCAAACTTGTCTCTAAGTTGAATATAAATATGACCCTCAATATAAATGATATTTGTAATTTTATGCTCATATAACTTATTCAGTGTTAGATCAAATTTTGGGCCTGGATCCACTGAGAAGAAAATGTCTGAAAAGGGTCAAGAGCATTAGTTAGACCTTTAAGTTATTTTAAATTTTCTTCAGTACTTCTTGGTTATAGCTAACTGCAACTTTTTCATATACCTTTTGTCACCAGCTTTTCTAGCCTTCTCCTTTTCATTTTGCTGGAAAACACCCTGGAAAAATGTTTCATTAGAGGTTGCCTAGGAGTTATATTTTCTTGTTTATGCTAATCAAACAATATTTTATTTTGCCCTGACAGTTGATTGCTAGATGGGCACAGGCATAGAATTATAGCATCAAAATATTTTTCTGTCATGACTTCAAAGAGAGTCTATTGTCTTCTAATGCAAATTGTGGTTGTAAAAAATTTGATATCATTTTGAATCTCACTGTTTATTAAGTAACCTTTTTTCTTCTTGGAAATATTTTAGGTAATTTTTTTTTATCTTCAAAATACTGAAATTTAACCTGATTCTACCTAAGTGTGTACTCCCCCTTGCTCTGACACTTTGACACATATTAAATACTTTAATTCTGAAGACTTGTTTCTCTCTTAGCTTAGTAAACTTTTCTTTACTTTTTATTTCTTTGACTTTTCCTGCCCTCCATTATCTCTGTCCTCTATTCAGGGATTCCTTTTTTTTTTTTTTTTTGGTCCTGTTCTAATAGATACTACTTCTTTGCATTTTGACCTCTGTTATGGAGGATTTCCTTCTTTTGTCTTTCATACTTCCTGCTTGTTTCCTGGTGTAGTTGATATTATTTGGTCCATTCATTAAATACTTTTTTGATAATCATACTTTTTAAATTTTCTGAAACTCTTTCTTTATAATTGGCTCTTTGCCTTCATAGTCTGTTTTTTATGTAAAGAATGGAAAATCCTTTTAACTCACTTTAATAATATGTATCATACTTGAAATAAATTGCTTCCTGAATTATTTTTTTCAATGGGAGTGATACTGCATATTTATCATGGTCTTTCACTTTCATGCTATTAGATTTTCTCTGGAATCAGATTCCAGGTCACATTCTGTCTTTGCTATGAAGTAACCAAGGACAAGTTACATAACCAATCTAAACCTCAATTTCTTTATTTAAAGGAGGGGGAGGGGCATAACAAGAGTGATGTGAGTGATATGGTCATTTAGCATAGAGTCAGCACACAGTCAATTATACATTTTTAAAGATATCTTTTATTTTGTCAGTGTGTGATTATAATACCTTATTCTCCAAATTATAGTTTATTGATGGGGCTAGTATAATTCCACTATGAACTTGAACTTTTAGTGTTTCATATTCCTATTGGATATTCAGAGGTCAGCAAACTTTTTCTGCAGCTGATAGGATAGTAAATATTTTTGGCATTGTGAGCCATGTGGTCTCTGTGGTAACTATTCATCTTTGCTGTTACAGCGCAAAAACACAGACAATGCATAAACAGATGGATATGGCTCTGTTCCAATAAAACTTTACTTACCAAGAGCAGGCAATGGGCCAGATTTGACCAGCAGACCATTGTTGGTCAATCCTTAGAATATTTCATGTAATACTCAGCATGTTCTGTGGAATTACCATTGGGCTTAGAGTTGGGGGCATAGTTTTTAATGTTGTCTATACATGTAATCTGGGGTAAGTAATTTAACATCTCTAGGCTTCTTTTTTTTCCCCCAATACATAACATAAAGGAAATAAATTATTATTTAAACTTAAATTCTATTCTGAAAACTAATAGAATCATTTCAATGTGAAAATTTTAATGTTCTATGTAAAATGATGATATATAATATAATGCATTGTAATTGACATTTTTGAGGGAGAGGACTAGGTCTAATGTTTGGTTTTAGCATATCTATTTAAAATAAGTTTTAATATTGCATTTGTTGATACTGTTGTTTCAGAAATAATAACATACTGCTACAAATGAAACTATACAATAAATAATGAAACATGTTTTAGTGGGTGTTCTATTGTTTGAAACATGAATTAGGAACATTTTTCTTCAGGTTTCTTTAATTAACTGAATAAGATTTAAAACAAGATGCCACTAGAACCTGTAAAATATTTATTACTAAATATAAAAAATATATAAATTTCAGAGGAAGCTACAGTCCCAGTTACAATGGTAATTGCAAATGTCTTATTTGGTTCATAAATGCAGCTTATTTTTGAGCTATTATTTAAGTTTGAATTTTAGCTCTTCTTTACATATTAATAATCAAGGGTAACGTACATGCCTACCTACCATTTTTTTCTGTAACATTTTAGAACAGAAGAAAATAAACATCTTTATTTTGAAATTTGAAGGCAATGCTTGATTTTTTTTCTTGAAGCAGTACAATTATTTTATTCCAAATATTTTTTAAAGATTGTATTTATTTATTTATTTGAGAGGGGGGCAGGCAGAGGGAGAAGGAAAGAATCTCAAGCAGATTCCTCATTTAGCACGAAGCTTACTGTGGAGCTGGATCTCACAACCCTGAGATCATGACCTGAACCAAAATCAAGAGTTGGAACGCTTAACTGACTAAGCCACCCAGGTGCCCCTGTTCCAAATATTTTTTACATGCTTACTTAAATCTGTAATAGTGTATTTGTCATAGTCATCTATGTAATCCATTCGTTATTTGTTCACTTATTTATTTATTCATTCATGCATTCAGCCAGTCAGTCAGTCAGTCAAGACATAGTTGATAGTCCTAATGAAGAGAAGTGCTAAGATGCTGCCACCCATCTCTGGGAGGAGTAAGAGTAAGGATAAGTAAACAGGCAATATCAATATATTATACAGAATGCTATAATGCAGAGCTTGGTGAAGGATGCTTTACAAGCAATTATGAGGAAAGAATAGTGGTGAGGTGACATGAGGCTGAGATATAAAGAATGAATAGGAAGGAGCTAGTTAAGCATGAGTGGGATAGACTTGATGGGCACATGAAAACCAAATGAAATGGGCAAATATGACACAAATTTGAGGATCTGCCTCATTGGACAGATGGATGTTTTTAGACTCAAGTCCAGAGATTTGGAAATGAATTCTAACCACGAAGTGGTTAGGTGGAAATAATATGTACTTTGAGGTGGGCAGGTCTAATGTGAAACCTATTTTTCCTTTGGCTCTGTGACTTGAGCATATTGTTAGCCTCCTTGATTCTCAATTTTTTCATTTGCAAAATGGAGTAAATAATATTTACTTTAAAGGAATATTGTAAGGTTTAAATGAGGTAGCTACATACAGAAAATGCCTACCATGGAGTTCATGTTCAATAAAAGTTAGTTACTTATTCTTCCTTTCCTGGGAATAGAGAAAATTGAAATGGTGTATAAGGGGAAAAAAAAAAGCCTGGACTACAGAGTACCCAGGCACTAGTGATATAAGGAATTTTATAATTAGCTTCCCTTTTTTTCTCTCTCCCTCTCTCCCTTCTTCCTTCTGTTCCTCCTCCTTTTTTACTTCCTTACTGCCTTGGTTATTTTATCTTCTGTATGAGAAGCAGTTAGTTTCTTATTCTCAAGTTTTCCCTAGAATACACTGGAAGGTACTTGCAGCCTATGATTCTGCAGCTGTCAGTGAAGAGTGGACATGCCATAATTCTTAGTTTTGATTAAAAAAGGAAATACATAACAAGAGGATCTCTAAGCAGGGCACGGGCTACTGCACTTGATTATCCAAGTGTAATACATTTCAAATAGGTTTTGAGCCCTTGTTTGTGAGATGCTACTGGCAGTATCCACAAAGGCCAGAAACATGACCTTGGGCAAAGAGCTCCACTGCATGGCTGCTATGTCCTTACCATGGGACAGGTCCTGACGAAGTTGGAGAAAATGGCAGTTGGATTCCTCTGGGAGATATTGGAAGTGTCTCTTGAATAGCATTTAAATAGTAGCAAATAGTATTTACTACCATTGTGTGCTCTGCTGATTACTAAGCTATTGTTTTGCAGCATCTGACCCATTCTTCTATCTGCAGCTTCATATATATCCTTTTAAATTAAATACTTTTGCAAATAATTAGTTTAAGGGATATCATAATGACTTGTAAAGGACAACTGTAACATTATTTACCTCTTAAAAACTTTGGAAGATTTATATTTGGATCATTCTAAATATCCAAACTCAATGCAAACTAAATGTTCACATTGGGGGCCTTTAGCTTTTGCCCAATCTTTTTAAACCAGAACTTCAAAGCCCAAATATATTTCCAAGTCAGATATCTCCAATATAAAATTATAAGTTGTGTTGCATTCATTGTTTAACTTTTCAGTTTTATATTTATGATAGTGTTATAATTAATCTGTAATTGATGCATAGACATATTTGTTATTTATTTTTACAAAGTGAGAATTACAAACATCAACTTTATTAATCATCATCTTTTGTCATTTTTATTTGCAGATTTTTTAAGCTTGCTTGTAATTTCCATCTTTTAAAAATTCTCCAATATATTGTTTGCCCCGAGTCTCCTAAATATTTTAACTACTAGTTTTTTATGCTCTGATGCTTTACAAATCTACTTTTGCTTAAGACAAAAGCTACAAGATATGAATTGGAGGGTTCATTATTTCTGGTCTTCTTGGTTGGTACAATTTGGAAAATAGTTACAAGTGAAAGAAAATTCTTGTATTCTGTGAAATTAAAAAGCACTTTATTTTGTTGAAAAAGCAAGTTAAAATAGCTTTAATGGTACATAACAATATACTTAATTTCCTGGGAGTATTTCCAGGATTCTTTTTAACCCATTCTTCAAAACAATCATATTTATTTCAATAAAAGAAAGTGATCACATAGGGACAAGAGCTCTTGCTTAAAAATTTTGTATATTTCATACATTCTACTTGAAAAATATAGCAGGGAAAATATTTATGAGCACCATAAGATAGGAAGCTGAAACTGCAATCATTTCTAAATGAAAATTATGTGACAATTCATCAGTATTTAATGCTAACATTGGGTGATGTAGGCATGAAGAATTTCGCAGCTATTTATCATAACCCTGTGTGTTGTTAGTTCTCTGATATACTTTTTTTTTTTTTTTAAGTAGAACAGTGTTTAAATGGCAACTCAAGCCACAGCTTCAGTTTGAGATATTGAATAAGTGGGGATGACAAAAGAGGATTTGTTTTTGTTGTTTGTTGTATATGTGCTGTTGTTGTTTTTGATCACATTCCTATTAAAAGTAGCCTGCCACACCTCTCACGGGTTTAGTTTTTAATCCACACTCCCACAAGCCATGGCTGGGCTCCTACACCAGATGCAGGTGTCCCCTTGTGCTGTCAGCCAGGAATGATTAATGAGGATTTGCCCCTACTGAAAGCAGTCTTTGGAGCATTGTTCAGGGCATCTGTGGAACTGTCGGGGGAGACAAGGACACAAGTGAACAACCAATTATTTGGCCATCACTGAGGCAGCATGAAAAAGACATCAAATTGGACAGAAAAGCAATGCCTTTGTTTGGGTATCAAATATTATTTTTTAGGTGTTAATAGTAATATAGCAATTTTACCTCATTTTAGAGAGTATTGATGAAATCTAGACTTTTAACCAAAAGTAGTTTTCCTTTTTCCTTTAAAGCTAATTGAATTCTTTGTAAGTAGTATAATAGAAATAAAACATCACCAAATTGATTCCTAAGTGGTTGCCTATTGTATAAAGATACATCGTTTTGCTCGGCTAACACTGAAAACAAGGACTGAGTATGCAGTGGGTAGGAGGGTCCACCACACAGACTTCCTAATTGCTGGTCATAGTTGACAGGGACTGGGGTTTTACAAGTGATCAGAGGGACAGAGACATTGCACTGGAATGCTGAAGCAGAAAATGAAAAAAACAAAAACAAAAAAACCCAAACCATCCAAACCTGTGAAACATTTTCAAGTCGAGGTTCAGCATATGTGTGTTTCCTTCTTTTTCCAGTATAAGATCTACCCATACTTACGTCTTAGTAAGAAAAGATGTTCAGATTGCTACATCCATGTCTAGGTCTGTGACTTAAATAAAAAATGTAAAGGCTAAAAAGTGTTACATATTTTGAATACAATTCAAATGCGGATTAAGAAGTCCTTTCAGTAAAGTACTTTCTTTTATGCTCTGGCCTTTCAGGCCTGTTGTCTTTAGGGCATTAAGAATTAAAAGCTAAGCCCTAAAACCTCTAAAATCTTCAAGGAGCAGATAATGGTGTTTTAATATACGAAAAGTAACGGTCAGTAACAACTTGAACAAATGTGGCCCATATAACAAAAAATACCTACTTAACATTTTTTTTTTTTTTTGCACGTTAACACTTTTGTATTTTTTTTTTTTTTTTGAAAAGGACTTAAGTCACTGAGTAATTAGAAATCACAAGATTAAAAGTGGTCAACTGAGTAGATATAAAACAAGTGTCTGAGAACTGTCTGAACTGAGATGTGTCTGAGTAGATATAAAACAAGCGATTTCTGGGAGAATACCTTGCTTTATAGTTCTTAAGCAATTTTTTCATGTACCTGCAGTGGCCTAGCTGCTTACTGATTTCTATTTGCTTGGTCAATTCTAGGATTACATAATTTTTCTGCACTTCTCAAGCCAATAAGAATTTTCCTTATTTTATTGTTCAAATATATAAAATAAAGAATACATAATATTGCTCATTTATTACCCATTTAGATAGCTTCATAAAATGGGCAAATGGGCAATGCCCAAATCATGAGAACCATTTAAGGTTATTATGACTAGCAGCTTTGACTTGAAATAGGCTGAATAGATAAATCCAAACCTAAGTGGACACTAATACTGCCTCCTTTCAATGTCATGAAAACAGCTGTTTCAAACTGTCTCCCATTTACTACTCAATTAAAATTGGCTTTGTCAGAAAGGTAGTGTAACTCAATTATTTTTTTTTATTAATAACCATATTTTTTAAGTTTGTTAGCAGATTCCCTGGACTTGTGAATATGGGTCGGGTCTGTGGGCAAGTAATACAATTTCTGTAAGTAGAGTGTTTTTATGTAATTTTTCCCAGGCAAATTCTGCTCCAAGTTTTGAACCTTTTGAAATCATTTTGTTAGAAGAATGGACTCTTTGTCGGTATATATACAGTCTTAGAGATTTAGTCTCATCTCTTTCCTCTTTTTTTTTTTTTCTTTAATAACTCAAGTCAACAGTCCTTGGTGCTATCTTGTTGTCTATCTTTTAGTCATTAAAATCATTTTGAATGACTTTGAGCCAAGGTACATTCCCAGGGAAGACTACGAATTGCACTTGTATTGTTTGTGAGTCACTTATGGTGATCTTTTAGTATGGTGCTCCAAACATTTGGTCATTAAAAATTACATGTTGAAGGGCGCCTGGGTGGCTCAGTCGGTTAAGCATCTGCCTTCGGTTCAGGTCATGGTCTCAGGTCCTGGGATGGAGCCCTGCATCAGGCGTTTCAGGAGTCTGCTTTTCCCTCTGCCTCTGCCCCTTCCCCCCCAACTTGTGATCTCTCTCTCTGTCTCTCAAATAAATAAATAAAATAAAATCTTAAAAAAAAAGAATTACATGTTGACCTAGACTGTTTATGATAAGTATATCATGGGCAGAGCAAATGCTAACACCATGTCCTACTTCTTGCTTTTCTTTACCTACAATTTTTAATCTTGGATTGGTGTGCCATATTTTTTCTTCACATCATACTCAGTTTCTTTAACAGCTCTCAATTTTCTAAGAGTTGGCAAATTGTTCATTGACTATTTTCCCCAGTTCCCTTTTGGGTATTGTTGTTAAGCTATCATGGCTCAAGCTTTCCTGAATTATTTTTTCATGTTTAAAAAGTAATAATTACAATTATAAAGATGGGTATTTGGTTATAAAAATCTCTGCTTGGAAGACTCAAGAACTTCTTGTTCTGTGTAATTCTGAGCAAATTTCTAATTTTAATTCTTAGTAGAGATTTGGAAATCTGAGTTTGCCATATTGTTTAGGCCAGAAGTATCATTCAAAGAAACAGTGTTACAGTGTTGTCAATTTTTATCTTCTTAGATGAGGAGCATTTATGGTTGCCAGATAAGATTCATGGTGATCAGGTAAATTTGAATTTCAGATAAGCAATGAATCATTTTTAGTATAAATATATCTGAGATATGCATGGGGTATACTTATCCTAAAAATTTATTCATTGTTTATCTGAAATTCAAATTTAACTAAATGTCCTTTATTTTCTTTAGCAAAAGCAGGCTATTAGCAAAGCCAAAATGTTAAAAAGTGTGTTTCTATAAGCTGTATACCAATCTGGAGATCTGGTCTTTCAGGTTCTGCCCTAGCATTTCATTTAATGAGCCATTTTTTTTTTTTTCCATTTCCACATTGGTGGTAAGCCTCCAACTGCCTTATTGAAATGTTGTGAAGATAATTTTAACTTAAATAAATTTACCTTAGACATCTAGAAGTTTTTGACAGCAAGTCAGATATAAGTAAAAGGTAGTAGAGTGATACCCTAAAGACCAATTAAAGGTCTTTTGAGATTGGTGAATTCAACTAACTTGAATTGAAAGAAACCCAGACCTGCCATCTATCTACAAGCGTGTGTAATGATTTCCCTCATTTATAATGAACCGCATGAGAAAGGAAATAAGTTTGCTCTTGACAGAAAATTTAACTTCCTTACAGACAGCAAAAGTTGAAAAGAAAGTTTGAAGTTCAAAAAGGTGGGGCAGAGAAAGGGGACAGGGATTTAAATGAAAACTGCCTAATTCCAATTTTGTATGCAAAACTCTAATTAGGTAAGATACTTGTGACTTCAGCATTTACAACTGATGTCAGAAGAGTTGTCAGAGTCCAGGTGCCTCGCTTGGCCTTAATTGCTTTTTTTTTTTTTTTAAAGCATTACTTTAAAATGATGTTTGATCATGTAATTGCTTAACTGTTGAGCTCTCATCATGTGCCACTTTTTAAATGATAAAGAGTAAGCAAAATTTAGTCTCAAATTCTTTTCTCAGAAGTTTTCAATAGCAAATATAGGTTTATTTGGGCCTTTGCCTAGCAGTCTCATGGTTATTGTACTAAGGTCCACGCTATAATATATAGTTGCGAGTATGCTAGGTGCTGGAATGAGAACTATTTTAAGACTTGAGACATAAACAAGGAACTGATCTATCAAGCATAGTTGAATAGATATCATTGAATTTATTTTCTTATTGTGAAACATAAAACTACATGGGACAAACAACAAAATTTGTTTCATTGTATATAACAGGTAATCTAACGTTAGATTAGCCCTCCAAGAAATAGAAATATTGGAATAATATTTTTAGTCTCCAAGTTTTATTTTGCTTTGTTACATGTGGTAGACATAGGAAGAATACTTTAGAAGAACTTTGAACTCATTTTCACTTAAAATCATTTGATATACCTTTATTGAAGTGTTAGCACAAGTATAAAATAAGATGTTTTTAGAAGTTAATCACCATGTATTTATTGGTTTCCTATTGTGTTATATGAGGTGTATTATAATAGATGCTATATGGGTTATTAAGGTATGTTAGGCTGTGTATTGTTTTAAAAGTATTTACTGTATGTATACGTAAGTACAAAGAATAAGTACAAAGAAGGCACCAGGGAGCCCAAGCACACCAACATTGACTGGCTTCATGGAGAAAATTATACCCATCAGATGAAAAATCTCTTATCTTCCTGACAGTTCCATCTACACAGTTACCTGCATTCTCATTCCTGTTTCCTCCCTCATTCCTCAGCAAATGTGATCTGTCTTGGACCAATTCCCTGACCTGGATCTTGGATTCTTTCTCTGACTTCTCAGGGCTCTTGCTGTAGTAGTTATCCCTTCCATTTCCTGTATCTTCAACCTTTCTTCATCAACTGCTTGCCACAAGTACTCAAATATACTCACATCTCTGCTATCTTAAAAAGAACAGTTTTGGGGCGCCTGGGTGGCTCAGTTGATTAAGTGTCTGACTCTTGATTTCAGCTGAGGTCACAATCTCGGGGTCCTGGGATCGAGCCCCACATTGGGCTTTTTGCTCAGAGGGGAGTCTGCTGGCTCTCCCTCTCTCTCTGCCCCTCTATGCCTAAAATAAATAAATACATCTAAAAAAAAATAAGAACAGTTACTTCCTGGACTCAGACCACACCTTCAGATATGCCCTGTTTCTTCCTATTAAAGGCTACAAATTTTGAAAAAGTTGTCTATTTTTCACTTTGTACTTCTCAGTTTATTATTTATTTCTTCAAGACCAGTGGGAAACTGCTTTTACTCTGGTCTTCCTTGGGGCTTCCTTGAGGATAATTGCAAATAGATATTTTAAACTTTATATTTGTTGGCCTGTGGATGGATTTAACTTTGTTGATTACATTCTTCTTGACTTTGGAAATGCATACGTACTCCCTCTCTCAGGCTTCTTTCCCTTTATCTAGCCTTTAAATGTTGACATTCCTTAGGATTCTGACTTGGAGACTCTTCTCACTCTGCATTCATCCTGGAAATCCTCATTTACTCCTGAGTATTGAAGACCATCTTTAAACCGAAGACTTATTTCAGTTTCTCTAGCTCAGACCTCTCTGCTGAGCTCCATCCCTAGAAATTTAGTGTTTTTCTAAGCATCTTCATTTAATTATCTTTCAGACATCTCAAACTCACCATGGGTGATACTTAATTTCTTTCCTGAATTACTTAAACAGCCTCTTAAACTGATACCTAGCCCACAGCCTTGGCACCCTCCAATCTACTCTCCAGTAATCAAATGTAAATCTGGTCCTATCACTTCTTTGATCTGCCACACACGAAATCCATCACTGACTTCTGAATCCTAAGAATAAAGTCCAAACTCTGTGTTTTCTCAGTCCCTCTAATACCTGTTGCCTGTTCTTTGTAGGCTTTATCCTTTGCCTTGTCTCCCTCCTACTCTGTGCCATAACTATACTGAATATTTCCCTTTTCTGTACTTCAGGTGCATTCTAGTATTTTTTTTTTCACTTGGTTGTCATACTTGGAATTATCTCTGCCTAGAACATTCCTCCTTCCTTGTTGTCTTGATCATTCTTTAAATCTCATTTCAGAAAAAAAAAAATCTCATTTCAGTTGAGATATTCCTGTCTCTAAAAAACCTTTTGTGTTGGGGCGCCTGGGTGGCTCAGTCATTAAGCGTTTGCTTTCGGCTTGGGTCATGATCCCAGGGTCCTGGGATCGAGTCCCACATCGGGCTACCTGCTCGGCAGGAAGCCTGCTTCTCCCTCTCCCACTCCCCCTGCTTGTGTTCCCTCTCTCACTGTCAAATAAATAAATAAAATCTTTAAAAAAAAATAAAAAACCTTTTGTGACTCCTACCCCCAAGACTGGATTGGACATCCTAGCTCTGTGTTCTCATAGCTGCTTATATTATCTCATGACAGCATTTGGAGGCACTTTGTTATGACAACTTTCTCACTTGTCTGTTTTTCCAGTGTAACTCAGGGAACACAACTTCTGAAGCATTAGGCCTGATTGAAATTTTTCCAGAGACCAAAAATAATGTCAAATTCAGTATAGTTAAGATTACATAATATGTCTCTGAATTTACTGTATTATGCCATTTATTCATTAAAAAATATTCATTTAAAATAGTACAGAGGTGGTTAAGAGGGCAGAGTCTGGGGCTAGGCTCCACTGACTGAATTTAAATCCCAGCCCTACCTGTGTGATTTATCATCAGGTTGCCTAAACTCAGTTTTGTCTGTTTCTTATTCATAAACTAGGAATAATAATAATAGTACCTACCTTATAAGAATGTTGAATTATATTAGTTATTAAATGTAAAGTGGTTAAGACTGTACCTGGCTCACAATGAGTACTCTGCAAGTTTTTGTTATTGAGCACTGCTAGGTGAAGTGTATATAGTGGTCAAAATCATGTAGCATCTGTCATCAGTTAATTTATAGCTAGTTCCATGAGACACACACTTAAGAAAGACACATTTAAGGAAAAAAATATTAGTCATATCCATAGTTTCACTGGGAATTATTTTGATACAATCCTTTTGCCTCCAGTTCTTGGATGTCCTTAGGTTTCACAAATTTGTCTCAAAGTCACTTCATAGCCTCTCTTTAGGAAGAAGACCTACTTCAGGGAAATGCTTTCCACTTCATCTTTTCCCTGGAAGCAATAGTTAATCTACCAAATTTGTCTTCACCCAGAGCCACCACCAATCCATACTGCACCTTTCTACAAATTATAATAAAATACTCTCTCTCTGGCTGGAAGAGTTAGAACACAGTTGCTCTTCTGAGTAAGGAGCAGCCTCCTAGGCATACAAATTGAGGAGCATATCCAGAAAAAGGTGTATCCAGGGAGAACACAGGGCAGTTTCAGAGAGCAAGACTGCGAGAAGAATGAGCTGGATTTCATTTCTACTGTACCTTCCTAATAGGATGATATTGTTCAGGACACAAAATTCCCATCATATGCAGGAGCCCCACTTCACACTGTGGGCCTGTTTGCTTCCTCGGCTCCATGTGACCTAAACTTCTTCTTGCCTGCCCAGGGTCAACTTCATAAGCAACTTTTCATGCTCTGAGTATTTCCTCAGGTTCCTCCAATACCTTTCTATGTCTCATGTTTTCAGAGCTCTGCCCTATGCTTTCTAAGGTGACAGCCTTGGTCCGTTCTACCCTGCAGAATAGCAGAGTTAGATATTTAAAAAAAACAAGGAGTCTCAAGGTCATTTTACATTAACCTGAGGAAGTAAGTAACTGTTAGACATTTAAGGCTTTTTGAAAGCTTCTTATTGGCTCATATTATTGATATCATCCAGGATGAAGTTGACAGTTCCAAGGTCTCTGCTGAAATATCTAGATTTCTCTGGTGAGTCTTCCTTGAATCTCCCATGCTGAGTGAAGGAAGATGGACTTGGCATATCAATATTGATGATTAAACACCTGAAGATAATAGGGAATAGAATTAATAGACATATATTTTATATGTTGAATATGTCAGATTTGGAAAATGATAGTAAATAATACTTTAAAAATCTATTTATCATTTATAAAGTACTTTATATGCTTTATCTTCCTTAATGTTCAAAGTAATCCTGTGGGAGAGGCAAATCAGGCATTATTATTGTATAATGCACAGATACTTTTTTAAACATCTACATTGGTCCATTAAATAGAAAATATGAGATAGTCTGTCACCAAACACTGAATCTCTAGGGAGGGGGAAATTAATTCTAATAGAATTTTAATAATTTATTTGTTTTTATTCACCAGAAATTACTTTCCTAAAATTTGAATAAATGTGCAAAAGACAAGAATAATTTACATTTGAGCATCCCAAATAAACAAATTTAAAGCAAAAATAATTAAGATATGATAGTATTTTACATTAAAGCAGTAATATTGGCTCGGTCTTGTCTAGTTATGAATCTGAGCTAATAACAGATATCATCATAGAACTAACAGTTCAAACAAAATTTTTAAAAATGCTTTGCCATTTTGGTAGTAGTAGCTATTAATGATTTGAGGCCTCTATTTTGCTAAAAAAATAAACAAAAAAACACATCGGTCCTTTTGGTTTTGAATGAGCATTAGTACTTTACAAAAGACTATACATAACTCTACTGTAAGAAGTAATTGCAGTTAGGGCGCCTGGGTGGCTCAGATGGTTAAGCGTCTGCCTTTGGCTCAGGTCATGATCCCAGGGTCCTGGGATCGAGTCCCGCATCGGGCTCTCTGCTGCTTGGGAGCCTGCTTCTCCCTCTGCCTCCCTCTCTCTCTCTCTCTGTCTCTCATGAATAAATAAATAAAATCTTTAAAAAAAAAAAAAAGAAGTAATTGCAGTTAATGGCTACATAAGGATTTTCACTGTACACTCTTTTGGGGAAAATATCTCAGTGATGGTTCAATTCATGCTGAAAGTTGGTGGGCATTCTCAACCTGGTAGATATTTATGCAAATTTTAAAATAGCATTACACCAGAATAGTTCAGTAGGTCTTAAGTTTTAACTTTTATTTTAAATCTTTTTTTAAAGATTTTATTTATTTATTTGAGAAAGAGAAAGAGAGCACAAGCAGGGGGAGGAACAGAGGGAGAGGGAGAACCAGGTTCTCCACCGAGCAGGGAGCCTGACGCGAGCCTCGATCCCAGGACTCTTGGGATCATGACCTGAGCCTAAGTCAGACGCTTAACCAACTGAGCCACCCAGGTGCCCCAAAGCTAAGTAACTTAAGGACATTCCTATAAGGCAGTAATCTCAATTTTATATATATATATAACTTTATTTTATTTATATATTTATATAAATATTTATATATTTTTATAAGTATAAATATATATATATATTTTAGAGAGGGGGAGAGAGAGAGAGGGGTAGAGAGAGAATCTCAAGCAGGCTCCACACCCAGTGCAGAGCACATGGGGTTCGATCCCCACAACCCTGAGATCATGACCTGAGCCAAAATCAAGAGTCAGACGTTTAACCAACTGAGCCATCCAGGTGCCCCTCTAATTTTGTATAAAATAATTTGTTTTAGATTTTTTTCTTCTGCTTTTCTTCCTTGTTTTTTAGAAGGTGAAAATAGTAGTGAAGTAATTAATGGATGCTCTTGAATATATTCAGAAAATATACCTTTGATTTGGATTATTGTGAAAACTTAATTTTTTTCTAACATGATAATTGCAAACCACACTGTATTTTTGAGTGCAAAGTAGTTACATACAGAAATTGTATATATATATATAAACATTGCTCAAGTTATTCAGTGTTCCAGGACCCTGGATGTTATGAAAGCATCCAGAGTGTTCTCTCAGTTTTGTGTTTCACTATAAAATATAAGAAAACATTTCCCCAAATGTCGGTAGTTGAGAATTCCTAGAATACAAGGTAACAATCATACAATTCTGAAAAATCTATGGGAATTCTTTTTTGTCTATGATCTCTCATGTTCCTCATTGTGCTGTTGCCATATCATAAATTCCTTGATCTGGAAGCAAATATGTTTTAGAAAAAAAAAAGTATAGATTATGGACAAATTTAGTAAGAGTGTCCTATTAAGTCTGTTTATAGCTGATGAGCTTTTATCCTTGTGTAAGACATTATCTAAAGAATCTCCTGAACTCCCTTGAAATTTTACCTAAGGAATGTTATTGGTAACCCTGGAGAATTCAAGCTCTAAACTTTGAGACAGGTCACATTGTCTCAGAGTCAGAGACTTAGAATGACTGCCTGGAGGGAGACCAGGCATTTTCTTCCTCCTCACTGCTTCTTAACTTCATGTCCTCCAGGAGGAGTTCTGAGACCGTCGATAGTCATCATAGCTCATGGGTCCAAGTCTTCCTACTGAAAGAATTCTCATTATTTCAAGGGCTTTTTAATCAGTAAACAGTAGAAGACAATTACTGTATAGATCGGTTTAATTAGTTTATTTGATGCCCAGAGCATGTAAATTTGCAACCAGGTTGTTTCTGCTAGCTATAGAATCATAAATTAATGGCAGTGTTCTGGACGGAAGAGATGATGCTTTGTGCATGCTAACCTCAGTACAAGTCTAATGGATTAGGAAGAGGATTGACATCCATGGAGGCCTTTACTAAAACAAGCCTCTCACATCTGGACATTTTTTGGTTATCATCAGCCATAATTTATTCCCCCACCCCCATTTTTAATAGCACATTTCTAGTTTTCCATTTACTGACCTGACTGAGGGTACTGAGATATAGAACTACCTAAAATCTGTGTATTTGTATATGGAATAAGAATTCATGTATTCTCTATGCTATCTTGATATCCTACAAAACATTCTATATCAAATTAAAAACAATTTCTGAGGGACAGAGGACCTTGAATTTAAAAAGATGTTTCTATGTTTTCTAGTAGGCATATTCAATGCCTTTAAATTATCTTTCCAACTTGTTGATCTTGTGGGCCGCCTCACTCTTCTAGTCATCCCCAGGAATGACTAGCAGGAATTTTTACTTGCTACCTCAGTCATGAAGCAAAGAAACCCCACACATTTTCTCCTTCAGAAATGCTGTTCTTCCACAAATGCAAATTAGTTTGAGATAAAACAAACAAAAAAAGAAACAGGAGGAAACAAAGAAAGTGAATCTTTAGAGCCTTTGACTGGTTGCTTGAGCATTGTTCAACAAGTAGACATAGTCACTTTATTCCCACCATGATTTCTAGAAGTCGTGACAAGAGCCATCCACATTCTTTTGTGTGTGACTAGTGGCACATTTGTGAGATGACCAGCAGGGGTTAGGGCCATAATTAGGAGCAGTTTTCTCTTTGTGAAGTTAATGGGCACATATGGGGATTGAACAAGCTTAACATTCTTTTGGGGTCCTTCCTCTTGCCTGGCCATGGATTTGAAAAATTGCCATTGTGATTAGAGTCAATATTTTTTTCTTTAGCATTTCTCTCTTTTACATAACACATTGCCATTTGTAGAAGACACCAGGCATGAGTTAAATTTGGTTTGAAGGTGAGATTAGACCATGAAGTCTTTGCTGATATTTTGTAATTTTAATTTTTTTCCTCCTTACCTCCCACACCATTCCAAACTTCTTCCTAATCATTAATATATGGTGCCTCTAATGATGTGATTGATGTCAGCCAATATGAGCATAGTTTGTATGGGATGATAATTTGTTTACAATAGAAAATAAGACAACTCAATTCTTCAGCTTCAATACTGAGATGAAAGCCATACTGAAATTCTGAATGGTACATGGTAAAAATCTCTGAAGATCCTATTTCTACCAGATCTGCTTTTTCTTTCCTCCTCTTAGTTTCCATGAAAATGGAGAGCTTTTACTTAGTGCAATAGTTTTAATCATTTAGAGCAATAAATGATAGTGTCAAAGCAACAGAAAAACAAATTATTCACAATGTTAATTGGGGTTTCTAAGTTGGATCCTTTACTTCCAAATTTGAACAAGACAGGTATCTTTATTTATTATTATTATTATTACTATTATTATTATTATTATTATTTTTAACTATTTACTCACAAGCTAATGCCTGGCCTGGATCAACTTTCACTGTATTGATACCAGTGTTTGCAAAAGCCACATTTAGATCTTCTTTTAAATTGAGAATGAAGGAAGGCTGCATTGTGTTAATATTGAAGATGATTGAATTTAGCTGATATTACCTTATATTGGAAGCAAACTTATAAAACTCATTATAAAGCAAGACACCTATCTTCTTGTGCTGATTGGTTTGCAAATTGTCTATGTTGTCAGTGTCGGACCTGCCCACCTACCCTCCCACACCCTTTAAAATTTTTGATTATTTATCTGTGAATCTTTGGACTAATTGAATTCTTACCATGTGACATATGTTGTTCCCA
>NC_138376.1:73368226-73388767 GCF_054177405.1 Leptonychotes weddellii
CTAATTGAGGATAGAGAAAACAGAAGAAAACCAAGGACTGAGCTCTGTGGCACACCAACATTAAGAGTTTGGGAGAAAGAGCAGAATGAGTAAAGAATATTGTGAGAGAAGAAACACTAAATTAGGAGAAAACCAACACAGTTCAATGTTCTAGAAGCCAGGTGATCTAATTTCTACTTTAAAAGGATTACCCTGGCCTCTGTATTGAGAGTAGACTTTAGTGGGCCATGGTGGAAGCAAGGAGACTAATTAAGTGAATATTCTAATAATCTTAGATGGGAGCTATTTATGTTTTGGTTCAGAATGGTAGCAGTAGAAATAGTTATAAAGGTTAGGTATGACATATATTTTGAAGGATGGAACTACCAAGATTTGTAGAAGGATTGGCTATGGGATGTCAGAGATGGAAGTGGAAAGTTTTTCAGCTTGAACAGCTGAAAATATGGAGTTATCATTCACTGCGATGAAGGAAATATGAAGTAAGAGCAAGTTTTTTTGAAAAAAAATGATTTACTTTTATTATATGTTATAGTTGTGATTTAAGTTAGACATCCAAGTAAAGATGTCCATGTTGTTGCAGGATTTCTTTCTTTTTCATGGCTGAATAATATTTCTGTGTGTGTGTGTGTGTGTGTGTGTGTGTGTGTAGGGGGTATGAATATACTACATTTTCATATCTGCTCATCTGCTAATGGACACTTGGGTTGTTTCTACATCTTGGCCATTGTAAATACTGATGCTATGAACATGGGGATAGGGATGCAAAATCTCTTTGACATCTTGTTTTCCTTTCCCTTGGAAATATTCCCAGAAGTGAAGTTGGATGGATCATACAGTAGTTCTGTTTTTAATTTTCTGAGGAACCTCCATACTGTTTTCCATAGTGGTTGTTTCAATTTGTAATCCCACCAACAGTGCACAAGGGTTTAATTTTCTCCACATCCTTGCCAGCATTTGTTATCTCTTGTCTTTTTAGTGTTAACTCTTCTAACAGGCATGAGGTGATATGTCATTGTTGTTTTGATTTGTATATCCCTTATGATTAGTGATATGGAGCACCTTTTCATATAACTGTTGGCCATTTATGTGTCTTCTTTGGAAAAATGTCTATTTTGTGCTTGGTCCTGTGCCATTTTCAATTGGATTATTATTATTATTACTTTTGCTATTGAGTGGTATGAATTCTTCATATATTTTGGATATTAATCTCTTATCAGATATATGGTTTGCAAATAATTTTTTTCCTTTCCTCAGGCTCTCTGTTAATTTTGTTGACTATTTCTTTTGCTGTGCAGAAACCTTTTAGTTCAATTTAGTCCTACTTGTTTATTTTTTATTTTGTTGCTTGTGTTTTAGGTGTCTGGAGGGGAGAGGAGTGGGGAGATGGGGTGGCTGGGTGATGGACATTGGGGAGGGTATGTGTTGTGGTGAGCACTGGATGTTGTGTAAGATTGATGAATCACAGATCTGTACCCCTGAAACAAATAATACATTATGTGTTAATCAAAAAAAAATTCACAATTGTGAAAAAAAGGTGCATTAGGTGTCATATCTGAAAAATCATTGCTAATTGTTTTATCCAATGAGTATTCTTGGTTCCCCTATAAAATATTAGTTGACCATATTTTTTGTTTGTTTTTAAAGAAAGGGGAAATAACATATTTTTGTGCTGAGGGGAAAAACCAAAAGAGAAAAAAAGTGATGGTGCAGGAGAAAGAGGAAAATATCTGGAATAATGTCCTTGTGAAGATGAGAAGGATAGGATCTAATGCATAGATGAAGGATCTAATAATGTCCTTGTGAAGGTGAGAGGGATAGGATCTAATGCATAGGATCTAATGCATTAGATAGGATCTAATGCATAGATGAAGGTGTTAGAATTAAGTAGGATCAAAAACAGTTTGGCCATAAAAGTTTGAAAGGCAAAGTATATGTATTTAGATGCAAATGAGTGGGTTGATTTGGTAGTGCGAGCCTATGGATGATTGCTGATTGTTTTTATTATCTCAGAGAAATAGGCCATCTTCTGAGGGTAAGGAAAGGGGATGTATTGGAGGTAGACAATATGACTAAGCCAAAGAAAAATCCTATGTAAAAACTTGTCCTTTTAAGTAAAATAGATCAATTGAGCTAATCATATTTAGCCTGAACTAAGGAGGAAATAAACCATTCTCCCTCTCCATTGCAGTACCCATAACACATAGCTCTATTCTTCTGATGATTCCCTGTAAGCAGTGAGGGTCAGGAACTGGGCTAGACTAAAGACACCTTGTTCAGATCACAGCTGCTACAGTGGATCTTACAGATATATATTCTTCTTAGATAATGACTTGTGTCCCTACCCTGTTCTTCTAGCTTTCACTCGATAGAAATATAAGGATCTCATGAAGCTGGACCATGGTCTAGGAGTTGCTATTTATACTGCATTAATTATAAGCCGTATCCAACTCAGGGGTATAAATGCACATTATAGGAACATTCTGAGCCAAGTATAAGGGTTTTGGGAATGATCAGTTGGGTGCTAATCCCATATTTTGAGTTTTGATTTACAACATGCAAACAAACAGGCTTCTTTTTCCTTTACAGTGCTTGGTAAACAGCGTGGTTAATTGAGTCAAACCACATGAGTGATCTTAGGAGAACTGGTATAGACCATGTGTAAATTAATCAAGATAGGCTTAAAGCTACTGTGCAGTAGATAAAATGTTTGTGAATAACCTAAGACGAATCAAGGAATTAAGTGTAGTAAGAATCATGGTTCATAGAGAGATGGGATGGGATATTCTTAAACCTGACTAAATCAATTGAGGGGAGTCAACAACTGCTAGTATATCTTGTCTCTGAAAGATCAGGGCATCTGTCAACTGTAACATGTAAGGGGATCTTTAAGATTAGATTATGAATAAAACACTGTGGATGCATCCCTAGCCAATATTTTATAACATACAAATCTTACTGTAATTTTAGAATTAATGGATTAATTAAATCTTATAATGCCAGGGGTCAGTTTAATAGCATGAATATAAATCTAGGGTATAGAAACTAGAAAGAATTGGTATACCTCTGGGCTTGTTTTTCACAGTTGAATTATTGATTTGGTCAGTGTTCTCCCAAGTCTCAGCTATGAAACAATGATTTACACATAATAGATGTTCAATAAACATGAATGATTGTTGATGACTTAAATCATACACAGTTGCTGTTTATAAACCCATGCTTCCAAGCTACACAGAGTTTTTGCTTATTAGCTTTGTGTAGGAATGCTTTCTTGTCTTTCTTTTTTTTTAAAGAAATAATCTAAAGGTAATTACAAATATTGCTACAGGATAGAGAGTGGGATTTCATGAGAGCGATAGCAGTGTACAATATAATTTTATATTGGATGCTATAATTAATTTAGGTGATATTTTGCTGTGATGTTTGTGATTTCACATTTGTATGTGGAAGAAAAGTGCCATAAAATCTTGAACAATTAAAATAAATTATTCGGTATTTTTGACTCTGAGATTTTGGAAGAAAATATCCCATTACACTGCTATCACATGTAAAAAAAAATCACACATAATCAGAGTCCTTCACACAGCTTAGTTCTCAGTGTTTGAATGATTTCTATTACTCCGTGAAGACAATACCCAAGGGTAGGTTTGCATGCCTTTTTGAGTTAGAAATGAAACTGTTGGTGGAGATTATGATTTCAAGGAAATATGAAATAGTAATAAATGATCACAGACCATCAAAAATTCCATGAAGATTTACAATGATGAATTAGAGGAAGGTGGAAATGCAGAAAATATTGTATGTGTATTTCTAACAAGAACGGATTGTTTAATGAATGAAATGTTTATTATTTTAAGAGTTTTTAGTCTGTCCTCAGTGAGTAGCTTGCAACCTTATATGTATCTAAAACAGTTTTATACTGTTTTTAAAGCAGTTTGGAGATACTAGAAATTTTAGAGATTGTAAATCTTGCATAAAATAATTGTGTAAAGTAGTCTACTCATTTTAGAAATGTAGACTCTAAATTTAGCAATTAGTAAAAATTTTGAGAAATTCTAGACTTGGCATTTCTTGTTCTATCAGAAACTGTGATTTCTAACCTACATTATCTCTAGGAAATTATATTATTTTCTCAAGTCTTTGCCTTCTTGTGATAAATTCTGAAATGTAAATGATATACTTGCTATGAAATTTCAATTTAAAAATCTAGTTGATTTACTCTAGTAGTTTTATTTCAAAACCTCAAATTTACTTTCATGAGTCAAACTATTTATTAATGTTTAATTTTTTTAAAGATTTTATTTATTTATTTGTCAGAGAGAGAGGGAGAGTGCACAAGCAGGAGGAGCGGCAGGGAGAGGGAGAAGCAGGCTCCCTGTTGAGCAGGGAGTCCAATGCGGAACTCGATTCCAGGACCCTGGATCATTACCCGAGCTGAAGGCAGATGCTTAACCCAGGCGTCCCTTAATGTGTAATTTTAAGTCACTTTTTAAACAATAAAATATTCTTTTTTTTTAAAAAAAGATTTTATTTATTTGACAGAGAGAGAGACACAGTGAGAGAGGAAACACAAGCAGGGGGAGTGGGAGAGGGACAAGCAGGCTTCTCGCCGAACAGGGAGCCCAATGTGGGGCTTGATCCAAGACCCCAGGACCATGACCTGAACCCAAGGCAGACGCTTAATGACTGAGCCATCCAGGCACCCCAAACAATAAAATATTCTTAAGAATGGTAAAGTTTAGACTGTGTCTACGATAATAGACTCAACACTTGTTTGGAACAAGGCACAATAAAATAAAACAAAACAAATTCACAAACAGATCCAGACCTATACATTGGAAATGAAGAAATGGGAGATTGGTTGTGATCTTTAGAGGCACACCAGCAGATTTACATAATTTTGGCTCTGACCAAATAAATAATTAAACTGGGTTTTGCATTCAGAGCTATCAAATCAAATCCAGAAAATTATACTGATTCTTTCCTAAGAGCATATGAACATACATGCTCTTAAATTGATCTGTAGCATGTCAGTGTTTGTCCACAGACATTTCAGATCTCGTACCAAGGAACACAAGAATGAATGGAAGTCAGAGGATGCCATCATTATGCCACAGATTGGACTATCATATTGTGTCACTTGATGAAAGTGTGGAAGAACAACTATTAGATCCCTTCATGGTTGCACTGGATATCTCATTTCTCTTTTCAGTGATTTGTTGTTTTTTTTTAAAGAATTTTTTATTTATTCATTTGAGACAGAGAGAGAGAGAGAGAGAGCAGGAGCAGTGGGGAGAGGCAGAGGAAGAGGGAAAAGCAGACTCCCTGCTTTTTTTTTGCTGAGCAGGGAGCCCGACATGGACATCCCAGGACCTGGAGATCATGACCTGAGCCGAAGGCAGACACTTAACCATCTGAGCCACCCAGGCACCCCTCAGTGATATGTCTTGACATTGTGGTATGTCACTCTACCTCAGTGAGATTCCTAGTTTCTGATCGAGCAGAAAGTCCAAAGTCCAGAATTTCTCTAACTCTTAGTCTCTATGCTGCTGATGACAGTGTAGTCCAATAAACTCACAGAAGCCACATTCAATGTGATTCTAAATATTGTTTAGAATTATGTCTTTTCAATTTCCCTTTAGATTAAATTCAAAGGTTTCAAGGAATTGTACTTCAAATTTGTCAAAATGTGATTAAATATGTATTGGTGCAGTCATCATTTTTTTTTTATATCTTGATACCCAAATTTAATCATTTTTTGTCTTTGACTGTTAGAGTTTCCAAACTGATATCCCTGTTTTCAGCTTTATTTCTCTCCCACCTAACCACTGGTATTCTCTCTCTTTAGATTTCTTTAATGGTTTTTCATCGTTCATAGAGGAGGCTAAGCTCATTTGTTTGGCATTCAAAGCTTTTCATGATTTGACCTGTGTCATCCTCACTGGTTTTATTTCTTATCCTTCTCTGTTTTGTAAATTATTCTTTAGCATTCTAGACCTGCTTGTTGTTTCCCTGTTCACATGATGCTTTGTCTCTCACTTTGTCAAGGTGCCTTTTAGCAGAAAAATCTTTACTTTTCTTTTTACCTGATTACTTCTACCCACTTTTTAAAACTCTGTCTTGACCCACTCCAGAGATTCTTTCCAGTTAATTATTCTACCTCTAACATGGATTCCTATCTTTGGTGCTTTGATAATACCTGTTGGAATTCAAGGCCTGCCAGTAACGGTGTCTTTCCTCGGGGCTTCCTTTCAAAGAAGCCAATCTGTTAAAGAACAATAGTCTAATGGGGAACAAAGGAACAATGTATTAATTACTGTACATGTGCCTGATAATCCCCACTACAGAATAAATTGGATGGAGAACATGGCTTAGGTCAAGAGGCTTAAGCCAGGTTCCTTGATTCTACTTCCTTGTGTAATCTCTTTCACCTTTATTGAATGTGTGAGTCAGTCAGGACTACCTTCTTTTTCAGTTCCATTTATTTATCCATACATTTTTTAGGGATAACTGGACTCTAATATTTAAAGAAAGTGGAATCAGGATCAAAAGACCTGGGTTAGACATCTTGACCCAAGTCTCATTCTCCAATCCAGTTTTACTCCATAGCTGAGCCTCTAAGTGACTTGGAATACTAGTGCACATCCAGGCCATTCATTCAGCAGAAGTGTTTGAGCACCAGCTGTGCCTCAGTATGTTTTGTTCTGGACGCTGGAGATGTAACAGTGGGGAGCTTAGAGACAAGTGGCCTCCCTTCCAACTCACATTGGTCTGAGGGTATAGAAGGAATTTGTGACTCATGAGATGTTTCATAATCTGCATTTATCATCTGTATCTTGCGTGACTTCTGAATCTCTCTAGATGCTGACTTCTGTTTTCAGTTCCTCAGAAACATCATACAGTTGTCTCTCCATTGCTTATGAGTACAATTGTAAATACACAGGTGCCTGCAGGCTTGGCCGTATGATACATGGTATTAGTTCTTGTTTTATATAACTAATGTGTAATCAATGTAAAAATCAGATAACATAGTTGAGAAAAAGGAAAAAAAATGAAATAGAAAAAAATCCACAATCCAGATAAAACTACTGTTAACGTTTTATGATGAAACCACAAAATGTGAGTAAATCTGCTCAAGATGATCAAGTCTGTGTTATATCTACAGTTGGAACCAAATGTTTCCAATGAAACTTCAGGTTTACAATGGTTATAAGGATAATGATGATGACATCAAAATAGTATTTATTATACATCTGCTACATATCGGGCAGTGTAGTAGGCTATATTATCTAAACTCCACAAGCTTTTTTTTTTTAATTTTAATTTAATTTTTATTTATTTATTTTAAAGATTTATTTATTTGAGAGAGAGAGAGAGCACAAGAGGGGGGAGCGGGAGAGGGAGAAGCAGACTCCCTGCTGAGCAGGGAGCCCGATGTGGGACTCGATCCCGGGACTTCAGGATCATGACCGGAGCCGAAGGCAGTCGCTTAACCAACTGAGCCACCCAGGCGCCCTAAACTCCACAAGCTTTTAAGGTAGACATCATTATCCCCATTTTATAGATGTATAAATAGGTCCAGAGGAATTATATATATATATATACATATATATGTATATATATATATATTTATTAAACACTTAGCTTTATTTCCAAATATAACTTTAGAGAAGACATAGTTTGTATGTTTATATACCAGTATACACAATTTGTCTAAATTCAGAATGGCTTCCAAAGGTCACAGGATGCTTGGAAAAAAATTCAGAGATAATTTTACAGTAATAACCCAAGAAGAGTTTTAAATAAATAAATAAATAAATAAATAAATAAATAAATAAATAAATAAATAAATTTTTTTGATATCAGAACAATTCCTTACCTCAGAAAATCCCAGGTTAGGAGAAATAACAGCTAGAGTGATTTGACATTTGAATTAGAAGGGATAGATTGTTCTGTTGTATATAGGTCTTTTGTATTTTAAAAGTTGTGATGTTTTTATTTAGAGAATGAATTGGACTTCTGGGCATATATGGTACATATTGCAATTTAAAATTACTGGAGTTTCTTTATATTTTTAAGACGCCTTCAGTTTGAAAGAACAAAGCTTCCTACAAATACCAGGCAAGTTGTTCAGTGACTCATGCTGGTCCATCACCTCTGAATGGAAGTGCTCACAGAAGTGCTGATATATCATTGTAATGTTGTAGCCTCTCTGAATCGTTATCCTAGAACCCCAATCGTTTTTAAATTGAAGCATCTCAAAATCTTGTGATTTTATGAGTAATGTAAAACAGTTTCAGCATTTTATAACTTTACATTTTCATATAATTATTAAAGAAAACTCATGCCCAGTCTGTTTTCTAGCATGATAATAAGTGATTAAAACTTTATGTAAGTCACAGCAAATTAGTTTTGAAAAACAAATACAGACATTTTAATGTGCAATAAACCTTCCAGAAATAGAAAAACATTTGTTGAAAGGCTCTCTTGATTTTTGTGGGTTAAAACAAACCAAACAAGAAATTAACTGATGATTTTACAAGTGATCATTATGAATTAGTGTAACTGTGTACCAGGTATAACAATGTGACAAAAGAGAGACATAGATCTTTCAGTGTTGGTCTGAAGAGATTAATGGGGGAAAAGCTAGTACAGCTACAATTTCCACAGCTTCTCTCTTTGCTACAGAATTATTCAGAAAAACAATGTGTGCTCATTTATATCCAGTGACCTTACTGTATGTCCCAGAGATATCATAGTTATCTTGTGCTATTAAGCTTTCTTTAGAAAATGTAAGATTAATATTAGTTTAATTGAAAGATTGAACAGAAACACTGACATCCATTCAACCAAATCATTAAATTCAACACTCCATATGGACACAAAGAACATCTAATTTATCCAATTAAAATAATTTCTGTGCCCTTCAAAGGTGTATTGCTGTAACAAGCAATGAACCACTTTTTAATAATGCTACCCTCTGTCCTCTTATGATGACTGTAACAGAAAAGAGGTATTTTATTTGCTGGACTAGGTAACCTGGATCCTAAGCCTAAGCATCAAATAATAAAAAAAGAAAATAATAGAGTCTCCTTTAATAATGCTCCTGCTAGAAAATTTTGGCAAATAAATGTATTTACTTTGTTGTCGGTTCCACATGAATTATTTTATTGGCAGGTTTATTTATTAATTATCCAGAGCAATGGTTTTGAGAAGCTCAAGCAAGCCTACTGAATAATAGATAATGTAGTCTTCCCAATAATTCTGTCAGGGATATTCAAGTTGTCCTGACAATAACAAAAATTGTTCTGATGCAGAAGAAACTTAGGAAAATACCTAAAACTTGAATTCAAGTGCATATTAATGTAAAATAATTTTGGTATTTTTCTAAATGGACTGTAGGAAAAAATGCCTCAACATCACAATAAAGATGCTATGGGTTACTAGGGATGTCTAATATAGAGTAGCATAGCAGAGAGAAAATGGAGAAACCATGAGTTTATTCCTGTTTTTTGGAAATGAACGAGAGAAAGAATGCAGTTAGAGAAAATTTAAGCCTAAGAAAATTGAATATATTTTTGTGAACAAATAGATAATCTAAATGTTTATGTTTTCTGATATGGATGAGTTAAATCCCAGAAATATTGATAGGATTGACAAATAATATTATTATAGGAAACAGAAGTGATGGCAGATTGGAGTTCTAATTTTTTTTAACTTTTTTTTTTCCAATTGAGAAAGAAGGGCAACTCTACAAACTATAGGCCAGTGACCTACACTTTTGACCTTAAAGCCTTCTATACTATATTATCTAAAATAATTCATGAGTATACAGAAAATAAAGTAATAACCACTATGAACTAGCTTGTGTCAATCCTACTAAAATGTTATGACTGTTACTTTTTTTTTTGCTGTGTTCATTAGACAGGTCACTGAAAGAAACATGATAGAATTGGTCTAACTAAATGACTGTCTACCAAAGCATTTGAGGGTGTCTAATGCTAAACTATTGAACAGTCTGGAGACATGTAGCTTATGTGATAGCATAGGCAGACAAGTTAGTAACTTACTGACTGAGTGATTATATCCTAAATATGCTTCTTAATGGATTGATGTCTGAAGGAAAGGTGATCCTTGATGGTGTGCTATGGGCTCCATCCTTTGTTATCCCTTGGTTAATATCTTCATTAATGATTTGGGTGAACAACAGATGGCATGTGAATCACTTTCAGATGTTAGAAAGTAAGCTAAACAAAAAATTGATCACAGCTTAGCATAGTTGTCCATGAAAGGGAGGTATGTCCAAAAACAACTTCAGAAGGCAGAAGGAGCTATAAGACCGAAGGAAAAAGCTAACTGCAGCTTGACAAGAAATGGTTTATTAAGAGGGCTTAGTGACAGAAATGGGGCTTTGGCACCACAAGAGGAGTTTATCTCTGCAACCCCACCTCCTATAAGACCTACCTTTATAACGCTAAAAGCTGGGGAGGTGCCCGGAGACCACCCAAGCGGAAATGTTTGAGGATCATACTCATTTCTCCAGAGCAGATCAGATGGTATGCCCCAAAGTTGTGGTGTGGTTAAACAGAGAGAATGTGTGTGTGGGGGAGGGAGACAGGGGTTTGTGCTTAAGAAGGTTTCAGGTTGCAGAGTGGTTATCTTGGCAATTTGTGTAATATGGTGTCAGTCTGGTTTACACAATAGTAAAAAGCACTAAGCATTTGTTAAATGAATAGGTTATTTCTTCAAAAAGTCTTAGGTTGAGCAATGAGTTGAATCTGTAATAAAAATATTTGATTAGGATTAAAATGACAACTTACAAGTGAAGGGTCGTAGAAAAAGAGCATAAATGTACAAAAGATTTAGTGAATAACAAGGTAACAAGCTCCAATGAGTTACTAGTGAGATTTGACTCCCCATGAACCAGCCTGTCCTTACCACAGAAACTAATCTGAATTATGGTCATGCCAATGTCTAATAAAGTACAATTTATAGATTAAGGTGGTGATGGCCCCACCATATTCCCTGCAGGTCAGATCATAACTGGAATCCTGTTCTTTTCTAGGTGCCATTATTCATATGGGATATGGACAAACTAGAGCACATCTGGGGTGGAAGACAGTTGTGGAAACAGCCACCTACTTAGGATATTTGTGTCAAATATCTTCCTCTGATATTAAAAATTCATAGTATTTGATATTAGTTTATAAAGTATAGGGAAAAATATTTTCTGTCCACTGAAATCCCATGTCCAATCTACTATTTCATGAAACTGTTTTCCGTATAGTCATAGTGGATTTTATTCTGGTAAAGCCAGTATTATAGAAAATTCTTACTTTTGACTTCTCTGTTGCGTTTGACAATGTTAAACACACTCTACTTTTTTGTTTTTTTTTTAAGATTTTATGTATTTATTTGAGACAGAGAGAGAACATGAGCAGGGGGAGAGGGGCAGAGGGAGAGGAAGAGCAAGAAGCCGACTCCCTGGTGAGCAGGGAGCCCAATGCTGGGCTCGATCCCAGGACCCTGAGATCATGACCTGAGCTAAGGCAGACACTTAACCGATTGAGCCACCCAGATGCCCCAAACATACTCTACTTTTTGAAACTCTCTTTCCTTGGCTTTTAAGATAGCACCACCTCCTTTCAATTTTTGGCCATGTCTTCTCATTTGTTTTTAAAGGCTGCTTTCCCCTTCCCTTAAATACTGGCATTCCTCACTCTTTGATCCTATTTCCTCTCCTGTGTCACTGTGCTTTCTCTACTTAGAATCATCTTCCAATGTCATCCATATGCTGAGGACTTCCTAGTCTGTGTATCAGTACCAGACCTCTCTCCTGAATTCCAGTCCCACTTCCCCAGTGATCTATTGGACATCTCCAATTGGGTGGAAATATATTTTGGTGACAGGTGTGAGGGAAGAAACCATTTCATTTCTCAAATGGCAAGCTAGTCATTCCTACCTAGTTATTCTGTTAGATATATACAAATGAAGGCATACATGTCTTGTCTAAGGCAACATCCACAGCAATAGCTCACTACCTAACCAAGTAGATTTTTAATCAGTACTGGTAAATGAATGGCTGAATGAATCAGTGAGAGAATCATCAAATTCAGACACTTTTCCACCATAAATAAGTTTTCCACAGCAATTACCCTTGTCAAAACCACCATCATTTCCCACCTGGGATACAGCAGTAGAATTCCAGGTGCTCTCTCTTACAACCATATTGCTTTTAGAAAACTTTCATAAAGCAACACATGTTTTATAAAGCAGCCAAAGCTAGCCTCCTAAAACAAATCTGATCAGATCGTTCTCTTGTTTAATATATTTCAATAGACTTCCACTGTTCCTGAGCTTGTTCTATAGGAGCTCTACAATCTGTCTCCTGCTTTCTTATTTATGATATTTCTTCATCACTTTTTATGCTGCCGATACCCTGGATATGTTGCTTTAAATGTGCTATACTCTACCACATAGTCACTATTTCCCCCCTGGCTTATTGTCTCCAAATGTTGGCATGAAGTTACTTTCTCCAGATACCTTTCTGATTTTTTGTTGTTGTTGTTTTTTGGCCAAGTTATCTTTCCTTTAGCTTCCAAAGATGCTTGGTAATGACTTTTTATAATATTTATTGTTACAGATTTTCATGCTATCTTGTTTAATTATACATCTTCTTCACTAGATTCTACTCTGTGTAGAACAGGGTCAGGATGATCTTGTCTATGGTTAGGTTCCCAGAGGCTAGTACAGTGCCTGGCACTTCATAGGTGTCCACTTGTTGGATGCATGAACAGAGCTACAATAGCATGTTCACAGATTGCCCTTCCTGTTTCCATTGGATTGTGCTATTCATCAAGAGTTGATACAATTTAATGCATGACAAAGAAAATCAAACACCACTAAAATCATTCTGTTTTGAAGTACAGTAATATGCTTGCAGACCAGAAGGTTAATTAAAAATGAATGACTTATGTAAAGAAATACAACAATTGGATTCACAGAACTGCAGCCTATAGTCTATTAACTCTAGTATTTGTAATGTAGTGTGGCAAATAATATGTCTAAAAAGAGTTAGGAACAATATTTAAATAGATTTAGTATTATTTCAAGATTAGTTGGGGAATCAATTAAATAGGAAGTTGAAAGAAAAAGACAAGTATACCTTATATAAAGCATTCAGAATTCAGAATATAGAACTAACATTTTAGTTTATATGTTTAACTTAATTGTCTTATTCACTCCCACATGAGCCCTGTGAGGTTTATGACATATTGACATATGAAAAAAAATGATACCCAGAAATGTTAACCTGTGCAAGGTAAAGGAGTTACTAAGTGTCAGGGTTGGGCCTCAAACCTAAATCTTCTAACTCCTCACCCCATGTTTTATGCACTAGGCTAGAGTATCTTGTAACTCACTTTACATAATTTTCTGGTCCATTTGCTCACTTGCTTCAGTAAATGTGCTCTTCCATTAGTTCACATACCACTACATTTTGCCTTCTTTGTATCTCTATTTTAGCCCAGAGCAAACAATTCATTTCAAAAAACGAGGTTTCCATAAAATGTTAGGAAAGTAAGGGAAGAATGACCTGTAAGGACCCAACCATCTTCCTCCAGAAATGATAGGCAAATGAGTTGTATAGAAGAGTCAGTCTTTCTGTTTTAATTAAGGGAAGATTGAGAAGTTATTCTGAATGCGTACGTGTATTAACTTATGTAATCCTTATAATAACCCTATGAAGTAGGTACTATTGCTACCCCCCCATTTTACAGATGAAGAAACTGAGGCACAGAAAGGTTCAGAACTTGCTTGAGGTGGTAAGTGGTAAATGTATAGATGGGATTTGAATCTAGACCATTAGTTTGCAGAGACCACTTTTAACCACTATGGCAACCTGTTTCTCAATAAGCATTTTTTCTTGACTGCCTTAGATCTCTTAAATTCATTTATTCAACAAACATTTATCCAACACCTAACATTGCTCATGCACTGGAGGGGAAAATCAGTTATGGTTCTTGCTCTTATGAAACTTTATTAGCTTATTTCTACTGATACCGAATATCCTGTGGAATGTAGTTTTGTTTTTGTTTTATTTTTTTTCCCTCATCCTCAATGGATGTCTGATGGCGGTCCAACTATATGACAAGATGAAAAATTGATGTTTGAAAAGTTGTTGTAGTGTAACAGGCAAAATCACATAAAGTTCCTTTTAACGGAAAAAAAGAGATTGCATAGATTTGGTGTGCATTTTCTTTGTAAGTGTGGGCATAAGCGACTGAGATTGCAGGCAATACGAGTGTAAAGGAAGAAGATGGACAAACATGGGAAGTGTGTGAGTATATGTGTGTGCATGTGTGTGTGCCTGCTTGTGTGGTATTAGTACAGAGGCTAAAAGGATAGAAAGAGAAATTCAATTGCTTATTATAGAATTACCAGTATTGTAAAGATGAAAAAACGAGAGGCTGACAATTGGGGAGGAGATAATTGCTGGTCCAAAATGCAGAAGAGGGAAAGAGTTTTTAATAGCTTGGATAAAGGGCCACATAATAATATTTGAAAGTTATAACAATCCTATGTAAGTAATTTTTATGCAGAATAATAGTGGTTAGAAAGGAAAAAATCTAGGGAACGTTTATCATTAAAATATTCCTTAAATAGCTAAAGCATTAGACATTAGTGATTTTTACTTTCTTTATTCTCTGTTTTTCCACATCCTAGCCACTCTAACCGCTTCCTTTCTCCACAACATCTCCTCGACCCCCCCTTAGTGTATTGTAGTGTAACTTCTTTAAAGGAAGTGAGGCCTACCAGAATAGGCCAATAGGACATACTGCAGGACCTTTGTCCAAAGCATCTGCCCCATCTGATGTTTTGTGGGTCCGACTACCTCTGTCCTGAGCAACTGTATCTAGCATGAACATCACATAAATTCCTAGGCAGTTCAATATTGGAAAAATGTGAGAAAATTGGAGTCACTTCAGAAAAGAGTAACAACTGAAAAGAAACTGGGGGAGGGGGATGATTTATGAGGAGGTGATAAATTAAATATATACTGTGCATCATCCTAGACATATAAAACAAAACTCTACAGTAAGAATATGGTAAGTAAAAAACCTAGTAATTTCAATGAAATTTTTACTTACATTCCAGCTGAGATGATATTAAACTTGTTTAAATTTTGATGGTTGATTAGAAATTACAAATTGATGATGATTGCTCATCACCATTGAAAACTGATAATAAATAATAGTCATTATTTCAAATTCCTAGTAATTTTGTAAAACTAGTAGTTTCTAGATGCTGTGACCCAGATTGTTTTATTTCTATGAAGAAATGTTTATATTCAATATTGATTAGCTGAGCTCAAAAGTTAATGAAAAATAGGCAAAATTACTGAGATTACTTTGTTCAGTGTCTAGCACATATTAAGCTCTTACTAATGATTTTTTAAATAGACGAATACCAAGAAAGCATATTGGCAAAAATTCTGTATGCCTGTAATCTGAAGGATGTAGTAGCAAGATGAAAGCTGAAAATTTATAATTTTCAACATTCACCCATCTTATGGAGGACTCAAAGTATGAAAGCAGAGCTCCAAAGGAATTGGGAAATAGCCATTGTTCTTTTTTTTTCTTTTTTTCTTTTTTTCTGTTATTATGTTATGTTAGTCACCATACAATACATCATTAGTTTTTGATGTGGTGATCCACGATCCATTGTTTTCGTATAACACCCAGTGCTCCATGCAGCACGTGCCCTCCTTAATACCCATCACCGGGCTAACCAATCCTCCCTCCACCCTCCCCTCTAAAACCCTGTTTTGTTTCTCAGAGTCCATAGTCTCTCATGGATCATCTCTCCCTCTGAATTCCCCCCACTTCATTTTTCCCTTCCTTCTCCTAATGTCCTCCATGCTATTCCCCCATTTCTCTGCTTGACTTATTTCACTTAGCATAATCTCCTCCAGTCCCATTCATGTTGATGTAAAAGTTGGGTATTCATCCTTTCTGATGGCTGAGTAATATTCCATTGTCTATATGGACCACATCTTCTTTATCCACTCATCTGTTGAAGGGCATCTCGGCTCTTTCCACAGTTTGGCTATTGCGGACATTGCTGCTATGAACACTGGGGTGCATATGACTCTTCTTTTCACTACAACTGTGTCTTTGGGGTAAATACCCAGGAGTGCAATTGCTGGGTCATAGGGTAGCTCTATTTTTAATTTTTTGAGGCACCTCCACACTGTTTTCCAAAGTGGCTGTACCAACTTGCATTCCCACCAGCAGTGTAAGAGGGTTCCCCTTTCTCCACAACCTCTCCAACATTTGTTGTTTCTTTCCCTGTCCATTTTTGCCATTCTAACTGGTGTAAGGTGGTATCTCAATGTGGTTTTGATTTGGATTTCCCTGATGGCTAATGATGATGAATACTTTTTCATGTGTCTGTTAGCCATTTGTGTGTCTTCTTCAGAGAAGTGTCTTTTCATATCTTTCATATCTTCTTTCATATCTTTTTTGACTTGATTATTTGTTTTTTGGGTGTTGAGTTTGAGAAGTTCTTTATAGATCTTGAATACCAGCCCTTTATCTGTAGTGTCATTTGCAAATATCTTCTCCCATTCTGTGGGTTGCCTCTTTGTTTTGTTGACTGTTTCCTTTGCTGTGCAGAAGCTTTTTATCTTGATGAAGTCCCAAAAGTTCATTTTTGCTTTTGTTTCGCTAGGCTTTGGAGATGTATCTTGAAAGAAGTTGTATTGGCCATTGTTCTTTTAATGTAAATATTGATGGAGGAATTATTAAAAGAAATGGAGAGATATGACTAATGATATCTGTATTGATATTAGAATAATATGTTATTGAATTCTGTAATTCATTGTTAAAACTGGGAATTTCACATCATAGTTGGCAATTTCAAGTATGGCATATTCCTATAGAAGATAATATAAAATACCTTATCTTAAAAATCTCTTTATAGTATTTATAGTACTATTTATAGTATTTGTTGCAACCTAGATTTTGATCAGAAATCTATCCCATACTTTTGAATTCCAATTTGGCTTCAGAGCCCAACAAGGTATGATTAATGGAGATTTTTGTAGATATAGGTTATATTAATTGATTTATTAGTTATAAATGAATAAGTATATTTATTAGTTCATTGCACACATTTGTTGAGCTTCTGTTATGTGCCAGGCTCAGTTAAGAGAGAATCAGGTTCTTTAAATTGTCACATGCTCAGCCTTTCATAGGAGACCAAATCTTTAGCAACCACCATTTCATTTTTACTTTTAATTATTCCATCCTTCTGGACTTTATTTTGATTTAAGTTGTGAGAATATGATGTTCTAAGCCTCGTTTTTGTCTAAGTCATAATAGTCATTAATTAATCCCCAGTTTCTGTTGCATCTTTTATCATTTGCTAGGTACTTATATATTCTAAGGCCTTTTTCTAGTGTTGTTTCTTTGTCCATTGAATGACTTGTTGATCCTATCACCAGTTTTAATTATTGTAGTTTTTTTATATATTTTAATACCTGAAAGGGCAACTTCTCTCTTTCACTTATTCCCCCCCACCCCAAATTTGTTAGCTTTCAAACTTGTGCATTTGTCACAATTTAATTTCATCTGTCAGGTAATAAAATTATGTTTCTAATATTTTTTTAAATCTGAAATTGTTTCAAACTCTAAGTGTGCTTAGAAATAATTGCTATATTGATTTTGTTAAATCTTCCACAATTCAACACTTGGTGTGTCTCTTTATTCATTTTGAAGTTTTCGTTTATAAAGAAACTACAGATTTCTTTAGTGGTTTTCTTAGATAACCTATGTGTTTTGGCTATTGAAAAGAAAATTTCCCCAATTTCATCTTCTAACCAGTTAAGGATGAAGTAAAGGAAGGCTATGGGTTTTTGTTTATATTAATATTCTACTCAATGACTGAATTATCTTATTAATTCTACACTTTTTCCTACTTTCTCGTGTGTTTTCATATTTGGTACAAACAGTAGTTTTGTTCTTCTCCTCTAACAGCTATAGTACTTATTTATGTTTCATATGTAATTGGAAAGCAATGTTAGGTAATATTCAGATCAGTGTCAATAATCATGATGAGGGTTGTGATGGAGTTTAGTATAAATGTTGCTAGTGTTTCACTTTTAGAGGGGATTAAGATTAATCCCTCTTGATCTTTCTAGTTTAGGCATTGCTGGCAGCACAGTATCTATGACAAGTCCTCAGCTTTGGTATTGTAAAGTGCAAGCAGACAGTGACAATGTATAAATGAATGTGCATGGTTGTGTTTCAATAAAACTTTATAAAACTAGCCTCCAAGTCAGATTTGGCCCCTAAGCCACAATGTGCTAATTTTTGCTATAAATACTTAATTCTAGTCTTCTGCTTTATTTAAAACCTCATATTTTCATACTATTTTTCCTTTATTGACTACATTTACTTTAATTTTGTATTTTTATTTAATTACATAATTTGTGTCTGCTAATCTTTAGTAGTGCAAGTAGGAATAAAATTGTCTATTGACTACTCACTGTATGATTAAAAAATTTGATTAAGTAATTCACAAATAATTACTTGTGTTCAATAAACATGAACATATGCTTAGTCTCACTAGAAGTGAAACAAATAAGCACTTCAAAAGAAGATACATATTTATATGTATATTCTTATCAAGCTGCCCAAAATGAAAAATCATTACCCAGTTATATGTGTAAATTTCTGTGTATGTGGCATGGGGAGGGAAGTTGGAGGGAACTGACTTTCTGTTGAAAGACTAAAGGGAGAATAAACATAGATTCTTTCTGGATGATAAATGGTTATACATGTCAAGGCCTTTAAAATACATACTATTTGAATACAACAATTGTTGTGGATTAATTTATTTGTAGGAATATAAGGAAATAACCAGAAGAACACAAGTATATTTAAAGAAATGTTCATGATAGCATCATTTGTAATAGTAAAATAATAATCACACCTGGGAATAAATTTAATTTCAAACAATTTGGAATTAAGTGTGGGGAGACTTCTTTTTCTTATAATGATGGGTTGGTAATACAGAACAATTACCCTAAAAAGACAATTTAAAAAAATGGAAGAAATGCAAAACATCTTCTTAAATGGATCATGTAATTAATAAGATAGTAAGGAAACACCAGACCAAGAACAGAAAGAGCATTTGAGTTGAAAGAGATATGTCCCAGTTGATCTTTGGCTATATAGTAAGCAGCTAAGTTGTAAAGCTTGAATTTTGGTAGAGTATGAAGCAGAGATTAAAGTTCAGCCCCTCTCAAAGGGAAATACACCTGTTCTAACCTGGATCCCTGAAAGGTGGCTCTCTGGAATAGGGAACATGAAATATACTCTGAGTGGTCATCTACATGGTCCACCAAACTTCAAGCCTTGGTCTTAGATGGCTACCACCCTTACATGGTTGGCAGAATGAAGTGAAGTTTCTCTCTGAAGGAATATATCATTTCCTGGATCTGAAATTATTTCCAAAAGTATTTTTTCAAATAAACATTTAATGAACAACCAAAGGTAATAAAGTTTACAGTGGGTCTAGATAATATCAGCCAACAATCAGCAGAAACAACACACAGCAGACACAGATGGCTGGCACTCTGGATATTAGAAATATAAAACAATTTGTATTTTCCGTGTTAGTGGAGGTAAAGGCTAAGCTTAAAAATTTCAGTAAAATCTGAAAACTATAAAACATGATATGAAAATTATGCAAAAGGCCCAACTTGAAATCATAACTAAAATCTAAGATAACATTGAGAACTCAAAGGAGGGTTTACAAGCAAATTATGTATGTTTGATATATTCTGAACTGCAATGTAGGTCATTAGAAACTATCCTGAATGAAATATAGAGAATATATTTTTTTAACATATAATGTATTATTTGTTTCAGAGGTACAGGTCTGTGATTCATCAGTCTTAACACAATTCACATCGCTCACCGTAGCACATACCCTCCCCAATGTCTATCACCCAGCCACCCCATCCCTCCCACCCCCCACCACTCCAGCAACCCTCAGTTTGTTTCCTGAGGTTAAGAATTCCTCATATCAGTAAGATCATATGATACATGTCTTTCTCTGATTGACTTACTTCGCTCAGCATAATACCCTCCAGTTCCATCCACGTCATTGCAAATGGCAAGATTTCATTCCTTTTGATGGCTGCATAATATTCCATTTTATATATCTACACATTTAATGCAATCCCTATCAAACTACCGTTAACTTTTTTCAAAGAAATGGAAGAAATAATCCTAAAATTTGTATGGAACCAGAAAAGACCCCAAATAGCCAGAGGAATGTTGAAAAAGAAAAGCAAAGCTGGTGGCATCACAATTCTGGACTTCAAGCTCTATTACAAAGCTGTCATCATCAAGACAGTGTGTTACTGGCACAAAAACAGACACATAGATCAATGGAACTGAATAGAGAGCCCAGAAATGGACCCTCAACTCTATGGTCAACTAATCTTCGACAAAGCAGGAAAGAATGTCCAGT
>NC_138376.1:73388867-73413649 GCF_054177405.1 Leptonychotes weddellii
CCATCAACATCCTAAAGGAGAACACAGGCAGCAACCTCTTTGACATCAGCTGCAGCAAATTCTTCCTAGAAACATTGCCAAAACAAGGGAAGCAAGGGCAAAAATGAACTATTGGGACTTCATCAAGATAAAAAGCTTTTGCACAGCAAAAGAAACAGTCAACAAAACCAAAAGACACTGACAGAATGGCAGAAGATATTTGCAAATGATATATCAGATAAAGGGCTAGTATCCAAAATCTATAAAGAACTTATCAAACTCAACACCCAAAAAAACAAATGATCCAATGAAGAAATGGGCAGAAGACATGAACAGATATTTTTCCAAAGAAGACATCCAAATGGCCACAGACCCATGAAAAAGTGCTCAACATCGCTTGGCATCAGGGAAATCCAAATCATAACCTCAATGAGATACCGCCTCACACCAGTCAGAATGGCTAAAATTAACAAGTCAGGAAACGACAGATGTTGGTGGGATGGGGAGAAAGGGGAACCCTCCTACACTGTTGGTGGGAATGCAGGCTGGTGCAGCCACTCTGGAAAACAGTATGGAGGTTCCTCCAAAAGTTGAAAATAGAGCTACCATACGACCCAGCAATTGCAAAGACATTTTTGAATCAACAATGGCTGAAAATTTCTAAAAACTGCTGAAACACATTGATCCATTGATTTAAGTACCTCAAGAAGCCAAAAGCAAGATAGATAAATTTTAAAAGGTCTACACTTAGACATATAATAGTGAAACTGAGGAAAGATTAGCAATATGGGATGGGTTAATCTTACTATAGGCTTCTGTTCAGCATATGAAGTTGATAATGTAGATACACAGTTATTATTCTAGAAAATTTTCATATTAAGTGGAAGACAACCATAATACACGGATAATGATACCTTTTAATGAATATGTAAATAGGAGAATATCTTGAAAATACAAAAAAGTTCAAAATAGTAATTTCTAGATGGTGAAAACTTGGGAGCTCTAAGCTTATTAATAATTTTTTATATTGAGACATATTTTATTATTTTTCAATAATAATTATATTATCTCAGTGTAATTTAAAATCAAGGTCAAAACACAATACCCAGTGTTGGTGAGAAAATAGTAAAATAGATACTTGCTTACTTGCTGGTGGGATTATACCTTGAAACAAATCAGTAATGGGAAATTCGATTGTATGCATCAAAAACTGTAAAAGTGGTGATGCCCATTGGTCTGATGATTTAATGTCTAGTTATTTATCCTAAGGAAATAGAGATTCGCAGGAAGATTTTATGTAGTACACATAGATGCTTGATACACAAATCCTTTGTCTAGAACACTCTCCTTTGTTGGGCCTCCTTCAGGTCTCAGTGGAAATATCTCTTACTCAGCATGATTTTGCTTCAATATCCAGTAGTGGTTTATAGTCCCACCTAGTCCCTCCCATGTACACTGTATCACAGTTATGATTAAGTGGGTTTTTTATTATTATCTGCATATTTGCTGTCTCTTACTCTACATATATTGTAAGCTTTTGGAGACAGGGACTATATGTTCATTCTTGTCTCTGCCCCCTATTCTGAAGCACTGTTTCTAGTTCATTATAGGTAATCACTAAATTTTTAATAAATTAATAAAAATGCTTCTTTTAGATTTAATTTCAATAAAAAATATATACCTAATAAAAGTTCAAAATTTCTTAATTTTTTAAATGTGTTATGCTGTATTCATCTACTGAATGCCACAGTTATTAAAAATTGGTATTTTCTAAAAATGTTTAGTGACTTCTAAAGATTTGTATTATATATTATTATGGAAAAGAACATCTATGAAAGTATATTTACATGATAAACTCACCTTTAAAAATCTCACAGACTAGGGGTGCCTGGGTAGCTCAGTTGGTTAAGCATCAGACTCTTGGTTTCGGCTCAGGTCATGATCTCAGAGTCATGGGATCCAGCCCCACATGGGGCTCTGTGCTCAGCATGGAGTCAGCTTGGCCCTCTCCTTCCCCCTTTACCTCTCCTCCCGCTTGCTTGCTCACTCCTGTGCTCTCTGTTTCTTTTTTTTCTTTCTTTCTTTCTTTTTTTTTTAGATTTTATTTATTTGACAGAGAGAGACACAGCGAGAGAGGGAACACAAGCAGGGGGAGTGGGAGAGGGAGAAGCAGGCTTCCCGTGGAGCAGGGAGCCCGATGCGGGGCTTGATCCGGCATCAGGACCTGAGCCGAAGGCAGTCGCTTAAGGACTGAGCCACCCAGGCGCCCCTGTGCTCTCTGTTTCTAAAATAAATAAGTAAAATCTTTTTAAAAAATCTCACAGATTAAAAAAATCTACATACCAAATATATTATCTTTCCTTTTTACCTATATGAAAATGTGTGTATGTGTGTTTGTGTGTATCTTAAATAGGGAGGTAGAGAGGTCAGGGAAGACCTGCTCAAAAGTGACACTGAAGATCTAAAGTTCTTGAGAGAGTGAGTTATACTGATGTCTGGGGAAAGAATGTTAGGCAGGGACATATCAAGTGTGAAATCAAGTGGGTGGTTGGCATGAATGAGAAAGAGTAAGGAGACCGGTGTGGGTGGACTGGATAGGGGGGAGTTGGAGAGAGATAATTAAAAAATCCATTAGCAGAGACTTTACTTTCTTTGTATATTTCTTCTTTCTAGTTTTGATTTTTCTTTTTCTTTTCTTTATATATGTTAAGGATTTTTGCCATGTTTTAAAACAGACCGTAAACTTTTTTTTAAATGTCTGTTGTTTTTAAAAATTTCTTTTTGTATATTATTTCTTTTTTCTTGTTTTCCATTTATTTTTATTTTTATTTTTTATTTTTTTACAAGATATAGATTTTTTTTACAAAATATAGATTTTTTTTACAAAATATAGATTTTTTTTTTTTTTTACAAAATATAGATTTTATTTTCCATTTATTTTTAAAAATTACCTGGATAACTTTTCAAGTGGACTTAATTTACTTGTGTTCCTTCTCTTTTAATGAAATGAATTATAGTTTATAAATCTTGCTTTGAATGGAATTTTGATTGACTCACCAAGATTTTACATTTAGTGTTCTTTTTCCTGTTGTACTAATTTTAGTTGTAGTTGTTTCTAAGTATGAGCTTTTCTTCTTATACAACAGCAATATGTTCATGGTAGAACAATGGAGGAAAATCTAGGAAGGAGAAAGAAGAAAATAAATTACAATAATCCTACCTATTACCCAGTCATTCAAGTACATGTATGGTTGTTTTCCCTTAAATTTGGGATAATAATTTATTTATAGTTTTGTAACCTGAATTTTCCTGCATTGTACTTAATAATTTTTAGGCATTATAACTAATTTTTCACAAGAAATAAATATTTGTAGTAGAAATACAAAGGACATGAAAAGACAAGAATGTAAAGTCCCCTCTTCCTGAATTCCCAGAGTTCTCCACTTGACCTAGCAAGAAAGCTGCACCAGTTTGCTGTATGTTTTTGCAGAGATACTCTATTACAAAAACTAACGTGATGTTTTCTTTATGGTCAGAATATCTGCTCAGGGTCTTGTGTCACGTGTGGCAATATTTGTGAGCCATTGTCTTTTCATTGTCCTTCTAAGTCTAATTCAGTTAGTTTTGAAGTTAGTGGAGATTCTTTTTAGACTCCGGCAACGGGTGTTGATTCTTGTTTCTAGTACTTATTTTCATTTTGCGTTTTTCTGTTTTTTCATAAAATTTTAATGATAAATTTTGAGAGCCTGAAGTAAGACTTTCATTCAAGACTTCATTTACTAGGAGAGTTTTATATTTTTCTCTTGCTTTTATTTGTTGGTTTCTGTTTTTGTTTTTGTTTCTTATTATATCACATTTTATTTTTCTACTTACGTTTACTATAAGGCACCGTACATTCTTTTTGTAAAGAGATGAGATATAAATCAATTGATAGATAAATAATATTTTACTGTGTGCTATAAAAAGATGATCACTATATGTCTATTATCAAGAAATTACAAAAACAAGTCTTAGTACAAGTGAATGCTCTATCAAATGATAAAAATATTTTTTATTTACTTGGAAAGATGTTTATGACATTTTTCTGAGTCAGAAAAAGAACAAGTCACATGATACTGTGCATAATAACAGGACTTTTAATGCAGAGTTAGGATGCAGAGTTTATCTGTATATGCCCATATCTATATATGCCTGACCTAGGTATTCCCATATCTACATATGCCCAATTTATCTATACCTGTATCTATATATGCCTATATCTATCTATGCACAGAAAAAAGTTACAATAGGAGTTTGCCAGTGATGATTTGTGGGTGTTATATCTTGTGTGAATTTAAAATCTCTCATTTATATTTCTATTGGTTCTTGAATTTTTCATGCATACATTTTATCAAAAAGTTTTATTTTCCTAAAAGAGACTTGACACATATTTTTCTGGATATAATTGTCATGTCTAGAATGCCAAACTTTAAAACTCAGGCAACTTAACATGCAATTAAAATATTTTTCAAACTTCATTTAGATTTACCTTTAATTTCAAAACTAACATAGAGCAACACATCAAAGTTACGAATATTTTCAATACGCTATAATTTTTGTTACAGATAATGCATAAAAGTTTGAAACCAATTTTATATGTAGCATTTAACTGCAAATGGTTCATTTTATCCTAATTTCTTGTCAGTTGGTATCTTAGAAATATTTCTAAACAGGAGGCTTCCTAGGGAATGTAGAAATCATGCTTTCCCTTTTAGTGACAGTATATCTTTAAATACTAAAGTCTCTACACTAAAATAACAAAGCTTTGCTATTTGTTCATAATACATATATGTTTGCTCTACTGTGCCAAGGACAGGAAAGTCACAAAGCTTCCATGTTGAAGCTGGTTATTAAATATTCAGGCTCAATTTACCAGGACCTTTATTATACTATGAGAAGTCTTCTGTAATGAAGAGCTACTTGTAACATCAAAGCACAAGAGATATTATCTCTTCCCCTCATAGCCCATGACCTAGAAGCTTTTCTTTTTATCTTTATATGAAAGAAAAACATACTTTTCAGAAAAGACTCAGCATTTGTGGACATTGTGTGCATCATGTAAAGTAGACTCTGGATATAGTCTATGATTTTTTGCCTTTGTCTAAGTGTTTTGTTTTTTCAACATTATACTTTATGTTATTTTTTAGAGAACAAATGAAAGGAATTTAATTTTAAACTAATTGTGACAGTTTTTAACTAGCAACATATATATTTTCTCCTTTTCCTAAATAATCTAAAGATCTGAAAAAGTGACACTGGTACTTGTTGGGCCTTTCATTTATAGTCTCCGAAAATAAGAGAAACATTTTATTAGACTTCTGGGAGTTTTAGGAATCCAAATTTTGAAATCATTTTTACATTTCTAAAAATGAATATTATAACCAAATTGAATATTCATAATAGAGCTACAAATGAGGGGGAGTTTTATTATGCCTGTCTCCCTTTCATTTTCTATCAAATACAGAGTATTGGAGGCAAAATGAAAATAGAAAATACACAACCAGAACATAAGAAAAGGGGACTTTTCTAAAGAAATTATCTAAAAATTTGCCCCTCATCTGATTTAATTGTATCCTGCAATATCATGCATGTAGAGACTTTGTTTAATTATGTTCATCCTATTTGTGTGGAGACATACAATGGCAAGAAGTTTATAAGTGCTTTTAACAATAATTTCACATGGTTGCATGAAAAAATGCTGGTATTCAATCTTGCGCTTGTGTAAGGACTTCTGATTTTTTACATGAAAATCCTAAATTACAATATTTATTTGGTTGATTTAGAATCACTAGAAATAGAGGAAAAGTTGAGAGAAGAGATAGCTTTGGTGATTAGTGAAAGCAGAAGCAAAACAAATTTGGTTCTTTGGAATCATACTCTCTTTCTTGTTAAATAAGATATTGAATTAAAGAGGGGAGTGGTATGCTCTGGCGTGTTTCAAAGTATTTGAGGTTGTTCTTGCATGAGGTCATCATCATGTTAGGGTTAGTAGGGTGAGATGCTGGTGCCAGAGAGGGTGGGCTACTGTTACATGCTTCATTCAGAAAAGCATCGGGATTACTAGACTATGTATACCATGCAGGGTCTCTCCTCTTTAGGAATCCCAGCCAAATAGAGGAATAAAGTTTCTTTTTTCTCTCCTAACTATCCAGTGTTCAATTCATCTCTATTCTTATATTTACCAATTTAAAAATATTATTTGATTAACCACTATGTGTTGAGACACTATGCTGTGTATACAATAAAATGAAAGGAATTTAATTTTAAACTAATTGTGACAAACAGTTTTTAACTAGCAACATATATATTTTTTCCTTTTTCTAAATAATCTGAAGATCTTAAAAAGGTGACACTGGTACTTGTTGGGCCTTTCATTTATAGTCTCCGAAAATAAGAGAAACATTTTATTAGACTTCTGGGAGTTTTAGGAATCCAAATTTTGAAATTATTTTTACATTTCTACCAAATAGAGGAATAAAGTTTCTTTTTTTCCTACCATTAAATAGCTTACACTCTTTAGCTTGGGTTATAGATAGTGAAATGTAAGGTTTTTAGACTTATTGCACCTGAAAGGACAAAGCACTTTTCTTACTATGAGTTTCCCTGATGATTTTTGCTTAAAAATTACATTGTCAGCCAGTGATGTGCCGTTTCTCAGGACATTAAACCCGGTGGCCCACCAGAGGTGGGCTAGAACCTGCTGTGCCCGCTGTGGGTGCTGTGCTAAAGTGGTAGAGGGGCTCAGACCCTCCTGGGTCCCAGTTTGTTCATCTTCAAAAGGAATTGGACTGAAAAATCACTAAGCTTAGTTTTAACCTTTAAATCCTCTTAAATCCATGTTCATCCAGTAAAACAAAATTCTGCATTAAGATAAATAAGCAAACAAATAAAAGTTCTAATCATTTTGATTGTCTTAAAGTATCTAAAAAAATTGATTAGGCCTGATACTTAATAAACCCCTCTGAAGTTCTAAAACACACCATACACACACGCCCCTACACACACACACACACACACACACACACTCGCATTTTAATGCTGCAAACCCTTTGATCTCTCTGTTGTGTGTTCACAAGCTTCACTCCAGTCTTAAAGCAGCTTGCTATGAGCAGGGAGAGGTGATTAGGATACAGTGTGTGAAAAATCAGAAGATGGAGTGTTATCACTGTTGCTATTCTGAGGAAAGCACAACCAAATGTATGTTTTGAGGGACTAGGAGACCCCTGTCCAGCAGCAAAGCTTTGGTATATAGGATGTGTGTGTGAATGCTTGCTGCGATGAGACCGCCTCTACTCCCTGAGTGATTAGTGCAGTATCAGAGTGGAAGATCACTCATGTCTATTTGTGACTCAGTGATTTTTTGAGGACAGCTTCCCTACTACCCTACTGCCACCAAATATGTGTTAAAGGCATTAGAAAAGATATCCTACATGTTATGTGCCTCTGGATTAACTTTACAAAGAAAACTGATGGAATATAAAAAAGTATCAGTGAAGGAATTATAAACCAGTTATAGAACTAAGGAACTTAATTTCTAACTATTGCTCAGGCTATCTAAATGTGTCTGTGTGTATTCATATATGGTATATATACGTATTAATAGTACATATTATATACATATACCGCATATTATATATACACATATATCAATATATAATATACAGTGTATACACACGTATATATATTAAATATTTTTTAGTGCTATAGTGTTTTATATTTATATATTACATATATACACAATATATATATACAGTATATATATATATGTATGCATTATATGTTTTACTAAATATTTTTAGAACTATAATTTTGCCACTATACTTATATAGTATCATATATGTATTTGTAGTATATGTATATATATTAATAATGTATATATAAATATAATAAGTAAAAGCATTTTAGAATATCAGAAGAATTCATAATCTAGTGGTTTATAATTCCATATGTATATATGGAATATATATAATATATATAAGGAATATATGTATATATTAAAATGGAACCTGGTTCCATTCATTCACAATGGCAGTAATACAGTCAGGCAGACCATTTAATGGATTTGTAGGGCAAAGAAATCCTTATATTATGAAAGCCTTCTGTTTGCTTGGATGTGCCATATTTTCAAATCCATAAGTTATTTGAGCATTGCAAAGATTGGTAAAATTTGATTTTGTTGACAAAGCTCATTCTAATTGCCAGAAAGTCTGGCTGTGATATGGTATTTACTAGGCTGTTAGATGGAACCAATGCTAAACAACATTGGTATACTGGTATATACTGTGTAGTACACAGTATTTTAATGAGTCTTTACTGAGACCTATTATAATAGAGACCCAGAAACCAATTCAGCCATTTTTTTTTTTTAGCTGAAAGTCTTTTTTAAAGGAGGAGGGGGAAATAGGAAGGAGAGATGAACCATGAGAGACTATGGATTCTGAGAAACAAACTGAAGATTTTAGAGGGGAGGGGCGTGGGGGATGGGTTAGCCCGGTGATGGGTATTAAAGAGGGCACGTATTGCATGGAGCACTGGGTGTTGTACGAAAACAATGAATCGTGGATCACTGCATCGAAAACTGATGATGTATTGTATGGTGACTAACATAACATAATAAAATTAAATTAAAACTCAAAAAAAAAATAAAGACGTTGTACAGTCTGTGTATGACAAATGTTTAATGGTTAAAAAGAAGTGTTTCTAATTGATAAGTAAAAACATTCAGAAAGAAATTTTTCATTTAAAAAAAGGTTCCTGGGCGCCTGGGTGGCTCAGTCGTTAAGCGTCTGCCTTCGGCTCAGGTCATGATCCCAGGGTCCTGGGATCGAGTCCCACATTGGGCTTCCCGCTCTGCGGGAAGCCTGCTTCTCCCTCTCCCACTCCCCCTGCTTGTGTTCCTGCTCTCGCTATGTCTCTCTCTGTTAAATAAATAAATAAAATCTTTAAAAAAAAAAAAAAAGGTTCCTTGTTGCATTTTTCTTTTTTTTTAAACTATATAAAGTTTTTGTACAAGCCTTTTTATTCTTGTGGATCCTACATTTTCTTTATTTATGGCTACCAAAAATAAACTCTATTAGTTGTCTAAGATTGTTAACTTTTTAGTAGTGAAAATTCTTTCTTATTATTGCATAATAAAACTGATTGTTAAAAAGACTTTTTGTAGATTTTAACAAAGCTAATAATTTATGTGATCTTATTTCACCCTAGTTTTCGTAAGTATAAACAAATACAGCAATATCTTACATTATTTAATTAGTAAGTACTTTTTATTTTACTAGTTTGTATATATTGCTAAAACTTCAACCATACAACTTAATACCTTAACATCTAATAAAGCAAGCTTAGTCTGTGAAGGACATGTGCGTCCTGGAACAGAGTTTAAAGCACTAAATCATTTTGTGTGCCTACAATGGACAAATGATGGTGCATTTCTGTCTCTATAGATTTTAATCAGTACATTAGTCAGATCTCAAAATTATGAGAAAATTGTGACAAATTATTGCCCTAGAGTAAATTTTAATTTATGCTGAAAAATTTTAAATGCATTCTATTTTGCATCAAAGTGTAAGTGTGAGTAAATTATGTATGATGACTTATCCTTGCTTAAAAGAAGAATATGTTGTTTGCATCTCACTAATATGCCAATGTTTAGGTAGTTATGTTTACTCCTGTTTGCCACAGGTAAACTGGATAGAACATCAGACAGCTCATTATAGAGACAAGTATGCTCCATTCCCAAAGTTGGATGACAGAACAAGTCCTGGTGAGTATTATAATTTTAGTGCTACCATACATCTTCAAGCTGTCTGGAGGTAAAATGCTTACTAAGCATTGCATTTGGGCTGTCAGAATGCTTTATGGGATGGTAATTAAAGAAACGCTGTGCTGTGGAGTTAAGCCAATATCTGATGAATTCTAGAAATCTCTTCTAGAAAGCTTTTACTTTGAATCTTAAATTTTGGAAGAAGTACATTTTATATTTATTTGCTGATCTTTCAGTAAAAGCACACTTTATATTCACTGAAAACATTCATTTGTTTTCTTGTGATAAGTCAATGTCCAGTTCACCTAGCAGAGAACTCAACTGTCAGCACGCTGCCCTTTGAAATGTTGGTTTCCCTTCTCTCAAGTAGTATGGTCAGTTCCTATTTTTAAAACAACATGGGACTCCTGGGTGACTTAACCAGTTGGTTAAGCGTCGGACTCTTGATTTCGGCTCGGGTCATGATCATAATCATTAAAAACAAAAAATAACACAACAAAAAGCTTCAGACGAAAAGCTAAATACAAAGACCCAAAATGGAAGTACAGTTATCTACAGCTTTTCGAAAGTTTGTATTACTCAGCTTTGCTTTTACAAAAAAACCCCCTACATTAGTACCTGTTTTCACTAACTGAAAGAAATCCAAAGAGGATTTTTGCTTTGACAATAAGGGGCAAAAAGTGAATAGTGTTTAGCGTTTGTTTGGCAGTGAACCCTTACGGAGGCAGTGCGCAACTCAAGTAACAAGAGTGGCGCCACCTATCTCCTTCCCCTGGAACTACACGCAGCATCTCAGCATCAATCCGCCATAGCTTTGAAGGGTGTCTGTGAGCTTCTATGCTTTATCTTGATTTATTTTGTGCATCCGTTAGCAAGACATGTCCTAAGGTATCAGGAAAGCCTAAGAGAGGTTATTTTTTTTTTTTGAGGGGGGTCTGGGAATGCTCAAAATTTTTTCTGTATAAATTAATGGTAATTGCTTCTTCTCATTATGTCATTTCAGCTTAGGAAAGTTTTCATAGGAACGCTCTACTTTCGGATAGCAGGGGAAAACTGTACTAGAAAGAAGTGTATTTATTTAATTCTTGTCATTTTTCACTTTTCTCTGGAATTTAGTGCCCTGGTTTAAGAGTGAATTGCACATATACCTCAGTAGGGAGTGGATACATTTTTCCTTTATACTTATTTATAGATGTTCATTTCAATAGTTATAAACTGTATGATTGGTAAAAGCATGCTATAGACCAGCACTGGGATTCAGAACCATGGGCCAAAGGCCAAAGGCCAAAGGCCAAATTCTGCCTGCATCTCATTTTGTAAATAAAATTTTACTGGAATTCAGGCCATTTGTTAATGCATTGTCTGTAGCTACTTTCTTGCTACTATGGCAGAGTTGAAGAGTTGTGACAGAGACCACGAAGGCCCACAAAGTCTAAATTATTTACAATCTGTTCCTTTACAGAAAGTTTGTTGACCCCTGGACTAGTAATGGATTTGCAAATTTTTAAAGGAATACACAAGTTTTTTGTTGTTGTTTGTGTGTTTTTGTAGTATGTAGTAATAAGAAAGAATAAAAGATTTATTATTTCAGATGATTTTTATTTTCTTTCCACAGTGGAGAATATTTTGCATAATTGCCTTAAGTTTTTAAAAGTCTTAACAATTTCCTATAGAAGCTTCTCCTGCTTGGATGCAAAGCTGTGTATACTGTCAGGTGGATAGTTAGTAAGTTGGTGTCTCTTCAAAGATAACACATTTTCTAAACCATGCTGTGAGGTTTAGAAGACATAGAGGGAAAACTGGGAATAGGGTTCAGGTGAGTTAGTGGCTTCTAACCATGCAGCTATTATATGCCTGAAAACTGCACGAACTGAGGTTAGTCTGCAGGCCTTACCAGCTTGTTCTTGGCGAGGCTCCCAAACTTCTAACTGTATCATGACTGCGACTTCATTCTCTATAGCAGTGTATTCCCCATGGCTGTCTCAAAGATAGTCCCTGGGCCAATTTTTTTTTTTTTTAATCTGTTACATTTGCTTTTCTAAAAAAAAAAGTAAAAGAAACTTGTTAGGAAATACAAAGAGTATATATGCTAAGTTATTTCTAATTTTTTAATTCTTCATTTCATTGTTAAATAGTTGTATGTGTATGTATGTGTATACAGATGCACAATTAAATAAAGCTGGTAGAATCGATTTACTACTCTCCAAAATACAGCTTTTCTATAGAACATCTAGCAGAAGGATAATAAATAATGATGCAATGGCTAATATTACTATTTTCAGAAATTGAAAGGAAATCATCATCATTCAGAGCCACCTTGGCATTTTCCTATATGACATCGTATTTAGGGCTCTGAATCTCAGCTATGTGTTTCTGTGAATTTGAATCCAACAGAGAAGATGTAGCTTTCACATAATTTTCTTCAGTTATAGGAATCATGATTGTTGCAATGGGATGCTTTAAGCCTGGGTCACTTAAATCATTTTGAAGACAGCAAGTGCTCTTCAGGGATATGCAAGATGAGGAAGGCACCTGTTGGTCACTGCATCTGTGTCACCCATATAGACTTGGTACAGATCAGTGTGTTCAGGAGCCAGTTATAAAGAGGAATATGAAATGTTGCAGTTTAGCAAATGTGCTAAAATGTAAGTATAAATAAAAATATTTTGAAAGGCTAACCAGTTTAGATTAACAGAATATTTAGATATTCTCTCAATTTAGTCTTAAGAAAACAGCTGAATGGGATATAAAAATGAAGATATAACTGTTTACATCGAAATATAATTGTCTGAAAAAAGTAATCCCTTTATTTTGAGTTAGACAAAATGAGGTGCTTTTCAGATTCAATTGATTATAATGTTAATTTATGTCAAATCTTAGAGTGAAGTAACCTATTCAATTCTTATTTGCTGTTGTCTCAAGATATCAGATTCTTACATCTCTGAATTACAATGATATATAGTAGAATTTTGAGAATATAGAGCAAAGGTCAAAATTTGTGACATTGGGGCAAGTATAGCTTGCTGACCTTAGATTGAATAGAAATATTTTAAAAAAATAGAAATTTTATTAGAACTTCTAACTCCCAAATTTTGATATTTGTTTTGTCTTAAAAAGTTTTTTTAAATGTAAATGTGCACGCACTTGGTAAAAAAAAAAAATCAAATGGTACAGAGGGTCATAAGGAAATGTTCTTGATCTCTCATTTTTACATTTTCTTAAGTATTCTTCCATAAATATTCATGCCTATATGAATATATGAAGAAATAAACAATGAGATTATAATAGATATTTTTCTATGCCCAAGTACTTTTAATTCCTCATTTTCATAAGTTGTTTTAATAATTTGTATTACTTTATTGCTTTATGATTACTTTTATTCCACTTTCGTTGTCACTGCTTTGGTATTTTAAAATTAAATTCTTACATTTAATAGAACTTCCTTTTCTCTCCTACTTAAATTTTTTATTTCGTAAGTTTCAAATACTGTCCTTTGATAGTTGATAGGAACTGTGGTCATTGCAGTGGTAGAGGAAGGAGGGCTTCAATGTGCAAGTAGGGCAGGCTGGGAGGGTCCCAGCTGTGAACACCATGCTACATTCTTCTCGGACAATATAACAGTACTTTAAGTGGCCACCCAAATGTGTCTGAATTTATTTTTCTGAAAACACAGCTAACAGCCATTCCTGGAGAAATAACAATCCTCTTCTTGACAAAAGTCTGGAAATGTTTAGCTAAATTAATGCATTTTAACCCTTCTGATCACTGAAAGAGCCAACGTGGAGTGCAAAATCTAGAAGTCAGGTCTTCTGACCCCTATTCTGCTATCTTTCCCACTTCTTTTTACCGGTATTGATATTGAGGGATTTGGGGGCTGATCAAGGAAACAGATATGACCATGAGGTGGCAGCAGTACACAACGAGTTTTATCTGGGCAGTGCTTTGGCAGGTTTGCATGGGGAAAGTCCCTCACAGCAGGAGACCTTCCAGAGGTAGCTGATGAGGGCTACTCCCCAGAAGGGGAAGAGGGCAAACGGAAGTCCTGGGAAAGAGGGTTAAAGAGGGTGTTATGAGTCTAGATGATTTTACTCAGCAGCATAATGGAGTCTCTGGGTCAGAGAGCTCTGAAGGGCAGCAGAAACTTGCAATCTTCTATAGCCACAGAGTTTATCTTACCTATGGCTCTCAGATATTGGGTACAGTTTTGTGCATTATGCAAGGCAGGAAGGCTGTAAATGGCTAAAATTCTGCTTATTTGGACTATATTTATAAGAACTGGATGTGTAAAAATTTGAGTTTTTTTGGTGCCAGTGGGCTTTGGAGCTAGTAGGTCCCAGCTTGCTATGAAGTAAACAACATAGGGCCAATGTACAGAAGCCGTCTTTGGCTCACTGATGTAACAGCTAGGCTGTACTAGTTTTGTTTGTGTATGTGTGTCTTGTCATTATAACATATTCCAAATATACATATAAATATACACACCGATATAATGTGTAATATGTACACAACATCTCTATTTTGTTGACTTTATCATTTTGTCATAATGGCTCCAGGTTTTTTAAAGGAATAAATCACTAGACTTTAATTCCTCTGTGTACCCTTCCTAAAACTATTCCCCTCTTCACCTTCTTCAGAGGAGTCTTCTTTGTATGCTTAGATTCATATACTTTATATATATCATTTTAAAATAATTTATAAAGTTATTTTGGGATGACTTAAACTTTATATAAATGATAACAAAATGTACATAGCCTTCTGCCTTCTCCTTATAATTTTTGAGATTGATCCAAAGGGATCCAATTGACACTTGTAGGTAAAATAGTATTTCATTGTGTGAATATAACATGATTTTAAAAACAATTTTATACTTGAAGACATTTAAGTTGTTTCATTTTTCACTGTTTGCAAATGACATAGACAACATTTCCGGATATATCTTCTTATATAAATGTTGATACTCAGCTATTCCATTTTGATAAGCTGTTAAAAATTGGCAGATAATTCCCAAACACCCTATGTGCACAGTCTGGGACTTTCTCGAAATTAGATGTAATTCCTATTCTTAATAAATTTATAATAGTTTAATCTTGTATATGTTTATAAATAAGAATGACTCTAATATATGATAGCTTAATTTCTTCTATCATTTTACTAAACTGAAATTTATTTCTATGATAGAGTTGCTGTCAATGTTATTGCTTGATTATTTCCCCCAATATTTGGTTTTGGGAATCCTCCAAGGTGCACAGGCAGGTATGAATGACTGAGTTACAGTTTTGTCTTTAGGAGAATATTGTGTTAAAGGCCTGCCTGAATTTCTAGCACTGTTACTTGCTCAGTTAATGATTTATTAAATACATCAGAGCAATTAGAAAACTGAGTTTTAAAAACAGTGTTATTTACTACAGCTCCAGTAATTTAAATCACTCTCCTAAGAGATGTATTTTGGGAAAAGTCAAAGTGGCAGGCACATGACATGGTAAGGATAATGATCAGTGTAAGCTGATAACTTCTAATGGGAAATACATACAGAGCTTTTGAATTGCATTTCAAATCATTCATTTTTCCAGCATTTATTGTATGCAACAAATGCATAGAAAGTGGTTAGCTAAAACAGGTAGTTTAAAAATATTTTAACATTTTTATCTAAACAAATGTCAGAATTTTTTTTGAAAGTGAAAAATGCTAAGTATAATAAAAGTGTATATTTATGCTCTCGGCAGCCAAATGTGCTTTTTAATGGAATTTAAATAAATGGAATTTTTATGACAAAAAAAGCAACAGTAAAAGCAGTGATTATGTTTTTCATAGTTCATTTGCCGTCTTTGCCCTGCAGACCTTGTGTGGAGGAAAATGAGATCCCAAGTGAAGTCTACAATGTCATTGACTCTGAAGAAGGACTCAGAGACCCATTGGTGTTTAATGACCCTTACTGGCCTATGCAATGGGAACTGGTATGATCTCCAGAAATAGATGGTTCTTTGGCAATGTTAAGAAATATTATTTTCGTCATATTTTAATGCAGTAGACAGACACTTTTATGCACTGCCTGCTTTTATCTATTGGTTTAGCAGAGAGAGACTTAGCAAACTTTTGATGAAATATTACTGCCAGCTTATTAATGAGTACTAATCCTCTTAATTTGATTACATCCTTAGGGTTTGATTTAATCTATGAAAGATACCAGTAAAAAAAAAAAAAGACATTTAAATTTGGTGTGTGTAAACAGACTCATTACATAGAAATGTTGTTGCCATTCAGGCTTGAAGTTCTTGTTCTTGAATAACCAGAATATATCCTATATTACATCAAATAATGAGAGAACTCTTCTTTGTCTTTATGGATTAAGTAGATGTTAGAACATTGCATAACATACTTTTTTTTCATAATGCTTAGGGTGTTGGACGTTTTAGGACTACATTGTCCTATCATTTATACACATTGTGATAATAGAAAGGACTGAAAAAAAGCACACATATTTTTTGAAAGTAAATTTAAAAAAAAGTCAAAATACATACCACTGAAGATTTTAATAGGAAATATTTAGAATGTGAAGATGACTTGGTGAAAATATCAGAGAGGAATTGAAGACCTTCTTATATTCATACTTACCTCCTCATAGGTCTGTAAATTATGTGGTGTTGTAAGGGGTCTCATGCTGTAAGATGAGAAAAAAAGTTAAGTGCATTTCATCATGTTCATGTATATAATGAGGTGAAAATGGGCAACTGTTTTGATACCTCTTTTTTGTGTTGATCATTGGTAGTTACCAAGCCGCCTATCTGAAACCCATGTTGGATAAAGTCCAGTTCACTCCTCTGTAGCTTCAATTCATCTTTAAAAAGTGAAACGTAATTTAGGAAACTTTAAGGTGTATATATATATATATATATATGACTACATTTGACATTTCAAACAAACAAAAAACCTCAAGCAGAAAAGAAATTGAGTTTTGCTTCAATTGCCTGGAGGTGAGATAATCAGTAACAAGTGAGTGGACTAGAACTGCTTAGGGTCATGAAAGTTAAAGAGAAAAAGAATGAAATTTTTAACAAAGGAGTGAGGGAAAGTAGCTAGATAAAAAAGAGGGCATGAAATGAGGGGAAATGTTTTTAAGCTTTCTTTTGTTGGTTTTTTTGACCTGAAGAAGTAACAAAAATTAAGATGAATACTGAAGATTACATATATAATGCTTCATAATTAGTTACCAAGCAAGACACATTTTTTTTTGTATCAGTTATTAAATGCCAAGCTCCTCTATATTGATGTCAAGAATTGCAGGAGAACACAATAGGGAAAGGAAATGGAGGGCAAGTGATGTTGGAAAGACAAGAAGAATTGAGTAGAAGTCAATAAAATGACAGGGATTAGCAATGGAAACAAATCTTAGAAGACTATTAAGCAATAAGCCCTCTTAAAAGCAGAGGATACAGATTGTGAAAGGCAGAAGGTAGAAGTAGAAGGAAAACTCTATACTGTTTTCTAGGGCATGAGTTGATAGACTTTTTCTGCAAATAACCAAACAGTAAATATTTCAGGCTTTGTGGGCCATATAAATCTCTGTGGCACAATTTTGTTGTTGTTGTTCCAGTCCTTTAAAAATGTAAAAACCTTAGCTTTGCACCATACAAAACCAGAGTGTCAGCTGGATTTCACTTGCAGGCCATAATTTACTGACGTTGCAGAGAATAAGGGAAAAAGGGGAGTCAAAAAAAATAACAATCATTCAGATTTAGCTGTCTCTTAGCATCCAAATGTTGTGTTATACTATGCACACATTACACTAGCACAACTCAGCAAGGAAAGATCAAGCCAGGTCATATCACCATCAGTAGCTTTCTGGAGTATTACTGTATTCCTTATAGCACTATTCTAGAGGTATATCTTCCAGTATGAAAGAGATTCCTTGTAGTTCCTTATAGTATTAAGGCCAGCCATAATACAAAATTGCAAAGAAAGATTTGAAGTTTCCAACTGGATGTTCTGTCTAAAACATATTCCTAACAGTAGACCTAAGCTGTGTTACAGAATCCATCCTCTGTTGAGAATGCCAAATTTATTTATTGAAAGATTGACTGGCACAGCTGGGTTGTGCTGCCCTAACAGAGAAAGGTGAGACCTTATGCTGGTTACCATCCATTAAGTGGTCTCACTTAGTTGCCACTGTCATCCTCCTTTCTCAAGACACAACCAAGTGTCCTGAAATAGGAGTCTATTCTTATCTCTATTTTTGTGCCCATCTACTTACTCCTCAACCAAAAACATATGGCAGTCAACATGGTAAAGTGTTCTATCATGATATCTTGGATAAGTGACCTAGAGGAAAGAGTGAAAGCTAAAAAGGAAATTATAATTTTTTATTATATTAGGTAGACAAAAATACCATAATCCATTTTAACTGGTGCTCAAAGCTCAATAGATATTGATTAGAAAAGTTACAGCAATATAATTTTCAAGAAGGTAACATTGGGGAGGGTATGTGTTGTGGTGACCACTGTGTGTTGTGTAAGACTAATGAATCACAGACCTGTACCCCTGAAACAAATAATACATTATATGTTAATAATTAAAAAAAGAAAGAAATTTCCTAACCCAAAATAATAAGGTAAGATTATCTACTTAGTTTTTTTCTGCTTTAATTTTTGATTCAGAAATTAATTTTGTGAAAAAGAGGTGTTGCATCTGCATACACTTATTTTACTTATCAAACAATGGGGCAGATGATGTAAAACTGAGTTGACAACATGAACTTTCATCAGTGAAAAAGGTATCAGGGTACTTACATACTCAGGGATCAGTGTCTGAACCAGGGCTCCTATCCTGATCTCTATGCCTGTGTAGACTGTCACAGCACAGGCCAGAGGGCCAGAATAAAGATGATGCCAAGTGAGATTCAGCCTATGAGTTTAAAAAGAAAAGGAAATGTTTGATCATTTTAACATGGCTTTTTAGATTAAAAAAGAAAACAAATTTTAAAAATGTTGCTGTGATTGGGTATATTAGGAAGACTATAGGCAAATGTGGATTCCAATCCTAGGTCTAGACTATGCTGCCTAGACTGTGACTATCATGAACATCTTAATTTTCTGAAAATTTGTTTTCTTATTTGTAAGATGGGCCTAACAGTACATCCTTCACAGGATTGTTTTCAGAATTAAATGAGATCGTGGACACAAAGGATGTGCCATGGTATTTAGCATGTGGTGGGCATTCAGTGAACAACTTGGCAGCTGGCCAGATTCCCTTCCTACCTATAATGGGTTAAACTTCCATTACATAGTAAGTAAACTATGTTGAATGCTCATTTCTCAACAACATTAGATGACTAGAGCAGTACTACTGCAGGTTATTAATAATCCTTGCACTATAGTATAATAGGAATAATGTTTATCTTAGTAGTCTCTGGAGAAGGGCTTACCCCAAAAAGAGTGCATAGCAGATCCATTGAGATGCAGGAAAAAAATATGAGAACTTCCATATTTATTTATTTATTTGTTTGTTTGTTTGTTTGTTTATTTATTAAGATTTTATTTATTTGACAGAGAGAGACGCAGGAAGAGAGGGAGCACAAGCAGGGGGAGTGGGAGAGGGAGAAGGTGGGCCTCGATTCCAGGACCCTGGGATCATGACCTGAGCTGAAGGCAGATGCTTAACGACTGAGCCACCCAGGCGCCGTATATTTATTTTTTTTAATCTTTAATTTTTTTTAGTTTCTCTGAATATATTATAATCCATAAGTATATTATAATTTAATACATGTTTTCATTTATAAATAATTAAATAGACATATAATATGGGTGTGTGTGCAAAACTGTTTTTTAATGGTAAGACTCATGAATACAGTGTCTGAAAGCAACTGATTTACTCAATAAATACTCATAAAGTGAATGTCATCATGTTTCTACTGAGTGTCTGCTGTATGAACAGGACTAGGCATTAAATCTGAAGATGAGTCAGCTGTAAATTTTTACTTTAAAAAATCTCAAAGTCTAAAAGAGATGATAGCATACACTAATAAATATTATTAGACAGAAAGCCATTCTATTAAGAAGACAAAGTTAAAGTTACTTCTAGCTTGTGTGAGGTAATACTTGAACTGGAACTAAATGTGGAAATGCTATAAACAGAAGCATGAAAATGGAAAAATGTTGTTTTTGTCCAGAGAAAGTGTCTTGGATATTTGAAGTCCAGACTTTATTCTATGCCAGTAGAATTTTTTAAAAGACTTTTGAGCTGAATATTTGAGTTTGAATACCATTGATTTATTATTTTATCTATTCATTTATGAAACACTTGTTTTTCAAATACTGTGGTCAGGTCTGATGCTGTATACAAAATACAAGTATGAATTACATGCTATTTTTACTTTCAAAAGATTCATATTCAGTGAGAGAGCCAAGTAAATGTACTCAGTGCATATTATAAATGTATAACAAAGATGTGAGTAAAAGAAAAAACGGGGTGCCTGGGTGGCTCAGTCGGTTAAGCATCTGCCTTCAGCTAGGGTCATAATCCCTGGGTTCTGCGATGGAGCCCCACGTTGGGCTCTCTGCTCAGCAGGGAGCCTGCTTCTCCCTCTCCCTCTGCCTGCCACTCCCCCTGCTTGTGCGTGCTCTCTCTATCTCTCTGTAAAATAAATAAATAAAAATCTTAAAAAAAAAAAAAAGAAAAACCAGTAATGATGACACTCTAAAAAGGATGATCTATTCTATTCAAGTATGTTGGAAAGGCTTCACTGAGTCAAGAGATAAATAAGCAAACATTTATAGTCCAAGAGAGGAAGGCTGACCAAGCTATAGCCTTTTTCATGTGCCCAGAGCTTAGAGAAACAGCAACGGAGAAAAGGCTGGACAGTTTATTTGGGCCCTATTCCAAAAGACCACATATAGGCATTTGTCCTTCGTCCTATAGCTCATGGAGCTAGAGGCTTATGAGAAGAAAGTGACCCAATAACCTTTGTCTTGTAGAAGTTGACTGAGGTAGCAGGTTGAGTTCAGATTAAAGCGGATCAAGACTGGAGGCAGAAAAGAACAGTTAAGGGGAGGCCTCTAGTTCAGGAAAATGAAGAAACTTGGACTGAGGAGATAAAGTGGAGGGTATAAAATAAAAATGCAAAATCAAGCCTTATTGAGGAGAAAGATACTGATGAAAATCTTAGGTAAATCTGGATATAAGAATTAAGGGAGAAGGACCTGTCTAGATGATTTGAGATTGGTTTGGTGACATGGAGGGTGATTGTATTAAGTGTACTAGAGCTGCCATAACAAAATACCACAGATTAGATGGCTTAAACAACAGAAATTTATTTGCTCACAGTTCTGGAGGCTGGAAGTCCAAGATCAAGGTTCCAGCAGGTTTGGTTTCTCCTGAGGCCTTTCTTTTTTGGCTTGCAGACAGCTGGCTTCTCACTGGGTCCTCACATGGCCTTTCCTCTGTGCATGTGCATCCCTGTACCAGTCCTATTGGATTAGGTTTTATAAAGATCTAATAAAGTGTATAAAATACTGTTGGTTTAGGTCCCCAGCTTTATGACCTCATTTAACCTCAATTACCTCTTGAAAAGCCCTATCTTTAATATAGTTATAATGTGGGCTAGGGCTTTAACTTATGAATTTTGGAGGAACAGAATTCAGTCAATAACAGGGTAAATTTTGTGGTATGGTTAAGGTATTCAATTATGTATTTGACAAAATGACCAGAGAATGTCTGTGGAATGCTTAAATTGAGACAGGAAAAAAAGGGACTAAAATATTTTATAATTATAATGGGATCATTACCCATGTCTTAATAATGAATAAATTGAAACTCATAGGTTTGAAGATAATAGGTAGGCACTTAGAAATATGTAAGAAAATGAGTTATGTTATGGGAATTGTGTTATAATTACAAATTTGTGTATATAACAAATGTTTCAAATATAACAAATGTGCGTTTATGTTACAAATATGTAACTATAACATGTTGCCCACAGTTTAACTCATTATCACCCATATTTAATTGCCTATGTGTTATCTTCAAGCCTGTGAGTCTCAATATAAAATAAATATGTAATTATAACATTTTACATTATATATATGCAACTGTGTATGTATTTGGAGATGCATTAGTGAATGTATAGATTGATTGAGATTGCCCAGGAATATGTGTTTGGTGGAAAGGAAGGGGACATGATAATATTTAAAGGTGAAATAGAGTGCATTAATCTGAAAACATTGTGTAGGTTAAGATGTGAGACAAGAGAGAGATATAGACATGTGTTTGCAGAAATCCAGTAATGAAAGCTGAACGGGGGACTGGCATAGTGCATGGAAAGATGGAGAGAATAGGTCAGATTTATTTACTCAAGAAATACTTATTAACTGCCTAATAGAGACTAGACCGTGTGCTCAACCTTGGACACTCAATAGTGAACAAGAATATGTCCCTGTTTTCTTAGAGCTAACAATCCTAGCAAGAAATAATATAACCAAACAAATTATTAATGGTATAATATAACTTTTATAACCATGTAGTTGATAGCAAATAATGGGAGCTCTAAACCTAGTGTTGGGGGTATGGGAAAATTTTTTCCAAAGGAAATGACATTTAAATTGAGAACCAAGGTGAATATGACTTAACTTGAAGAAGTTGCCAGGATAAGAGGAGTGGCTGCTTTAGACAGGGAGACACTAGCACAAAGAGCCAGAAGATTGTGTGGCATTGAGGAACCAAAAGAGCTGTCAATAGGGCCAAAGTATAGGCTGCAAAGAGAAGAGGAGTTTGAAAAGTCAAAGAAGAAGGAATGCCTTGATAGAGATGAGGAAAACCAAAAGAGTGTGCTTATAGGATTATCTAGCATAAAGGAAAATATGTTTGACTGTGGAAAGTGCTTCTCAGAAAACAATAAAATATTACTGCATGTCCTATGAATCAGCAACAAAGATGTTGTTATTCTTAATGAGAATAATTCCAGAAGACTGTTGGAAATAGAAGCCACACTGCAATGGATTTTAATGAGTAACTGGATGTTGAAGAGGTAGAGACACTGAGTGGAGACCTTTTGTAGAAGTCTATCTAATCCATTTATTATTGACTTATTGAGAATATCAGTATGGCTTTTGGAGTTCAAGGCACCTGAAAATTTGATTATTGGTGATGATGTAGTATAAACAATGGGAACCAGAAGACAATGGAATTGTATCTTTAAGGTGCTAAAAGAAAATTACTAACAGCCCAGAATTTTATTCCAAGGTCGGGGCGGGGCATGGAGGGGAGGAATCATCAGGAATGAAGGTGAAAGAATTTATTTCAAGCAAAAACTGAAAGCCTTCATCATCAGCAGATTCTACTATAGGAAATACTGAAGGATGCCCTTTGGGCAAAAAGAAAATAATCCCAGATGAAAATTTATAAAAGTTATCTGAAGCACAGGATGAGACTATTTTTCTCTCAAGTGATTTTACCTTTGCTTTTGTCAGACAGAGAAATTAGCAATCTGGAATCACTTTAATCCAAGCCCCATTATCAAGATGATTTAAAATTGGGAATCCAAAAAAAGGAAAGATAAAGAAAAAGAAAAGAAAAGAGAAAGTTGGGTATCAGTCACTGAGAGAGCTACTTTTAGTTCACTCTGACTCTTAACATGAGCTGTTCATCTACTTAGACTTTGAGCAAGATTTCTGGGAACTGAAGCTGTCCCTAGGAGAAAGGTGGCTTTAATTACCGAATTTACCTGTCTAGGTTTCAGCTTCTCCTAGATCTTGGCCTTCAATCCCTTTTTAGATTTCTGATACATTAAAATATTTGAATATCTAGTTTTTTTTTAATTTATTCAGTTTTCCCTGTGTCTATAGCAGGAGTATTAGAAAGAATTATTTAATCCATCATTATCATAAATAGATGTTTGAAGTTTATTCTATATAAATAAACCAAATTTCAAAGATATAAATTGCTTTAACACCATCACATGAAAGAAGTAGTATCATCACACTAAAGTTGGGATGCTGTACTTTTGCCAGAACTGCACCAATATATAGCCTGAACAGGGAGCCATTATTTTCAAAGGTGAAGCAAAATTCTGTCTTGCCTAATGGTCAGAATTTCTTTCTATTGGATTTTCAACTTCTAAATAAGTTGTTGTTAAGATAATAGAAAAAGAACACATACTGAAGAGAGGAAACACATGAACAGTCATGAAACATCAACATTTTTATCAGCTCCATATGGTAAGCTACCACTATAATGGAAACATTTGTATTGATTTTTTTTCTGATTAAAAAAAGTAAACATTTAGATAGTAAAAATACAAAGAGTAAAAAAATTTCCTGTAATCTTAACATTAATATATAATCACAATATGCATTTTGTTAAATATGACTTCAGATATTGTTTTATGCCTGCATTATATACTATTTCCATATTATATCTACTTAAACATGCTTAAAATTTCCAAATAAAAATGTAACCATTCTATAAAGACTCTTCCATACTTATTTTTTTTCCTTAATATATCTTGGCTTTTTTTTTTGGTCTGAGTTAATCTGGATCTAACATGTCTCTCTTATTTTTTTTTTTTTGTTTCTTAATTTAATTTAATTTTATTATGTTATGTTAGTAACCATACAATACATCATTAGTTTTTGATGTAGTGATCACCCAGTGCTCCATGCAGTACGTGCCCTCCTTAATACCCATAATCGGTCTAACCCATCCCTCCACCCTCCTCCCCTCTAAAACCCTCAGTTTGTTTCTCAGAGTCCATAGTCTCTCATGGTTCATCTCTCCCTCCGATTCCCCCCCTTCATTTTTCCTTTCTTCTCCTAATGTCCTCCATGCTATTCCTTATGTTCCACAAATAAGTGAAACCATATGATAATTGACTTTCTCTGCTTGATTTATTTCACTTAGCATAATCTCCTCCAGTCCCATCCATGTTGATATAAAAGTTGGGTATTCATCCTTTCTGATGGCTGAGTAATATTCCATTGTCTATATGGACCGCATCTTCTTTATCCATTCATCT
>NC_138376.1:73414149-73566649 GCF_054177405.1 Leptonychotes weddellii
TTTCATTGATAGCATTTTTAAGTTCTGCCAATTCAGCTTTCATTTCTGCCCTTAGAGACTCTATGTTGCCATTAATCGATTTCTCCATTCTAGCTATTGTCTTCACAATTGCTACCCTGAATTCCATCTCCAACATCTTGGTTATATCTGAATCCATTTATAAATCTGTGGCAGAAGTCACAGTCTCTGAGTTTTCCTATTTTGGGGGTTCCTCCTCCTAGTCATTCTGTTGAGGGGTGGTTGAGAGAATGTACAGAGTCCAAATTATTGACCACAACCCAAGCAAGATGCACCTGTTTTGTAGGGACCTTAGGGTTGCTGGCCTCTTGTTCTCCCAGCCTGTCTTCTGGGGGAGGGGCCTGCCACACTGTTACTCAGGCAACCCTGTTTGGGCAGAGTTGCCCTGCCCCCTATGGCAGGGGATGGGCCCAGTGAAAACTGTTTTTGGGGGGCTTTTGTTCTCTGGTGGCTTTCCCTGGTGGCTGTCCGCATCTCTTCCAAGAGTCAGAGCAGAAGAGATTGTTTCCAACCCTCTGCCTCAGAGCAGAGAGATTGCAGTCTGTTCTTCAGTGAGCTCTCCATGCCACACTATCTCCATTTCTTTCTGTGCTGCTATAAACTGCAGCATCCTGGGTTATGGGCCCCTCAGCAGTGCTCCCAGTCCTTGCCTCCAGGTCAGGGCATGTCTCTGCCCTTTGTGCTTCTACAATTGCCAGCCACCCCCAGTTCACACGTGTAGCCCTGCCACTCTGGGTTTCAGTCCAGGGGGCTGCCCTAAAGTCCTTTCCCCATCGCTACTGGTCAGTGAGTCTGTGCCCTGTCCCCAGCGTGGGAGGCTCTTGCTCACCGGTGGTGCAGGATTGCCTGAGCTCCCTCTCCCTTCCATTTATCCTACAATATCTGCCCACAGAATCAGGGCTCCCCACGTCATACCTCGAAACCAACTGCCTGTGATATTCTGTTTGTAGAGATCCAGATCTATCTTCTTACGTCTCAGGCTGATTTCATGGGTGTTCAGAGTGATTCAGTGGATATCCAGCTCAATTCTGGGGATGGGTTGGGATAGGGTCCTCTATTCCTCCACCATCTTTTCCCCTCTCCCAAAATTATTGTTAATTAAAGTAGCTAAAGCTTCTTGGAATTCCCTCAGTTAATCACTGAGGCAGGTCAGTGGTCCTCCATACTGACTCCTTTAGGGGACTTCTGTAGACTCATCCTCAATATTTGTTGCACCCAACAGGCAGCTGGGACACTCTTTTTGTTCCTGAGCAGGTTTGAAGAGTGGACGAAATATGTTGTCTCGCTGTTTCTTCTCTCTGGAATCTTGGCACAGCCTAGATGGTCTTCTGAACATAATCATCTGAAGGCTCGACTGGGGAAGGACCCACTTTCCAGGGCATGTAGTCACTGGCAGGATTCAGTTCTTCACACTTTGTTGAACCAAGGGCCTCAGTTTCTTTGTGAGTGGTGGCTCGAGGTTTTCCTCATTTCCTTCCTTCATGGACTTCTCAAACATATCAACTAGCATCCACTTAACACGAAGGAGAGAGCTGAACCACCAGAGGAAGAGGTAACACAGGGTCGACGTCCAGGAGTGTCCCGAGCACAGGAGCATCAGTCCCCAGGGAGTTTAGGGTGCCCCACCCTCCAGGGATGTGGATGCCTTCAGCAGCCTGGAAGTTCTCTCCACTTCTAACCTGTCTCTTTTAACAATTGCTTGGTATTCCTTATGCGAACAATTATTTTTGATGGTCTTCAAGTAGTTTTTATTTTACTATTTTATAAGCATTGCTCTTATGTGGAGGATGGATTGTCCTGGTGTAGTGAGTGGACTTTGTGGGGTGTAGTTTCACATAGAGAATAGTCCAGGAGGTGAGATCCATCAATAGACCACTCAAGGATCCAGTGATGCAGCCTTTACTCTGAAGTTTTGGAAGACTTTATGACCCATGTAAAGCCAGGGGTAGAAAATTGGGGCTCCCTGTCCTGTGGCCTCTAGCTGGGTTCCCAAAGTCCTTTAATTTCTCACCAGCACATTTTCTTCTCTAATTCCTGCTGGTGTGGATTGTCTAAAACAGTTCAAAGTGTAATTGCCAGTAGGGAGGAAAGAGAGAAATAATGATAGTTAGTGTGTTAGAGAAATTCATGGTTCCACCTAGTCCTTCCCCCACCTCTTCCTTTTGGATGTATTGAGTTGGTCTAAAGTTAGCTGAGATGTTGCAAACCACTCTCTCCCCTTCTACTCACCCAACTGCCTTTGCTGAAAAACACCATGGTAAAAAGCAAACTTCCTTTAGTACATACTGTCCACCAGATGTAGTTAAAAAAAAAAAAAAAAAAGCAGTAGCCAGACCCTCTGGGAGGTGGACTTAATTTAAAGGCTGTCTTTGCTTTATGTTGTTCTGTGAAGAACTTGGGGATTTCCTGAGTCCTGTTGGACTTAACCACTCAGTTTATAGGCTAAGCTCTTCTCCTTTGCTAATGTTGAATAACAGCTAATCAACACCAATCAGTCTTTCCTTTAATGTAGGTCATTCTCCTTCACAACGTCCAGAAAAAATATTAAGGTCTCTCGACCATTGATGACTTATGCATTTCAACAATGTTACTTTAAAAAAAAAAAAATTGCTTTTCTATTTTTTTCTTCAAGATGTTATAAGGTCTTTCTTTTACATATTAAAGATTTATTGATGGATTCAAAAGAAGTTCATCTTTATTTGTCATCCAAGAGGAAGCAAATAATGTTATAATTAAAGAGCTGACTTTCTGAACTGGTTACCACATAGTTCCTTACCTATGTGTGGGTAGAGTTTGAGTTGCTACTAGCTGGCAGCCACTCCTGAAGGAGACAAGGAGGGAGTTATGCTGGCAGCCAAATGAATTTGTCCTATGTGTCCTGCCCAGCCACATGCTTTGTGGTGCCAACTTCTAGTCCTCAGTTTGATGTCATCTTATGAGTTTCTCCACACAGGCATTTTAATTTCTTCCTGTAATCTTATGCAACTTCTTCACAGAGCTTTGATTATATGGACATTTGTGTATATATAATAATTATTTTCTATGCCCAAACAGATCTTGGAATAATTTATTTAAAAAAACTATCAGGGGTTGGGGTGCCTGGGTGGCTCAGTAGGTTGGGCGTCTGCCTTTGGCTCGGGTCGTGGTCCCGGGGTCCTGGGATCAGGCCCCATGTCAGGCTCCACGGGGATCCTGCTTCTCCCTCTCCTCCCTGCTTGTGTTCTCTGTCACTATCTCTCTCAAATAAAATCTTAAAAAAAAAAAAAACTATCAGGGGTCATTAATTTATTCCTGAGGTCAGTAATTTTTCTAGCTTAGTAGAAGCTGTGGTACCCTACTTAGGTCACCTTTCCTGGATTGTTATATCCATATCCCAGCCACTGGCAGTGTTGGCCACAAAGTTATCATAGTTCCCACCCCACTCTCCTAGCCTCCTATGTCTGCACCTCTTGCCCCCTGAAAATTGCCCTTGGCTGATGGGACCAGTCTAGCTAGGGAAGTTGTGACACTTTCCCTCCCACCCTTGAGCTTTCAGGGATGGCAGGTAGACTATGTCTGACTGATACAGGGGTACAAAAGTCTAGCTTTCTTGCCTCAAGAGGGGACAATACTGTGGTGAGATTTATATTCTATATCTCTTGTAATCTCCATGGATCAGGCCTTGACTAGACTTTCCTGAGACCGTATTCTTGATCAACTCTTCCTCCTTCCTTATGCTGCATCACTTCCACTCTTATAGGTATTCTTGAAAAGATCTATCTCAACAAAGCATCTGAAACCCTGGACTGGGCTCTATTTCTAGGGAAACTAAATTAAGACTGTACTAAAAGTGGTCTTTGGGAACAGACTCTAAGAATGGGATCCTGGAGTTAAAACCTTGAGGGCCAATTTGCAATAAATACCTTGTCACTGGTGGTAGGTGGAGTTTGCATGGTTTTGGCATGCAGCCACAGTATAATTGCTAAGGCTGTCACTGAGGTCAACAGGGATAAGATACAGGCAGAAGGAGATGCACTGGCTTGTGCAATATTTCTGGCATTTGAGAGGTATAAGAGAAATATAAATTATAAAGACTGTGGAATTGAGAAGCTATTTCTGAATGTCATTGGTGCTTTGAAGAGATGAAATAACAAGCCCAGGGCAATCAATCATCAATTTAAAGCCAAGTATGATAGTCAGAGGGCCTCTTGGGCAGCTTTTAAAGAGACCTTCAGATCCTATAGCTGGAGAACAGACAGAACTTAAGACCAGGCATAAGACTTGATTATAAAAGTTACAGGCCTCAAGAGAAAGCTTAATTCTTAGCTTAGGAAAGCCTTGTATGCTAAAGCCAGAGCCTGAAAAGTAAAGTGACACAGAAATTTGGTATAGTGTTATCTGGGTATATATACATGTAGACCTTGTACTGCTGGATTATCCTGAAACTTAAACTTGTACAAGTGGTCCAATCCCCTTCATTGAAAGATAGAGCCTTTCCTGCCTCTTGGTTGAAGACTATGCAGAATCCTCAAATGAGGCAGATGACTTACAAAATAATTCTAACCCCTTCTGAATCTGTCCCTTTCTCCCCTCTTTGTCACATAACCAGCAACTAAGATCATATATCAGCATAACCCAACTGGTAAAGTACTGAGCCTGCCAAGGGAGGGATGGATTATATGCCAACAGAGTTGTAAGAATAACTAACAACTACAATAGTAACTAGAAGGTATTCCTGAGAGTGGGTGCTGAAGGTGTTGGATCAGAATGGTGGGGTGGAATGTAAAGCTGAATAAGGGAAACTATGTTCATATGGGGGCACCCTCCTGTGATACAGAAGTTAACACTCTGGAAATGGTTCTAATATACTGCTTGGAAGCTTCTTGGAAGCTTGAATATTTACATATTGGAAGCTTACATTTAATGTGGTAGAGATGCCAGTCTGCTGTAGCCAGTTGGTGGAAATGATAAAAGACTCAAAAAAGTGGGCATTCTAGAAAGAACTTACTAAATACATCCTGAAAACCCATCTGCTGATTTTGTTTCTTGTAAGGGCCTAGCTTACGGTCCATTTATGAAGCAGGTACCAGCATTGTTCTAGAAGTTTACAGTAACTATATTTTGAAGGATGATTCAACTGCAGTGAAAGTGGGAGTCCCTGAAACTGTCCCACTAACCCCTTCTTGACCAAGATAATAAATCAAAAACAAATTTCTGTCCACAGGGTAATGGAAATGATTCATGCTATCCTCAAAACCTTAAAGGTTATAAGGATTGTGGTACCATTATTTCTTCATTTAATTCATCAGTCTAGCCTATGCAAAAACGGGATGTATTTGTAAAAGATGAGAGTGGATTAACCACAAACTTAACCAAATGGCAATCCCAATTATGGCAGGTGTATCAAATATGATATCTTTAGTTGAAAATTTAACACATCTTTGGTTATGTGGTATGTGGCTGTTGAGATTCCATAACCAGTAAACGGAGATTTGGAATACATTCTTTTCCATATGTATAAAAAAGAGGATCAGAAGAAGTTAACATTCACATGGGGCAGACAACAACATACACTTGCAGTCTTTCCTTGGAACTATGTTAAATTTCTTGTCTCATAATATATTTCAATGGGGTATGGACCATCTGGATATTCTGCAGAATAATATTGGTCCACAATATTATTGAACAAAAAGTGGAGATAATTATGGGTTCCTTGGTAAAGTATGAGTGTTCCAGAGAGTGGAAGATCAACCTCACAAATGCTGAGGGATCTTTACTAATGGTATGATTTGGGGATATAGGGGTTCAGGGGCCTAGGGCATGCAACCACATCTCCTTCATAGTAACACAGGGTGGGAGAGATAGACTCCACAAATATTCAAAAACTGACTCAATTATGCAGTTTTTTTGTAGGGAAGTGTCTAGTGGTCCAGGTCATTCTGGGACATTCCCTCCAAAGTAAAGGATAGGCTAGACCTCTTTAGGTTTTGGTGGCAGAATATTCTGCAGCTGGGAATACTGCTATGACCCATTTATCATATGAATCGAAAAGCTTCTAGATTTAGGGGTGCCTGGATGACTCAGTTGGTTAAGTGTCCAACTCGACCTGAGCTCCAGTCTTGATCTCAGGGTCATGAGTTCAAGTCCTGTGATGGGCACCACATGGGGTGTGGGGCCTACTTAAAAAGTAATGATAATAATAATAATAAATTATATGTAATTATATAATAATAATGTATTATTATTATTATAAAACCTGCTAGATTTGAAGGAGGCCTAGAGCAAGAAATGATTTTGCAGATGGTCCATCTGTGGTTTGGGTAGCCTACTACTAGGCCATAGGGCCAGGTAGACCTCACATATACCTCATAAATACCTGATATATACTTCATAAATACCTAGAAGTATTTATGGTAGAAAAACCATGCTATATGGAAGTTCTTTTAAGCCACAGTGGAAGAGTTACAACATAGACCATTAAAATTCTAGAGCAAGGACATGCCATATGCAGCAGAGAACAGTTGTACAGACAGACTTTGGCATGCTAGTGGGCCCAGGTAGAGCTGAAGCATATGACAATGGGATATCAAATGACCACACAGCCAGAATGTCTCATCATGAGCTGGATAATTTCAGACTACCAAGTTATAAGATTTGATAGGGTGGGCTCAGCATCAATCCATTATAAGATGTAAGTGATACATCCAGCATATGTAAACTGAAGCAGATCCAGAGGGCTCATGAAAGATGCATAAACAAGGTAGCTAGAACTTTCTTTACCTATCACTGTTGCACCAGTAACCTCTTTTCAGCTCATACCAATGGCTTTATGATGGACACTGTGATGACCTTCTCAGCTTCCTCTTTGAGGGAAGGCTCAGTGTTCCATCTGCCAGGGGTACTGTGAAGATACTCTCCAGTTTCACATCTTTCAGGGACTGCCTCAGCCACAGAGAGCTGCCTCACCCATGGTCACACCCCTTACCGATCAATGCAGGTATAAAGTCCTGGTTACTTTGACCCATCTTAGGCTAACTATGAAGGAACATTTTTTTTTTTTTTTTGAGAGAGAGAATGAGATAGAGAGCATGAGAGGAGGGAGGTTCAGAGAGAGAAGCAGACTCCCTGCCGAGCAGGGAGCCCGATGCGGGACTCGATCCTGGGACTCCAGGATCATGACCTGAGCCAAAGGCAGTTGCTTAACCAACTGAGCCACCCAGGCACCCCTGAAGGAACATTTAACTATCTATCAGAAATATTTATCTAAAGATCTCCATGGGGTTGACAAGGCTGAATTAGAACTTGAGTTCTCAATCCTGCTTCTTTTCCCTTCCACTGGTGTTGATCCCAAGGGGACCCCTTAATAAACATCCTGTATCCTAAACTCTATAACTGAGCCTACTCCTAAGGGAATACAACCCACAACAGGCCTCATAAGGGTTTTCTGTGACCAGGCAGCAGAGGGGGATAGAAAACTGAGCTTGGAGTTTGGTTCTCAGATGAGTTGGCATATTAATGCAACCCTAAATGAATAGTTGATGCATTATACTTCCACTCAAATGTAGCTTTGAAAGATGATGATGAAGGAAGGGAAGCCTACCAGTTGGCAGAGCTTTGATCAGAGTTCCTGGTTATTATATAAAGAGAGATATAATTTGAGGTAAAGATATTAATGGATTCATAAACAGTGATAAATAATTTATATGGATAGTCAAGGGATCTGGAAGGAGCAATATTGTGAGATCAAGGTTAAAGATTTCTGGGAAGAAACATGTATAGATGGATCTGTGGGAGTAGAAAGGAAGCATGAAGCTCTTTGCATTGTACACTAGAGTAGACCCTTTTAAAAAAGCACTAAACAACCAAATAGACAAGATGGCTTGGCCAGTTGTTCTCAGTCAGCCTCTCTGCTTGACCATGACAAGGATGACCATGATGGTCATGTGATAGGCATGTGAATGGAAGGGCCATGGTGCAGAAATGGAATCTATGTGCACAAGAATATGTGCTCTATATTACCAAGACCTATTAACAAATTGCTGTTCCTGAATGCCAGACCTATCAGCAACAGAGATTAATGCTGAGTGTTCTCTATGATACCATTCCTGAAGGAGACCAGTCAGCTACTTAGTGCCCATTTGATTTAATAGGATTCTTTTTATCTTGAAAAAGGCAGAATTTATCCTGAGCAGGATTAACACACATGGGTTCAACTTTCTTGCCGATGGGACTTGATTAACTGGCATGAAATCCTGTGTAACAACATCTCAGACCAAGAGATACATTTTTGTGTGTGTGTGTGTAAAGAAGGTAGGGAAATAGGCGTATGACCATGGGAACCATTGGTCTCATCACCTGCTGTACCCTCCAGAAACTTGTCCTGTTAGAATAGTTGGATGACCTTAAAGATGCAGGTGAGCTACCAATTTGGAAATGGCACCTTGTAAGGATAGGACACTATTTTTCAGAATGTGTGTACTCTTACCTAGTGTAAGTCTTACCTAGTAAGATGTGTGTAGTCTTACCTAGTAAGACTCTTAAACCAACATCCGTTATGTACTGCTATGTCAGGAACAGACAGAATTCATGTTGCCATAGACTGAATTGTGCCCCTCCCTGCCACACACACAGTTCAAGTATTGAAGCCCTACCCACTAATATGACTATTTTGGAGATAGAGCCTTTAAAGAAATAATTAAGGTGAAAGGAGGTCATAAGGGTGGTGACCTAATCCAATAGGCCTGGTGTCCTTTTAAGAACAGGAGGAGATTCCAGGAAGGCATGCACACAGAGAAAAGGCCATGTGGGTCCAGTGGGAAAATGGCCATCTGCAAGCCTAAGAGAGAGGACTCAGGAGAAACCAACCCTGCTGGCACCTTGATCTTGGACTTCCAGACTCCAGAACTATGAGGAAATAAATTTCTGTTGTTTAAGCCACCCAGGGTGTTGTATTTTGTTGTGGCAGCCCCAGCAAACTTCACATGGCTTTGGGAACTAAGAAGTGAAAGGAATGGCCCTACTTATCATTCCCATGGACCTGCTTGAAGAATTTGTGCTTCCTGGCCCTGGAAGCTTATGCTCTGTGAGTCTAGAGGTCCTGGGTTTCTAGAGGGGTCCTTTCTACCTGTAAACACAGTAAATGTAAAGGTACAACTGCTATCTGGTTGTTTGGGCAGCTAGTGCCAATAGAGGAGCGAGCACAAGGCAAGAGTAAGGCCCTTATCTTCTTTGGGAGTCAGGGCTGCTGAGAGCAGAAAAGAACATGTTTGGGGGCACTCAAGTGATTCACCGGGGTGGGTGAGTAACGTGTCTCTGTGTAACTGTGAATGGGCAAGTACAGCAACCATGGCCTTCCTAATAAGAGCGTCGTAAAAGGGGCTCGCTGCTCAGGGATGAGGCTCTGTGTTACTCTACTAGGTAAGCTACTGAGGCCAGCAGAACTGCTAAGAGAGACAGAGAGGAATATAGAATGGGTGATAAAGGAAGGAGATGAGTATCAGTTTTTGCCATAAGACCAACTGCAGTAGCTAATAAATCTCAAGAATTGTGACCACAGAATCCTGGAGAATCTGTGACTGGGTAGAGTAAATTTGTTGTAGGAAACAAATGTATTTGAGTGCATACCACAGATCCTCAGTTCAAATTCCCTTTACTGGCCTCCTTTATTGTCCCTCATGTGCTGGGAGTATTGGCTACTCACAGCACACAGCTGCCCTCTTCTCTGGAAATTTGCCCTCAGCTGAGGTTGTCACTTCACCCAAGAGGTTATGCACCTCCTACTATTGAGTGGCGGGCACAGAGAATGACCAAAACATAAGGGGTACAATAGACTGGACTCTTGCCTCAAGGATGGGTATCTTTGTGGTACAATTTATGCTTTAGATTCTCATCCCACCCATGTTGGACATCAGGCGTAGCCATTACAGACCACATCTTTGCTAAGTTTCCTCCCACCTCACCCCCTTGTTTTTCTAGCTTCTATGTAGGCTCTGCCTGCAAAGACCACACCCTTAGTAATCTTCCGCTTTCAATTTGCTCTCTTAGGCTCTGCTTCCAGTGAACTGGACCTAAGCAATTAGTAATAAAATAAATTCAAGAAGTCGTGTCAATAATCTCAGATGGGTAGAGCAGTTTCTCTGAGCCCAGCACTCTGCGTGGGTGTACAATGACATGAGACATAACCTCTGCTTTCACTGAACTCACCATGTAGTTTGGAAGTAAAAGCATAGATATGTGCATAACTTACACTTGCAATTCAGTACTAGATGGGACCAAATTGATAAAAAGGTAAAACTGGAGCTCAGAAGAAAGGAGTGTCTTTCTCAGAGAGCTATGTACTTGAAAATAACTATCAAAAATTCTTGTTATTTAAAAGAATTTTCACTAACATAACTTGAGAATTTGTGTAAGGTTGACAAACATATGTTAAAGTGGATAAAGTCAGTGAGATGTTAATTTACTGCATTGATAAGGGTTGAAATAAAGCATATAAATTTCCAAAATATTAGCATCTGAATCAGTGCTCTCATGCTGTAATGTGTTCGTTCAGAAATGAGCTAAAGCTCAAAGCATAGTGCCGGGACGCTCCTGTCCTCCTAGAGGACAGAGCACAGTGCGTCTTTTCCTCTGGAGCTGCCAGATAGCAGCCGTAGGGGGCAATGCAAGCTCAGCAGTACCATTCTCAGCTCCCTGCCTGTGCCAGCTGAAACTCTCCTTTCAAGGGACTGCTGTTTTGTTATTCCTGCTTAAAACCGGCTGAATCTTTACAGTTTCACGATGTCTTAAAGTGCATAATTAGTTTTGGGGTAAGCCATATGTGGAAATGGAGGTGTTGAGTTTAAAAATATATATATAAGATACAAAGAGTAAATGGCGATGGAGTTTGAGTTTAAAGGTGACACAGAAGTAGGACAGAAGTTTGTGGTTAGTTGTAGCTAATCTGTTCCATGAATATTTTGTCTGTCAAATTCCTGTTTTCTGAAAAGATCAGTCTGTGGAAAAGCAAATTGATTCTTATTTAAGTTTTGTTATATTTCTTAGTGAATTTGGTGTCTGAATATTGAAAATGAAGAGACAATTGTTGAACAAATATAATAATTGTCACAAATCATTTTCAGGGGCATATGCATTTCATGTATTTCTGTGCTCTTAGTTTACATTTCTAGTGTACCAACATATGAATATGGATATGTATGATGAGCATGATTTTCCTGCCCGTCATTATAAAAATCTTTCCTAGTTGAACTGTTAATGAAATGATGAGAAAATCTGAAGTGAACATTAGCAGTCTATTTTCATTTTGTTTCATCAAAAATAATCTATTTTACAATTACTATTTACTTGCAATAACCTGCAGCAAAAAATGATTTAATGTTCAATATGTGCATTAAAATGCACTTGCTTTTTTTAATATGTAAAAGCTGATGGAAATTTCATTTAAGCACAATTCCTGTATCACAGATTTTAAGCAAAATGAAAAGAAGTTAGGATACCATTTAAACATGGCTATAAAAGTAATTTCTTTCAGTGGCTGGAGGGAAGGAAGGATTGGTCAAAGTAATTTTTATCTTCGATGGGATTCCCCACTAGCCTGCTTTCTTACTTGGCTTAATGCATGCCACAATAATCATGCTATTTCTTCCTAGCATTTTTCTAGCTCACAGTAATAAGAATAATTGCATGGTGTTTATATTCTAAAGTGCCTTTTCTCACTAAGCTCTGAAGTCCTTTCTGAGTATTAATTCTCACAAGATTTCTGTGTGGCACAGGGATGTGTATTATTATCTTGTTTTTACCCTTTTAACAACAAGGATAGTAAGACACATATGCAGTGAATGATACATAAGACAGAGTCAGGATGCTAGAAACATACTTCCAGTTCAAAAGCCAGGCCATACTTTCTAGGAATTACTAACACACTTACTGATTGAATCCTGACAATTAGTAGCTATCTTTTAAGTCCCAGTTTTCACTCACAGACCATTAACATTGATAGGAAGGAAGAATTTAATTACTTGGAGTAAGTTAATTCTATTTCATCCTAGGTAATATAGGGATTATAAAAAGCAAGTTGTAAATAACTGCAATAATAGGAAAGCCATTGACAATGATTCGAAGTATAAATGTTTAATGACATAGATGTAAAATTCACAATTAAAAACAAAAACATTTTAAATAATAGCTAGCCTAGAGGCTATAGGAAAAAAAAAAAAGCTAGGTATATAATTTGAGTATAGTATCAAAGCTGTTTAAACTCACTGGATAGAGTTCAAAATGTTCAGATAGGCCTGGAACACAACATTACTCAATATATGTTATTTAGAACATATGTGAGTAATATGTGTTGAAAATGCCTACCCAAATTATTTTAATCTTTTTAAGGTATGATAATAGTATGGAAATTTCATATATTTAAGTTTTCTTAACTTTTAGAGATATTTAAAAGATATTATCTATTCTTCTATTTATAAATAAAGTTATTTGAATTTTGTAATTTGCTTCAAAATAAATCTGGAGGGTAAGAGGAGTATATGAAACCAGAATTGGCCATCAGTTGATTTTTGTTGAAGCTATAGGATGGATAACATGGGGGGTAAGTGTATTCTTCACTTTTGTTTATGTTTAGAAGTTTTTACAACAAAAATATTTTAAATGTAAAAAATCATACCCATATATATTAGGTAAGAGATTATTACTAACCTGTTGTAAGAAAATGCATTTCACCTTTCTGGAACTTAGCTAAATGGGAACCTCACCTATCAAGAACATAGTCAAGAAATAAAGCATATCCCACAAAAAGGGGGGCCTTCAGAAGTCAGTATGAGTATTATTTGAAGCATTCAAATAAAAGATGCTGCTTAACTAGGTTAAGAAAATTAATAGTTTGAGCACTGACAGACTTAGGGTCAAATATTTGCTAGAATTCACTAGTTTGGTAATTTATTTCAATTCTGTTAGTCTCCATCTCCTTGTCTCTAAAATGGATATGATAATATCTACTTTAAAGGATTTTAATGAAGTTTGCATGTAATTAAAATTTTGCTTGGTACTGGGTAAGTATTATATAAATGGTAGCTAGTAATTTTAAGCTTGATTATCTCATTTTTGAAACCACATAAAATTAAAGTCAGAAATGGCTACATGATTTTCAATGAAGAATGACACCCTTTCAGACCACCTGGTAGGAAAATATTGTCAGAAAATATCCATAAGGGGAAATAAGCTACTTTACAAAGGCAAAATTTAGAGTCCCTTTTAGTAGAGGGACCAAAGCCCTACATTTCTTGCTAAAGCTTGTGTATACCTTTGTACTACAACATAGGACAATATGTAGTATAGTGATCGTAGAGAATTATTAGGGAAGTTAACACAGAAACCTAAAATCTCAGAGTCTTAACACAACAAACATTTGTTTTCCACTCATATCACAGTCCACTGTAAGTCAGGAGTTCCTCTTGGAAAGCTCTTTACCCAAACTCCTTTCTCTTGACTCCATCACACTGTGGGGTCTTCTTGGAATTCTGTGATGGATTCACTTCATTTGTTCAGTCAATAGGTAAAGGAAAAGAGGCCCTATAGAGGATTGTGTGAGATATTTTAGGGATCTTGCCTGGAGGTAAAATTAATCTTTTCAACCCATACTCCATTGTCCATGTTCCCAGCTACAAGGTATCTGGGAGATGTAGTCTTCCTGTATATCCACAATGTAGGGATGATAGACCATTGTCTCTGCTACAATAGACAATGAAAGAAGTGTTTCATCCGTTCTAGGAGATTTTATACAAAAAATAGAGTGAATTGTGTATCTGTATGTAACCTTTGCTGGACTATAAACTCTCTGAGACTGGTATATGACTTAGTCAATTACCTGACTTACAGCTAGTACTCAGTAAATAGTGTCTGGTAAATAGTAGTCTTGTTATGTAAATTAGTCCAGAAAGCCTGGTTTTATAAAGATTCCATATAACTTTATATTTATGGCATTGCAGTTTGTAAATAAGACTGTCTGTTAAGTATTGAAGAGAAAGTAAGTTATAACAGAAACAATTCAGTGTAGTCTTGAATACCTTTACACGTTAGTTGCATAATAAAATCAATACAGCTTATTGTATTTGAAATATTAGAAACATTTTGCATACTTTACTGGGCCACATAAATTATGGACTTATTCCTTGGGCTTAAATTTTCTTAAAGATAATAGAAATAAATATGGATTATATACAATTCTAAAAAAGGAATCTAAAAATATTTGTTAGCCTATTGCTTGCCTCTAAAAATTATCTGAAAGAGATTTCATTTTTCTAAGTATTCTCTTCCCTTCTAAGTCTGGAATTTTAGGATTAAAAGAGAAGAAGGTCCACTCTCCTAATTTTCTTCTGCTGATCAAGAGCGAAATGAAGAGAATTTGATTCATTTACCAAAAAAAGTAAATATTTTAAAATTCACTGGCATATGATGTGTAGCAAACCAGGAATATCGTAGGAAGTAGGTATGCTAGCTTGGCGACCAGGTAGCAGAATCACCCAAGACACAGTGACAGAGACTCAGCAGCAGTTCATTATTTGAAGGTTAGACTTTGGACAATACCATAAGGACAGAGTACTGTTAGTGCCAAAGGCATTTATAGGTCTCACTCAGGCTTGGGGTGGATCAGACCACTGATAAGAGTTATAGACACTGACATAATTTTGAAAAAAGATATTAGAGTGAAAGAAATGAGTAAATATTTTTCTAAGTAACAATGACAATAAAATAATAAAACCATTAAAATGTAAGAGTTGCCCTGGAATGTATTGTAAATGTTGCTCTAGATATTTTCTCCATCTTTATCTTCGATTCTGGTTAATCTTACTTTAGATCAATACTCTTATCACCTGTCTACAACACAGAATTTCTAAAAAAAGAAAACTGATGTATAAAAATTATTGCTAAAAATAGTTATTTCCACTTATTTGAAATATAATGGTCCCTGCACCTTAGTGAAATTTGGAACCTGGTAGAAGGGTATTGAGAAAATAGAAATTTTTAAAAGCATGGCTAAAAATAGGTGATTTTTTAGAAGACTTTAGATTCAGTACCATTTTCTTGAAAACCCAAAACCATATCTGTCAGAGTCCTGGCATAAAGCATCTGAGAAAGTTATTGCCAAAAGATATTTGCCTATCTCAAAACAAACAAAAAAGAAAACAATGGTCTTGGTAATTGAGATTGTGTTGGATGTGCAAGATTGATTATATATTGCCAGTAGCAATGGAAATCAATGGAAATTCTAAAATTTATGAAATAAAATACATTGTGACTTTGTTTTATTTCAAATTGAAATTATTGGTTGAGTTTAATGGAATTTGGCTTCTTTAAAGTAACTAAATTGACAACCAAAAGTGAAAGTCTGTTTTTAAGTTCTTTTCACGTCTTTCACCACCTAAGACATATCTACGCATAATGAACTTTAAAATGCATGCTTTTTATATCCTCTCCCCCAGTTATCATTTACAGATTTTAACTCCAGAAAGGAAATCTGAGAAATAATTTCTAAATAGCGCTCACCCTGCAAGTGTGCACGTGTGCGCGCGTGTGCGCGCACGCGCCCACACACACACACACACACACAGACACATACACACACACACACATTAAATGTGCATCAGGAAACTGTGTAAGGATTCTATCTTAACATTTATATAGACCAAGTTCTTTAATAACAAAGATTAGTCATTTTTTAAAAGTTTTATTGAAATTAACCAATATCTTAAAGTTGTCCTTTAGTGAGCTGACAGAAACTAAAATGCCTTCATTTTCAGCCTATGTGGAGTTAAGTGTAAACCTTTGTATTGCTTTCTGCTTTCTTTCATGAATAGAATTTAGTTGTACTAAGGTAATGGTGCAAATTTACAGTATCCATAAAAGCACTGTTATTGTATTGCTTTGCCTAATGCATTAGGAAGAGAAGATCACTTGGCAGACACCACATATCTACAGATGAACAAAATGCACTAAAATAAAAATTGCATTACTTTTATCAATAATTTGTGTTATAATTTTTATGGCAAATATTAATGGAAAGGATCTCTTAAATAAAAACGAGTCTGACGTTTTCCTTTTGTTGTTGCTGCCCTGATTGTATTTACATCCAGTCATTTATTGCCCATTAAAGAAGTAATGCTATGTTAAGTAAGGGGGAAAAAAATCAATGCTACTGAGATCAGTAGCTGTGGGGAAACAGTGCAGCAGCTGGTTTGCAAACAGCGAGCCCATATAGATCAATGAAATTACAAGCTAAATCTGCTGATGCTCACAAACTGCTCTAGTGGTGTGCTATCTAACCTTTTTCAAGTTCAAGAGCTCTAGAAAGCCAGTGATAACTAAATGGAAAGCAGGGCAAAGGCAACCAGGGGACAGTGACAATGCACCTGGAGTATTTTACTGTGATATGTGATGTTCTATTTTTGCAGCTACCAGGATTACCACATATATTTAACCTATAGAAAAGACCTATAATCTGTAAGTGAGCCACACAGAGAGTCTTCACACTCCAGGAAATACCTTAAGAGAGTTCCTTGACCTGGAACATCAGAAGGCTATATGATACTTCATAAATCTGCTGTTAAGCTAAATTCCAGAAAAATATTAATCAGTAAGCTAATGTTGGGATTCTAGAATATATGGTATGTTGGGTTTGGTGACTTATTGTGGTCTTTAAAATTTTCTTTATTATAAAGATATTATTATACACATTGAGCCTCAGCTTCTTGATGATCAGACACATAGACATTTAATATTTGAAAAAGACAATAAGCTTTCCATCTCAGTAAAGTAATTTTTAATGTCAATGTAAATGGCATTAATAAGTATTTTTTTGTGAGTGTTGAATTTTCAATTTTTCTTTTAGCTAAGCTTTCCATGGGGTACTCAATTGTATTTTAACTGCATTTCCTAAGACACACAAAAACTTCAACATAAGGAGTATTAATTGACACAATAAGAGGGAAGTAAATATATAAAAGAGAATCATCACAACTTGTTGATAGATTTAAAAAGTAGGTTAAATCTCCTTAAAACTGGAAAAGATCTTTGACCTTGGCACATGTAACATCATTTTGCTATCACCTGAAAAGGGTATATCAAAAGGATTCTCCCCAAAACACACAGCTATTAAATAGTATTAAATAGTAATGTTAGAACTGAGATCCCAGCACTTCTAGACCAAGGGCAGTGCTGTTCCCACCCCATAATGCTCCCATTAGAAAAGACTGTAGAAGGCAGAAGAAAGTAGAACAAAGATTTACATGAGATGCTTGTGTTCAAAAGTAAAGAGACATAATAGGAACACTAAAATCATATGGAATAAAATTAATCACAAAATACTATTCCTACTTAACTCTTCTTAATTATGTTGTTGACAAGAAGAAGAAAAATGTGTCTTTTTTCCTCCTTCCTCTCTCCCTCCCTCCTTAAATCAAAGTAAATTCAAAACAAAAACAGTGGTTACAGGACAAGCCAAATTCTACCCTGTCAGCAAGACTGACCGCACTTCATTTGTTCCTCAAATATGCACTGCGTAAAATGTCCTGAGAAACATAAGATATGCTTTCTTTAAACCCTAGTTCAGTAATTATATTGATTTAAATCATTCTGTCTGTCTCAATCCTCTAAGACACAAGTGTGACATGATTTTTATAGGACTAGTTCACTATGTAATAGCAGAAATATCAGCTAAATACCATCAACTGGCAACTCTCATAGTTCAGGCCCCTTATTTAAATCTACCTTGATTTTTATATTCAAAATCAATTGTTGTTGTTGTTGCTTTTTGGGTGGTTTGTTAAAAATTAACAAAATTTTTAGTGGATGAGATAAACAAGAGTTATTTTCTTCTCTACGTAAAGAATAATCATACTTGAGGTAAATTGTTGCATTTTGGAAGGTAGACATTTAAAAGATGTCAACAATAATCAGAGGGTAGATACTATTTTCTAGGTAATTCTAGAATAAGCTAACCAGGAACAATACCTATATCTTATCTACTAATGTCTTAGGTACTATAAACCCTGCTGAAAATACCAAGTGGTATAATTTTAAATTTTATTTGAAAATATCTTATTCTCATGTTTTTAATTCTTCAAACTATGCTCATTTGTTTATTCTGCCATCCTCATGAAAACTGTGAGGCAGGGAGATTGTATATAATTATTTCTGAATAATTATCTCTGAACCTCCAGTTCAGAGAGGCTAACTGAACCAACCAGAGGTGAGAACTCAACTCCTTGGGAACAGACTTCATTATTTCATGACTGTCTCTCTTTGATGCTTTGAGTTAGGGTATATGAGGTAAGAGAAGAACTACATAATGAGAAGAAAAAAATTTGCTCCGCATACTGCATGATTATACTAACAATTATAAGTTGAGAACATACTCGGTGTCTTTTGGGTAAGGGAGAAAATTCATATTTCAAAAATAATTTTCCATGACTTTTTAAGGAGCAATGTGTTAACACTGGCAGAACATCACAGAATTATTGTAAAGTCTGCACGAAGAAGACAAGAAATAATTAAATATACGACCATGTTTTACTGTAGCTGTGGAGGATGGTTGGTGGAGCAGCATGGAAGTATCATGGAATTCATTATCCTTGCAACACGGGGGAAGCATTTCCAGGTACCTCTCCACCTGGAGATCATCCTTTTTCCAGCCAGAAGCCAGAATAATCTCTATACCTCTTATCTCATATCACCATTACCAAAGATCAGCCATGTGCAGGGCAAGTAGACAGAGGCCAAAGAGAAAGCAGTGGCTATAGCTGGCATTAAACAAAAATATACTGAAGAGAATGAGACCTCTGTAATTTTCAGCACTGCATTCACCTTGATCTCTCCTGCCTGCCCTTTCAGTGCCACTGACACACCTTCTTTTATCATGTAGGAGGTGATAGGTTCAATTTTAGGTACTCACTGAAGATTGTGCTCAAACAGATTACTACCTACTCACATACTGAGTCGTGATCCCATGACCTTGGATTGCAGCTCCTTCCTATTTATGGGCCTTGTTCTTACTGTGATGACCCAGTTGGTCTGTGGTTTATGGATACCCTTCTCCACCCCACTCTTGATTTCTTGCACACATCCATGATTATGGAAACATCCATAGCTTCTGACACCCATTCCCCCCTTTGGTTGATTCAGACTTGCAGAACTGATGAAGCTGATCTGACTCTTTTGGTGTCTCTACTAAAGAGGCGAATCAGACATGTTTAGCAGCTACATAAGAATAACAATAGTGAGAACAAAAAGTTTTAATTGATCAAAATTTAGTTTGAAATTTGAGCAATCGCAAAGAAAAAAAATCTCTGCAACTTATGTAACATTTGACTACCCGAAGAACCTATTTATTGGGACCAGACACAGCAAAGAATACAGCAAAAGTTATGCAAAAACAAAGAAGAACTAGGCTCTCTAGTCTATTATGGCATTTCCCTTGACCTATGCGGTCCACAGCATGAGCAGCTGGATCTCTGTGTAAAAACAGTGACCCTCTGATTATTCTTTGAAGGTTAGGTGCCAAATTGATTGTGTTCACCCATATCTCATTTGGCAAATAGACCGGACCACTGTTGCCCTTTTTCATTCTCCCATCACTGATGGATTCTTCTCATCCCAGTGATTCCTTTGACACTCCAAGAAATTCTGATTTTCTACCCTGCCTATGCCCCAGAGGATTCCTCCTATGAGTGGTTGACCTACTGGGCAAAATCTAAGCAAAACAACAGAATAATAAACTAAAGAAAACAGAGGCAGAGACTTTCTTTTAATACATTAATGCTTGATGGTTTTATAAGTTCTTTTTTCATGAGGATTGGTTAATATTAGACATATTTTATTTGTAATAATAATTGGCATGTTTCCTTAAGTTGACTCTTGGTAAAATATACATAATTCCTTTTGTAGTGTGACTTTTTACTTATTCTCAACTATTCCATTTGTTGATATTATGCAGTTCTGAATTAACATATTAAGTATGGTTAAAAAAACGAGGTATCTGAACTGGGCAGACATCATTATATAATTGTAATTGCAATTCTGATGTTGATCAGAGAAAAACAAGATAAGATCCCCTCTCTCAATATGTTGCCTTAACAAGGCCTCATCTTGCCTGATTGTGCCATTCTTCCTAGTTTTAAAGTACAAATAGTCAAGGTATTTTTATTTATTTCAATACTTTCCACATTGCAAGACTTATTTGTTGAATGAGTAAATTGGGTGATGGAATGAATATGTAGTTCCAACAATGTATGTGTGGGTATGAATGCACAAATAAATGTTGGTTACAAATTAATTTAAATGTCACATTTATACACTTAGTTTGTAAAAAAAAAAGTTGTATCAACTTTATATACAGTACCCTGCATCCAATTTGATCAATTTTGACAGTTGTTTACACTCATTAAATCATTTCCACAATTAGATACAGAACACTTCCATCATCCTCAGAACGTTCCTTGTGTTCCATTGCCCTGTTGCAGACCATTTCTCCTACATTCTGGGGCAGAGGGAGAGGGAGAGAGAGAATCTTAAGCAGGTTAAATGCCCAGTTTGGACCCCAATATGGGGCTCAATCTCGTGACCCTGGGATCATGACCTGAGCTGAAATCAAGAATTGTCGCTACCAACTGAGCCACCCAGGCACCCCTGCCTTTTTCTAATGACTAATGATGGTGAGAATATTTTCTTGGGCTTATTAGTCATATATTTTTATCTGTGAAGTGCTATTAAATATTTTTATTGGGTTGTAATTTTATTATTGAGTTGAAAAGCTGCTTTTTATAATATGGATACAAGTTCTTTGCCAAATATATGCATTTCAAATTTTTCTCTTATTTAATGACTTGTTTTTTTTAATAAAAGTATTTTTTAAGAGCAAAACTTTTAAATTTTGATAGCATAGATTTAAATTTTTCTTTTATGATTTATGTTTTCTGTATCTTAGCTAAGTCTAACCCTATATCACATATTTTTTAAAAAATTATTCAAGTATAATTAGCATACAATGTTATATTAGTTTAAGGTGTACAACATATTGCGTTGACAATTCTTTACATCACATAAGTCATTGTTCATATTTTTTCCATACAGATATCCAATGATTTCTGAACCATTTGTTGAAAAGACTTTCCCTTTTCCACTGAATTTTCATGGCACCTTTATTGAAAATCTTTTTCAATTTCAATCAACATATGGATCTACTTTTGGACTCTCTATTCCAGTGGTCTGGTCTTGTCTTCTTTTCTTTTTTTTTTTCTTTTCTTTTCTGTGTCTCAGAACCCCATATACTCTTAAAAATTACAGAGAACCACAAACAGCTTTTTGTTTGTCTATGCGGATTAAATCTATCAATATTTACCATATTAAGAACCAAAGCTGAGAAATTTAAAAATATATTTACTAATTTATATAAAATCAGTAAACAACATATTTTTGTAAAAATATCTAAATATTCCAAAATAAAAAATGAGAAAAAAGCATTGTTTCACATTTTAAAATATCTTTAATTTGTTTTAATATAATATAGCTAGATACTCACCTCTACTTCTGCACTAAAGATTTAATGAGATAATGAGATATAACAGATCATTTAAGTTCTGGAAAACACCACTGTACACTTGTGAGAGCATGAGAGTGAAAAGGATGACTGACTTATTATTAGAAAAATAATTTCAGTTCAATCTTAGATGACCTTTTGAGAACTATTTCTATATTCCCTTCCTTTAAAAAAAATCTGTGTCTGTTCCTTTGCTAATACCACAGGCTCTCTTGATTAGCACAGCCTTACAGTAAGCATTAAAGTCAGTTGGTGTAAGTCCTCCAACTTTATTCTTTTTAAAAAATTGTTTTTGCTATTCTAAGTTGTTTGCATTTCCCCATAAATTTTATAAACAGCTTATCAACTTCCATTAAAAAGACTGCTGGAATTTTCACTGGGATTATGTTTAACTATAGAGCAATTTATAAGGAACTGACATCTTAAAAATATTTAGTCTTCTAATCCATGAACATAGTATATCTTTATTTATTTAGATATTCTGTGATTTTTCTCAGCAGTGTTCTGTGTTTTTGTTGTTGTTGCTGTTTTGTTTTTTTATTATGTTCAGTGGTTTTGAGTGAAGATATATTGCATTTTGTTAAAATTATTCCCAAGTATGTTGTGTTATATGGTGTGATTGTAAATGATTGTTTTAAAATTTCACCCTCCAATTGTTTGTTACTAGTATATACAAATACAAGTGAAGTTGTATATTAATATTGTGTACTAAGTCATTGATAAGTTTATTTTGAGTCTGTGTTACCAATAATAACCAATTACAGTCACTAACAATACACATTTATGATTATATTTTTCTGAGAAATAGATCCTTTTATCATTATGAAATATACCTCTTTATTTTTGGTAAAACTCTGTCAAATCTATTTTACCTAATAGTGACTTTGCTTTTTCAGCCTGCTTATGTTTATTTTCATGGGTATCTTTTAAAGAATCCATTTATTTTTAACCTAAACCTTTCTTTAATTTTAGAGTATATCTCTTGTAGATATCATATAGTTGCTTTTTTGCCCATCCTGATGATATCTGTATGTGTGTGTGTTTATTGAATTATAACTGGCATATAATATCCTATTTGTTTCAGTATACATCATAGTGATTTGATATTTTTATACACTATAAGATGATCCCCATAAATCTAGTTATCATCTGTCACCATATAAAGTTATTTCAGTATTTTGACTATATTCTCTATGCTGTACATTACATTTCCATGACTTCTTTATTTTATAACTGGAAGTTTGTACTTCTTAATCCCTTTCAACATTTTGCCTACTGCCCCACCCCGCTCCCCCATCTGATAACCAGTGTTTTGTTTCCTGTAGCTATCAGTCTGTTTCTATTTTGTTTTGTTTGTTCATTTGTTTTGGTTTTTTTTAGATTCCACAAATAAGTGAAATCATATATTTGTCTTTCTCTATCTGACTTATTTCACTTAGCATAGTACTCTTTAGTCCATCTATGTAGTTGCAAGGCAAGATTTCATTCTTCTGGCAAAGTAAATATGCGCACGTGCGCACACACCACATCTTTATCCATTCTTCTATTGATGGGTACTTAGTTTTCTTCCATATCTTGCCTATTGTAAATAATGCTGCAATGAACATAGGGTGCATATATCTCTTGGGATTAGTGTTTTTGGTTTTGTCAGATAAATACCTGGAAGCAGAATTGGTGGATCATATAGTAGTTCTATTTTAAATTTTTTGAGGAACCTCCATATTGTTTTCCAAAGTATCTGCAACAATTTACATTCCCACCAACAGTGTATAAGAGTTCCCTTTCTCCACATTCTTGCCAACACTTATTTTTTGTCTTTTTGATAATAGCCAATGTGACCCATGTGAGGTCGATATCAAATTGTAGTTTTAATTTGCATTTTCCTGATGATTAATGATGTCAAGCATCGTTTCATGTACCTGTTGGCCATCTGTATATCCTCTTGGAAAAATTCCTATTCAAGCCCTCTGCCCATTTTTTAATTGGGTTGTTTGTGTTTTTGATATTAAGTTGTGTAAATTCTTCACATATTTTGGATATTAACTCCTTATCAGGTGTATGATTTATGAATATCCTCCTATTCATTGCCTTTTCATTTTGTTGATGGTTTCCTTCACTGTGCAAAAACCTTTTAGTTTGATGTAATCCCATTTGTTTATTTTAGCTTTTGTTGCCCTAGGCTTAGGAGACTGGCCTAAAACAATATTGCTAAGTCCAATGTCAAAGAGCTTATTGCCTATGTTTTCTTCAGGATTTTTATGATTTTGGGTCTTACATTCAGCCTTTAATACAGTTTAAATTTATTTTTGCATATAGTATAAGAAAATTGTTCAGTTTCATTCTTTTGCATGTAGCTGTCTAGTTTTCCAAACACCACTTACTGATGAGTCTGTCTTCTCCCCATTGTTTATCCTTGCCTCCTTTGTCATAGATTAATTGACCATATATGTGTGGGTTTATTTCTTGGTTGTCTATTCTTTCCATTGATATATGTGTCTGTTTTTGTCTGTATCATACTGTTTTGATTACTGTAGATTTGTAGGATAGCTTGAAATCAGGGAACATGATGCCTCCTGCTTTGTTATTTTATTCTTAAAATTACTTTGGTTATTCAGGGTCTTTGGTTTTATATAAAATTCAAACAAACTTTGTTCTAGTTCTGTGAAAAATTCCATTGGTATTTTGGTAGGCATTGCATTGAATCTGTACATTTCTTTGGGCAGTATGGGCATTTTAACCATATTAATTCTTCCAATCCATAAGCACAGTATAAATAAATAAATCTTTCTATTTTGTGAACTCATCTTCAATTTCTTTCATCAATGTCTTATAGTTTTCAAAAGACAGGTCTTTCATCTCTTTGGTTAAGTTTGTTCCTATTTCATTCTTTTTGATGTAATTATAAATGGTATCATCTTTTTTATTTCTCTTTCTGATAGCTTGTTATTAATGTATAGAAGCACAATCAATTTCTGTATATTAATTTTATAACCTGAAACTTTACTGAATTCATTTATTACCTCCAATACTTTATTGGTAGCATCTTTAGGGTTTTCTAGATGTAGTATAATATTATCTGCAAATAGTAACTGTTGTAGTCTTCCCTACCAATTTGGATGTGTTTTTAAAAATTTTCTTGACTAATTGCTGGGCCTGAGACTTTCAATATTATGTTGAATAAAATTGGCAAGAGTGGTAATCCTTTCTTGTTCCTGATCTTAGGAGAAAGCTTTCAGCTTTTCACTGGTGAGTACAATGTTAGCTATAAGGTTGTCATATATGGCCTTTATTATGTTGAGTTATGTTCCTTCTATACCCCCCTTTGTTGAGAGTTTTTGTCATAAAGGATGTTGAATTTTCTCAAATTTTTTTCTGCATCTATTGAGATTATCATATGATTTTTTTCCCTTTGTTTTGTTCATGTGGTATATCATATTAATTGATTTGGGGGATGTTGATTCACATCCCTGTAATAAATCCACTTGATGGTGGTATATGATCTTTTTAATGTATTGTTGAATATGTTGTGCTAATATTTTGTTGAGGATTTTTGCTTCTATGTTCTTTGGGGATAATGGCCTATAATTTTCTTTTTCTGTGGTGTCTTTGTCTGATTTTGGTATCAGCTATCAGGGTAACACTGGTTGGAAGTGTTCCTTCCTCTTCAGTTTTTTGGAATAATTTGAGAAGAATAGGTACTAACTCTTTTTAAAATATTTGGTAAAATGTATCCATTAAGCCATCTAATCCTGGACTTCTGTTTTTGGGGAGTTTTCAAATTGCTGCTATATATATAGATTGCTATATATGAACCTCATGGTAACCACAAACCAAAACCCTACATAAGATACACAAAAAGTAAAGAGAAAGGAACCCAAACATCGTACTAAAAAACCCCATCAAACTACAAAGGAAGAGACTAAGAGAAGAAGAAAGGAACAGAGAAGAACTACAAAATAACCAGAAAACAGTTAACTATATATCAGTAAGTATATATCTATCAATAATTACTTTAAATGTAAATGGACTAAATGCTTCAATCAAAAGACATAGGGTGGCTGAATGGATAAAAAACAAGACCCATCCATAGCCTACAAGACTCACTTTAGATCTTGAGACACACACAGACTGAAGGTGAAAAGATGGTAAAGGCTACCCTATGCAAATGGAAACAAAAAGAAAGCTGAAGTAGCAATACTCACATTGGGCAAAATAGACTTCAAAACAAAGACTATAACAAAAGACAAAGAAGGACATTACATAATGATAAAGGAGTCAACCCAAGAAGAAGATATAACAGTTGTAAATATTTATGCACTCAGCATAGGAATACCTAAATATATAAAGCAAATATTAACAGATATAAAAGGAGTTGTTTCTTCTGAGTTTAACTATCCTGTACAAAACCATCTGCTTTCACTTTCCAGATCCTAGAATCTTTTCTTTGTTTGTTTTTCTCTGATTTGTTTGTTTTTCTCCCTGAATCTATAGTTACTATCTGTAAGGATATAGGAAGTTTGATACTATAAGCTTACTCCTCCATAAAAGTTGCAATACCTTAGACCATTTAATTCTTGATGACATACATGTATCTTACTCAAAGAAATAAAGGAATGCTTTGAAGAGCTGAAATGCTCTACTGCCTGACATATGAATATGATTGTATTTCTATAAGTGGACATGGAATATTTTTAGCAAGTAAATGCAGTTAATAGTCATTTTAACCTAGTAAGATTATTTTACAAAACAAAGCTCCAATAAGAGAAAAAATGGAGCAGTGTGAGAGTGAGTAGTTTTTGCTTGACAACATATAATTTGAATAAGCTCTAATGACTGATGAAATGAGAAATGATAGAGCCAACTCATTCTGATCTATATAGCCTTTCAAATTTTTCTATGTTGTCACATTTTATATCTTTTCTTGTTAGAATAACCATTTGAATCTTAAGGTGCTTCTAAAACTGGGGAGGCACTACTGTGTAGGGGATAAAAGCAGATTTTATATGTTTATATTTGCATCACAATTCCACCACTTTTAGTTCTCTGACTCTGGGTAAATTACCTAATTTCCTGTATAGCAATTTTCTCATCTTTAAAATGGGGATAATAATGCTACTTGCCTCATAAGATCCTTATAAAGAAATAAATGTGTATTCAGATTTTAGAAAGTACTTGGAATACAAAAATCTCATTTATTATTATTTTTATCCTTAGAAACATCAGGACATAGATAAGTACTAAAAATTTCATATAGGCATGGATACTTACAGAGAAGGGCACAATATAGAGAGAATGGTAATACTCATAATACATCTTCCATTTTTTAGATTTTGATGGGACAAATTTATCATTAAGTTTAGCCTTAGAGTTTCTCTTTTTCCATATTACTTTGCCTACTTTTCTTTTTACAATGTCAGTCCCTCTGCCTGGAATTGCGTCCTTTCTCTTTGCTGCCTGGAAAACTCCTTTGAGGTATATTCTTTTAAAAACTGCCCAGTAATTCCTTACCACACAGCTCAAGTGACCCCTAGTAGGCAGAATAATGTAGGGAATGAATAAAAATTTTGGAATTAGATTTTGAATATCAGCTCTATCACACATAAAATGTGGATAGGTTGCTTAACATGTCAAGCTTTATCCTCATCGAAAAATGAGGAGACATATAAAAAGAAGGCGATGAAGATTAAATAAGATAGCATTTGTTGAGTATATAGTCAGGGTCTGGAGCATATTAGGTACTCAGTAACAGTGAATTATTTTTTTCTTTTCTCATGTCCTTCTGCTAAGGAGTCTTCCTGAACACTGCCAGGAAGATCACATCTGTCCCTCCTCTAGTCTGTCATTTGAAGTCTTCACCATACTCCATTAATATGTTTTCCTTTACCACTGCATTTGCTCCTCCTTGAGGGCAGAGACTTACATACCTTATATTTATCTGTGCACTTGCCATAGCACCCAGGCCGCTGGAGATTGTCTAAATGTTTGCTTAGAGAATGAATAAAAAACACTACTAATTTGGATTTTATTTGGATATATAACTTTCACTTACTAATTAAAACACTCAGAGCAGATCAAAGGGCATTTAAATCAAATGCAATATTGTAGGGGAAAACAAATATAAGGACTTTTCTTTTGTCTTATTCAGACATTTTTTTTAAGGTAATGAAAATATCCCCATGACCAGAAATCCTCAGGAATAATTCCTCTTGACTGCAGTAAGTACCTACTTTTGAGGAACAGAAAGCTGATGAGCTGCAGGCTTCCCTGCTGCTAAATTCATCTAACAAGGCACTCCTGATGTGTTCTGATTTTAAGGCCAGTGAGAACTCTATAGATTGGTTTGCTGCTCTCTTTTCTGAAAAAGAGAGGACCTTGAGCTGTGCATGTTTATGTTGGGAAGTAAATTCTGGTGTGAAATGGGAATCTAAGAATCAAGCCTAAGGCATCATAAACAGTAATAAAGTGAATTTGTAGGCATATTGCCTTTGGTGCTTCTAGGATAAGGTCTGAATAGCTAAGGTAAGCCTGAAAAATCATCAGCAGTTATCTACACCTCTGGACTTTGTAGCTAGGACCTAAAATGATCTTTCCTTTGTTTTGAACAAGATAGTTGAGAGACATTGGGTCCTTTGAATGGATTAATCTCTTTGAATATGTTATGGTTGGGAATTGAAACAATGCTATCAAAAAATGCCAATGGTTACCAGAGGGGTGTGGGTGGGTGGGGGGGAATTGTTTAAATAGGTGATGGGGATTAAGGAATGCACTTGTTGTGCATGAGCACTGGGTATTGTGGTGAGCACTGAGTATTTTATGGAAGTGTTGAATTACTATATTATACTCCTGAAACTAATATTATACTGCATGTTAACTTACTGGAATTTAAATAAAAACTAAAAAAATGCCAAAAGCAGACCAGGGCAAACCTTGCCAAATACACAACCAAAATAGTCTTTTTATTTGTATATAGAAGAAATAGCTGAGCAAAAAAAAAAAAAAAAAAAGGCTTACTCCTGAGCAAACTGGACAAATGCTAGCAGCTTAAAGAAACCGGCAGGATGACTCAACTTCAATTGCTACGTTCTACATCAAGGAAAGAGGTACACAAATGGAAAGGATGGAAGTGACACAAAGGAAAGAAATAAAACTTAAGACTAGGACAAAAATGCAAGACCACATCCAGCTGTAACATGTGAATTAATACCTTTAAATCAGATAGACACATTTCATCCTAGGATACTGAAAGCGCGTAAAGATAGGATCACAGAAACATATCATTACTCTATTAGGAGTCATGAAAAGTCAGAAAGGTAAACGACCCAGTTAAGTGTTAGGAAGAGGATAAGATGAATTGTAGAAACCACAGCTTATAAACTTTGATGATGGTATTTGGCAGAATTCTGTTCTTTACAATGAATCAGTGGTTACCAATCTCCTAAGAAAAAGAAAGTGGCATTAATTAGAAAACATTATGGGTACATTAAAGGTATTTTATTTGTGGATCAAAATAATTCTATTGTCATGGGGTAACTTTTCTTCAGCAAGGCACATGGAAAATTTTCTCCATTATGTGCTAATAGATGAATTATCATGTTGAAGATAAGGGCAATGAATTTTTAGCCAGCATCACAATACATTATGACTTTGAGGCATGCACTTAAAGTTACTAAGTCTGAAAAATGAAGAAGGCAATAGAACCAACTCCTAGAGTTGTTCAGAAAATTAAATGTGGCTGGCCAATAGTAAGCACAATACGTATTAGCTTGGGGAGTCATGTGATGGAGACACAGAAAGCCTACTATGATGGCACGAAGGAGGCAATTGATCCTGGGTGGAGTGTAAGTCAGAGTTGGCTGGAGAAAGAGAAGTATGGGGACAGCACTGGGAGCACATGTACACAGGCACAAGGGTAAGAGAGCTGATGCATTTCCTCAACTTTAAATAATAGTTGCAGATTTCACTTGGAGGGAAGAAATAGCTGAGGAGGCAAAGGGATGGTGAAGGATGCGGTTGGGCAGGAAGGAAGGTTAGCTCACCATGGGCTTTACGTGTTATATTCAGGAGTTTAGAAGTTATGCTAACCATATGCTATGGGAGAGAGTATGGGGAGCAACTTGAAATAGTAGAGGTAATTAAAATGTAAACTTGTTCAAAACACCTACCCCAATGTTCAAAGATACTTGGAGACATTCTAGTAAATATAACATTAAATGCTAAGTGGCTAGTAAATTAAAATGTAATGGCTATGCTGATTCTTCACTGAAAGCAACATATTCTCAAAAAAGAACTTCATCAACATGCTCAGTAGATCCAGAGGTAATTATTTCACAGTAACGTAAAAAGAATCCTACTTTTGGTATTATCTTCAGTTTTATTTGTGTTTATGAATTTTACTTTCTCCAAATGTAAATGATAGCATTCGGTAACATCCTTGCAAGCAGGTGTGCACATGACATAGTTCTGAACTTTATGCAGCACACACTTATATGCTAGACTGAAAAGAGAATTAGACATTAGTGACTTTTAGGAAAGATCACTAATGCAAGACAAAAACCAATCTTCTTGAGGGACTTTTTACTTCAAAGGGAGGCTTTGAATCCTAGCACCTTCTTTGAATCCCTTTAAAATGGCATCAAAATTTAAAGCAGTTGGTTTCCATCTTGCAAGTGACTCTGAGTTCTTTAAACTTTGAGAATGAAAGCAAATAAAGGAAGTGATATTAATCTCATTTTGGGATTTTTGTGCATTATGATATATTTTTAAAAAATATCTGAAAGAATACATTATTAGAAGAAATTGTTCATGACCTTGACAATGGCATGAGTGGAGTATGGCTGAAATAGTAAAGCAAGAAAATGGGGGCCAACTAAATGATTCCTATGCCTATAGTCAGTATTTGTTCTTTCTCCTTTGACTTGTATAGCCTGTCTTCCTGAAACTGGAAAGTAATGTACTGAAAGGAATGTATTTGAATGTATTTAATTCTAAAGTTTTATACCCTGAATCAGCTTTTCAGTAATGAAATTCATGTACAAAGGATATAGTGGAGTCTTGATCTCTTTCTTTAACTGGGACAAAAGACTGTAACTCCTTTCCTTGTGTTTATCGTAGCAGTGCTTTTTATTTTCTTTACTACTCTTTATATTTTGTGCTTTAGCCCTTAATTTTAGAGCTTTAAAATCTTTTATAAATTAAATATTAAGTTCTGGAGCTAAAAGACTTGGGTTTGATTCTTTGCTCGTTCAAGTTTTGACTTTCAGTAAAATAATACCCTTTCTAAGCTCTGTCTTCCCACTATGAAGTAGGCCCTGTATAGGATCATAGCCTTGGAGACTGAGAACTTTGGTTCACATCTCTATAGGATAAATGTGTCATCTGTAAGGGTTTAAGGATCATTTTGAGGGGTAAATGGCCTAATGTAATACATTTAATATACACTAAGTGCTCAGTGAAAGGGTACAGTAGTGATAGTAGCAGCTGTTCTTCTTACTTCCCAGGTTAATTGTGCAGATTTAAGAGTTATATAAAATATGTGATGGTGATATGGTATGTACCAGGAAAATACTCAGATATAGAAGGTACTAGATAAATATTGGATGAGTGAATGGATAAAAATGGAATATACTAAAAATTGGCATTTTTAGTATATTTGCCTTCTTTCTCAGAATATGTTTCAGGATAATAATAATTGGCAAAACCTCAAAAATCTTAGTTCAACATCTGATGTTGTATGACTTGAGGCAAAAAAATTACACTTTCTAAGATCCAACTTCCTTCTCTATAAAATGCTTATAATACTACACTTCATGAAATTATTGCTTCAGGTACTGTAACATTAAATTATTCACTAGCCTTTTTGGGAAAGATGTTATCAGCAGTTGGATGTGTTCGAACTGTTATTTTTAAATAGTAAACATACTATTAGAGATATCTTTAATGTTTTTAAGTTTTACAAAGGTTGAGAATTGGACTAATAAGCATTTTCACTTGTAATTAAAGCATTTTGAGGAGAACACAGCTAGTTGTTGCCCATTCTGAAGTATTAGGAAATGTATGTAAATGACTTGCATTCTGAGATTCTAGAGTAAACTAATTGTACACACATCTCAACTCCATGCAGCAACTAAAGATGGTTCTGAATATAATATTTATTATAACACCGAGGATTTTATTCCACAATTAATAGGACTAAGTTATACTGATAAGCTATGTGATATTCTCAAACATACATTCACAATACAACCATAGAACTGGAGGAGGGATGGACTAATGGATGACTTGTCTGAAGGTTGGTAAGTCCTGAATTGCATTACAGCATCTCATCCTTGGCCCACTTGCCTTTCACCTAATAGCTTCCGCCTGTGGTCTGGCTCATTGCTGCTCTCCAGTGGTTTATGCTCTTTCTCCCGCAGATGATCATAGATTAGGCTATTTCTGAGGTTTGAATCTCTATCAATAGACTCAAATTACAACTGCTACAGGTAGTCCCCCCCAGGTCATCCAATACTGAACATGAAAACATTTATTGTAGTTCATTAAGGATTTAGTTCATTTTATTCAAAATAAAAGACAACAAATGCTTTATATCTCTCCATGTTGCCTTTTGTTCTCCCTGAAATTGGTGGAAATCAATGAATGAACCACCTAGCGAATATTTACTGAGTACCTATTTTGTGCCAGGCCTGTGCTAGGTATTTTTCATAGATTTTTAAAAGAAATATTCTGTTATTTCTTTTAAGTTTGGATTATTCTTTTAAGGGCTCAGGTTGGTTGGCTATTTGAGCAGTTTTCATCAACTGGAGTTGTGCATTTGAGTATTGGCAGACAGCCTTATTGTTTCACACTCTGGATGTGTATACTAAATAGGTCAGCAATCCAGCTGTTTGTTGTCTTTGCTGGGGTTCCCTGGAAAACAGACGCTGTGGTGGAAGTGCTCACTTTTTAACCCTTTAAGGCGGTGGGAAGAGGGGTGGTATGAAATCTCAGAGCAGCATGAAGGAGAAAAGGTGAGTGGGGCAAGAAAGGAAGAAAGCAAATATAATATTCTGTATTGTCAAGATAAGCTTTCATAGATTCTGTAGCTGGTTGCTTGGTCCTGGGACCCTCTCAGGGCAGGCTATAGGGAACCACTGTACTTTTGGGAAGAGTCAGTGGATGGTATGTGAATGGAGAGGAATTTATTTGCCAGATTCTTCTATTCTCTTTGCATTTGCTGGTCCAAATTCAATCAAGTAACCCAGCTGTGGTTAACAGTCCAAGCTATTGTAGCTCAAATCCCACTGTGGAAACACTGTGAGGAGCTGTGAATATTGAACACTTCCTTACTTTGGGTGATGTTATTCAGCCCCTCCTAGCAATCACTGGGGAATCCTGGCCCCATACCTTGGGGGTACTGTACTTCACCTGAGAATGGGTGCCAGACCACTAGAGGGTTTGCATCTTCCATTGGCTATAGAGGGCACCATGGAAAGCCATGTCTGAGCCTGGTCCTTACCCTAGAGAAGCTGTGACAGATAGCTGGCTGGGGCTCTCAATCAAAAAAGCTAACTAAAGTGCCAAGAGGCAGGTGGGGCCAAGAAAATCTGGAGAAGTATATAAATTGGGTTGGATGTAATTGGGCTTTTAATGGACCTCGTATTGAAGTAGGAATCAAATCCAAAATTGACATTTATTGAGGATGTACTGTATACTACACACTATGCAAAGTTTTCTTTCCCCACATACACTGCTTAATAAGCATGTTAAGGGGTGCCTGGGTGGCTCAGTCAGTTAAGCATCTGACTCTTGATTTCAGCTCAGGTCATGATCTCAGGGTTGTGAGACTGAGCCCCATGTTGGGCTCTGTGCTGGGCGTGGAGCCTGCTTAAGATTCTCTCTTTTCCTCTCCCTCTGCCCCAACTCCCTCCTCTCTTTCTCTTCCTCTCTCTCTCCCTAATAATAATAATAATAATAAAAATAATAAAAATAAGCATGTTAAGTTTTATAGATTATGATTTAAGCAAATGTATACCTATAAAGATTTAAGACCAAATTGACACTGAAGATGCTTCTCTATTTCACATTTTCACAACTCCATTTAACTTCACGAAGCCTATCAAATCCATCTAGAGCCAATTATCTCTCTCCTGTTAATTGGGAAGGAGGTGTTGTGTGAGGCCTGGCCTCTTCCTAGCGACCCCATCCAGCTCTGGCAGCCTGCAGCTATGCTGTTTATACACACTCATATATTTTGACTTACTCAAACCCGTAACAACCCCATCTCAACTCCTAAAAGTTACCTGCATCTGATCTTTTTCCCCACTTCCCTCCTTTGCCTAACCTTCTCCCATCTTAGTGGACCAGAAGTCCCCTAAGTCCAAGTCTGATTTCTCTACCCATGTTCTGACTCCCACCCTCCTTGCCCTACCTCTCCTGTTAACCATAGATCTGCAGCCATCCCATCTCCCTCCTATATCTTCAGCTCTTCCTTTCAGCTGGATATTTCCTCTAGGATAGGCTGTGGCAGGTACATCCTTAATTGTGGATCTCAGCTCCTCCCTTTCTCACAATCACTCTCTTGCTACTTCTTGCCATCATAGCAGAGCCCACATTTTATCATGTCCTCACCTCTTGCTCTCTTGGGTTCAGAGAAGATATCATTCTGATTTGTAACCTCAAGGAGTAAGTCTTGTTATTTATTGTAGTCCCACCCACCTTGCTTGTGATTGGTCTAGAGCTGAGCATAGTGCTACTATTTTGGCCAATGAGAATGAGAGAAAGTTTTCTCCCCTCAAAAGGAGATGAAAAATATGTCCCTTCTTTTTAAATTTTGCTTATGGTTATTGTTTCCAGGTTTAATGCTTAAAGCTGCTGCTACCATCTTATAATATGAGGAGACAAGCCTGAGGACAAAATCCAAAATGACAAAGATGAAAAAACAAAGCTGAAAAGACCTGAATTAAATAATTTTGAATCTGCTCTGCCCCCTTCCAACTGATAGATGAGATACTAAATATCTTTATTTTTTCATAGTCAGCTGTTTTTCATCTCTGTTTTTACTCTTATACCAAATGAGATTTGTCATCTGCCCCACATGTCTTCTGAAACTGTTCTCAGTAAGGTCACAATAACCATTCAATTGACAAAACAACTGACAGTTTTTAATCCTTATCTGGCTTGACCTCTCCATTTCATCATTGACCTCCCCCTACATGAAATGCTACCCTTGTTTGGATTCAGTTAAGCAGCTCCCTCCCACTTTAATTCCTATTTTTTCAGTCATTCCTCAGGCTCTTTTAAAAATTGTTTTTGAAATATTTCAAAGAAGTTTCAAGTGTAAAAAATAACAGCACATACTGTGTTCTCATCAGTTAGATTTAACAAATGTTAGCATCTAGTTATCTTTATTTGCTTTGGATCTTTTTAGGTTTAGTCTTCTTTTCCTTTACCTGTCCTTAAAAGTCATCTTCTCCAGAGTTCTCCTACTTTTTTTTTTTTTTTAACACATGCTTTCCTGGATGATTTTATTTACATAGATTTCTTTAGATAGATTTGTCCATCTGAGACTGACTTTCTGAGTTCAGAACTCCTGGATCTTAATTAAGCATCTCATTGACCTCATATAGGTACTTTAAAACTTTAAAATCAGTATATACCTCAATCTAGTGTTGTGTGTCTATAGAAGCTAAGTAATACAACAGGAGCTGCATATCAGGACAGTGACCCTGAAGCGACTATGTTCTTCATTCAAAACTCCAGAATCTTCACAGTGGCTCTCATTCTAAGGATATATACCTAAGTTCTTTCTAGCATGGCTGTCTTCCTTAGACACATTGTGTTTCTTGATGCACATTATAGTGTTTATTTATTGAATGTTTACTGCGTGCTGTTACTCATTGTTCTGGGTGATAGGAATATTGTGGTGATCTCTATGAAGTTGATAGACTGTAGGGCAAGATTCATTATTAAAAACATCACCCAAGTAAATTTATTTATTTAAAAGATGTTATTTTTCTTAATTTAAATTCAATTAGCCAACATATAGTACATCATTAGCTTCTGATGTAATGTTCAATGATTCATTAGTTGTGTATAACACCTAGTGCTCATTACATCATGTACCCTCCTTACCCCATCCCCCATCTACCTCCCTTTCCACAATCCGCAGTTTGTTTCCCAGAGTAAAGAGTCTCTCATGGTTTGTCTCCCTCTCTGATTTCTTCCCATTCAGTTTTTTCCCTCCCTTCCCCTATGATCCTCTGCTCTATTCCTTATATTCCACATATGAGTGAAACCATATAATTATCTTTCTCTGATTGACTTATTTCACTTAGCATAATACCCTCCAGTTCTATCCATGTTGATGTAAATGGTAGGTATTTATCCTTTCTGGTGGCTGACTAATATTCCATCATATATATGAACCACATCTAAAAGATGTTATTTTTAAGTAATGTCTCCACCCAACATGGGACTCAAACTCACAACCTTGAGATTAAGAGTCGCATGCCCTACTGACTGAGCCAGCCATGTGCCCCTCACCCAAGTAAATTTAAAAAATATACCCATGATAAGGCTGTGAGCAATAGGTCCTATGAATATGTAAAATGGGTGACCTGTTAAAATTTGGGAATGGTCATGGAAGAATGAGTGTGAGTTCAGAACTTGATGAATTGGAGTTAACCAGAAAAAAAGGTGTATGTGTCTCGAGGTAGAAGGGATTGTCTCAAGGGGAAAAGCTATATACAAAGGCTCTGTGACAAGAGAGTATCTAACAGTTCTGTATTATTTCTTTCACTTTGAATTCTCAAACTATATATAAGAAATATAAGTCTTTTGAGTATTCTGAAAAAAAGTATTGTGCTCAAATAAGTTTGAATATGCTTACCTGTTAATCTTCTTCCTCCTTTTGGGGATCACAAGGCATTCATACTAAAGGTTGAAAAATTATGGAGTAAAGAAACTTGTTTAGCCTTGTTTAATCAAACATGTTCACATCTTCCAGGCTTATCTTACGTGAAACCCCTTTTTTCTTTCATTAGCACTTAAACACCTGGAATAAGGCTAGTGTTCTCAAAAAACAAACTCTCTGGGCTATATTTTTCCAGGGACCAGTGATTGCCTGCTTCTTCAATGTGGAACATCACAGGTCGATGCTGTGGCTGAATAAGTTCAGAAAACAGGAAGAGCAGTTAGAGCAGCAGCTGTCTGTCCTGCTTGATGCACAAAACTAGGAGTCTCTGATAAGAATCTTATTAAACAGTCATTTCAGGACAAACTACTCCAGATTTCCTCCCCTGAGGAGCACAAGCAAAGTCTATTCTCTCCTGCTTCAGTCAGAAATCTCTAATCTACACCAAAGATCAACAGTTTTTTTCTGAAAGGATCAGATAGTAAATATTTTAGGCTTCTGGACCATGGGACACTGTCATAACTACCCAACTCTGCTACTGTAGTTTGAAAGCAGTCATGGACAAAGGTAAATGAATGGACATAGCTATGTTCCCATAAAAATGTATTTACAAAAGCAGGTAGTTCACTAGCAGGCCAGAGTTTGCCAACTCCAAGTCCAGACCCTTCCTGAATGAAAGTCATTCAGGCTGAAATTTATTTACTTTTTTTTTATTATGTTGTTAATCCCCATACATTACATCATTAGTTTTTGATGTAGCGTTCCATGATTCATTGTTTGTGTATAATACCCAGTGCTCCATTCAGTACGTGCCCTCTTTAATACCCATCACCAGGCTAACCCATCCCCCCACCTCCCTTCCCTCTAGAACCCTCAGTTTGTTTCTCAGAGTCCATAGTCTGGAAAACAGTATGGAGGTTCCTCAAAAAATTTATTTACTTTTGAATGCCGTTTGGCATCGCAATCACATCTTTCTTATGGGTTGCACATCATAATGTGAAGTCACTTTCATCCTAAAGGATGGCAAATACTATGTGAGGCATTTCATAGGGGCTTGGAAGGGCAGTGACTCTTACCTGAGTTTTCTCAGATAGCTCCATGATTTTCTTTTTTACATGTGGCTCTGTGAGAGAGCATGCCCGCTATAAGCCACAGTCACACAGTAACCCACGTTATATTAAATTTTCTAGCTGTGGGATCTAGAACCAATGCTGGCCCCTGTCTCAATAAAGGTGACTCAAACCCCAAATTCCCACCCTAATAGATAAACACACACATACATACACATATACATGCATAAAATAACCTCCCTATCTGTACCTCCTCACACAACTCTTTTGCAGCAATTACAAAGCATATTACCTATAATACACATGGGGGTAATAGGGAAAGAAACACTTTTAATTACCTGCTTTTTTCATGGCTAATCATGGGCTGATGTGATTCCAGGATTGTATGATTTTCACTGAATCCAACTGTAACCTAAGTGCTATGGCAGAGCCTTAGCTAGATTCTGACCTGAGAGCAGTGAAGCTGCTGGGTAAGGTCAGCCATGGAGTAACAGCTCATTAAACAGATTTGACCCTCTTTCTAACTTTGCTATATGTCTCAGTCTTCCTTTATTTGGCATCCATTAACTACTGTACCACAGTCTTAGCTGTCATGTCAACCACTTGTAGAGAAGTACTCAGAGGGAATGATTGCTCTGTCTGCTTCTGACCTCCTTTGTGGTGGTGGTGGGGGGGTTGTCTTGCCCTTGTGCCACCAACAGTTCCACATTCCATCTGAGAGTCCTTTGTTGCAGCCCTGTTTCTGGAACCAGTTTCTATGTGTGTTTGTCTTTTAGGTCCTTAGAAAAATAGGGTCCCAGCAATCTCATGTAATCAGGGCTTATTCTAAGAATAAGGGAACAGCTCTGCCTTTATGCTCAGAGCCATTCCAACACCTCCCTGTCTGATTCTCTCCCTTGGTCTCTTAATCTCTTTCTCTGTATTGCAACTTCAAACTCCCTATGCAAGGAGGACATGATCATCCAGAATAATCATTATCTGATATGGAGCACAAATTTTCATTAATATTGGGGTTAGACATGTCTAGTAGAAGCAGTTTTCTTGAAAGCACAAGACTTGCTGATCATAAAGACTAGCCTGAAGCTGCTTTCTTAAGAGAAGGGTGCCAGTTGATGGTGTAACCAGCTGATTCTTAAAGACTTTGAGACCTGACTGAAATAAATGAAACCAGAGAAGGAATGCCTCAGGAAGTGAGGAAAAAAGAATAGATTTCAAGGAAAAAATTATAAATGACCCTAGCAGCAGTCACCAGTGACATATTAACAGCTAAATCCAATTTGTTTATTTGGAATCTGCAAAGTTGGACATTCTTGACGATGTCTCCTTCCCTTAATTTTCTTCTTCCTCTTCTATCTTCTCATCTTCACTTTAAAGTTCCTCTTCTTCTCAGCTCATAAATGCTTGTACCCCAGTATTGTCCTTGGCCCTTGGTTGGTCTCACATTGTCCCTGGAAATCACATCTAATTATTAGTAATGTGATGATTCTTTACTACATGTCTATCTCCAGTCAGAATATCTCTTGAATTCCGGTTCCATAAATTTAGCTGTTGGCTGACATTGCTATCTAGATGCAGGGAACTTAAATTCAATATAAGAAACTAACAAAAATTGAATTTTTATATTTTCCGTAAGCCATTGGTTCTCAATAAAAGATGATTTGGCCCCTAGGAGATATTAGGCAATGTCTGGAGACACTACCACCACTGGGGTGGGCGTAGGGGGTGTCTACTGGCAACTAATACAGAAAGGTCATGGGTGGCACTAAACACCCTACAATGCACAAGATAATCTTGCAGAACAAAGAATTCATAGCCCAAAGTGTCAGTAGTGCCAAGGTTAAGAAACCCTGCTTTTTCCTATTTCATATATTTAACATAAAACCTATTTCACAGATTCCCCTTGTGTGGACAAAGAGCATGATGATCTGCCATGTTACATAAGCTAGAAATCTACAAGTTATAAGGTAATAGTTAGGAAGGAGGCCTAGAGGCAGGTGTTGGAATCCCATCACTGCCATTCAACAACTGTGTGACTTTTGGCAAGTTACCTATTAGAGTTTTCCTCATCTGTAAAGGAGGATAATAATAATAATCCCTCCCCCATAGAATTGTAGTGAGGATTAAATGAGTTAACTCAGTCCACGTGTTCAGTGCTTGGCACATAGTAGGGCGCAGTAAATTTCATTTACTTGTATTATGTTATTTTTTTATTACGTTATATATGCAACTTTTTCTGACCAACCCCTTCTTCCTCACTTTTTATTTTTCCTTCACTTTTTATTCACCTTCACCCTATTTCAGATAATCTTTTTTCTTAAATAAGGCAATACTTTCATAAATGATCAGTCCTGCCCTGCTTAAATTCATCCTCCATTTACTCACTACACAGTGCTACTTCTAAAGCATAGAACTGATCATGTCACTATCCAATTTAAAATCCTTCAGAAGTTTTTCATTGTTTATAGGAGAAAGTCTGAATTCCTCAACATGGCATAAAAAACCAGAGAGAATAATTTATCTGCAGACATTATTATTTTTATCACTAATCCACATTCCTCCTATATTCTGCACTCCAAATTTGCTGAACTGCTGTTATTACCTGGATTCACCATGTTTAAATTTTATTCACAGAAAACCAGAATAAATGACAAGGATGAAATGAGGGTCATTTAATTAAAAACTATTTATTGAGGGTTAAATATAAAGATAACTGTTACCATAATCCTGTGATAGTAAAGATAAATAAAAATGATCTCTGCCTTCAAAGAATTTTCACAATTTTTTCCTATTTATTATTATTTAACTACCATTAGTTTTAAACTTAACTTTCTAATTTCTCTTTCCAGGCTTATTTTGTAGAAGTATTTATTTGTTTCTTAGAGGTTTACTGCTATAATATTAACATGGGAGATATGTGTTAATCTTTCAAGATTGAAACACTCCAAGCACATGGCTATTGTTCGGCAGGAGAGTTCCCTAGAGGCTGTGGCTAATTATTAACATCCCATAATATGTCCATTGAAAGAGAAAGGGTTGGGGACAAATTTTGAACCATATTTGGCCACCTGACATAGGAATTACTGAGGCTGTTCAGAACTACACATTCAGTTATTTTCCTACTACATCATTTCATTTACCAGTTGCTTTTGGTCACTTCTACATTTTTTCAATGGGGCTAAAGCAAATCGTCTGTCATTTTTCCTCTCACGAATCACTGCTGGACAGGTACACTGTTAATCTTTGATCTAGGCACCTGGCCAAGATCCACCAAACTATTGGTGAACTTGAAAGGTAACTAGGGATCTGAAGTTGATGCTATTTCATTGCATGAGAGCAAAAGATCAATTTTACATTTCTGAGATTAATGACTATTTTCTTAGTGTTAAAAGGCCATCAGTGAAAGTTTGCATTTTAATTCTGCAACACTTAATATATCTAGCAATAAAGCTGTAGATTTAAATAAAATATATTTTGAAAACATTAGCCTCTAAAATTTAATCTACTTTAAAGCTGCCATAAACTCTTTGAAATGTCTCTCTGATGATGTCATATAAATTGTCAAAAGCAAGAAAAAAAGTGATATGGAAAGTGACAGTCCATTCTTTAACCAACTCCATGTAACACGAATACTATATAAAATCTGGGAGTCTTGGTAATTATCCATTATGCCTCAGAATCTGAATAATTTAGGAACAGATTAACTTAACGTATTTCCCCCTCATACCCTGTATTTTAACCCCATAAACATGATTCACTTGTATATGAGTTAGTACTTAATATTAACAGAACAACCAAAATAATGGAATGTCTTGTATGCTATTTTCCTTATGTAGCCTGCAGTATAAGTGAAGTTGACATCATTATTAAATGAGATCTGATACGTAATTAAATGTGTGCCAATAATAGTAGTCTTATTAATATCTTTGGCATCATTAATTTAGTTTTTCTCTCCTTTCATTAATTTGAAACAACCTCTTTTAGTATTTGAGAACACTTGAAGAACTGTCAAACTTTTCTTCTGCCAACCTTCAAAGGTCAAAACTAGCTGTGACACCTAAAATTCAAATGTAATTAGTTCGAGATTTACAGGGATTGTATGCCAATCTTTCAGTAGCTTAGAAGTGATGTGGTATCTAACCTTTGGTGGCCCCAAGAGACATTCAGATAGATGTGAAGATAAATAGAAAAATATAACCCACCACATCCACTGCTGGTCTACCTTTTAGATTTTTTTTTCCTGATTTGGTTTTTAGAGTTTGTATTTTCGCACTTTCTCTTGATTTTAAGAAAAGCATTTCTCTCATAGCCTGCTAGCACCAAGTTGGAATTCTTATTTAAAGCTTAGCTCACGTGGTATATACTTGGATCATTAAACCAAAGGACTTGTACAGTCATGATTTTTAATGAAGCATGTTTGAATAATTATGCTAATTTACAAAGCACTAGAATCAAATCAAGTGATCAAAGTTTTCATGATTGCTATCATGTGTTCCTAACCCCCCTCTGCCACCCTCACAATTTGCTGCATGTGGAAGCCTTTCTTAGGAATGTGTTTGGAAATGGGTATTAATCAATGCTAGGCATTAGAAAAAAATTTTATGTGTAGTGTAATGCACTTTATATTATGCCTCTTTGGTGGACTATATGTGACTGTGAAGGTAATATTGTTCTGCCACTCTCTCGCCTAAATACCGCCTACAATCAATACTGCATTCTGCCTTGACAGAAAGCTGAATTTTTATCTGTTAAATGTGTGAGCTTGGGGCAGTGATGTGTCTGAAGTGGTTTAAATCTGAAATGTGATGTGCTGCAAAGAGAGTTGATTGACATCTTTGTTTATTGAAAAGTATTACATGAACAACAAAACACAGGCAGAGGCAGAACACTCCATTGCAAAATGCAGCTGTGTTATTTTTCAATCCTATGTGCTCTTCCCCCTTGAAGCTTGTCTGATGTAATAAAGCCAAAGGATATAAAACAAACAAGAATCTTCTTTGATTCAACACTCAAAAATTTAGACAAGGATGACTTTTTTTTTTTTTTTTTTTTTTGGCTACGGGTAAAATCTCTCCCACAAAACTCTCCCTGCCCTGACATTCTGTAAGGATATTTACTCCTGAAAAACTATTGCATTTTAAAGTTGTGTTCTTATGTTTATGAACTCGAGTATAAATTCAGAATTATTTAATAAGTAAACAAATTGGAGAGGGTTGAATATTTTTATGTATCCTCTATAAATGAGAAAAAGGACATTAATGACACTAATCTTAAAGCACTAAACATGCAGAATAAGAAATTAAGTTCCCTTTAAATTTTATGTTGGAATAATTATCCCCCTCAATGCAATTTGCCCATGTTTTATTAAAGCTTTATTATGTCAAGGTAAATAGAGGTTAATGCCGCTGTTACTTCTTCCAATGAAGTATTATCTTTAATCTTGCTTTAATAAAATAGTGGTAAATTGCACAGTAGGGGTAATCACCATGGGCTAATTTAGAGAGTTGTAAAATCCTTTACCAAGTATATACTGTAGTTAAAAATAGAAGTAGTCTTAAGAAAACACAAATTGCAGTGCAACTTGGAAGAAGTTAAGGAAATCGCTATTCATAATTTTAATTACTTAATTAAATGGATGTTTATTTGAGTACCTACTATGTGTAAGACTATGCCGTCTACTGTGCTACGTCTGTGTTGTGCTACTGCTATGCTGGATATATGGAAATATATAAACATGACCACTTTCCCTAAGGAGCTTACAATTGACTACTTAGGCAATCCCTAAAAAGAAATAACTACACTGACTGTAAAACCTGCCATAACAGAAGAATAGGCGTCCCTGCCATGGATGTTCAGAGAAGGAAAAGTTTACTTTAGGTAGAGGACTAAGAAGGGTCATCTGAGTTGAGCCCATAAGGATGGGATAAAGTGGGACAAGTGTCTGTGGAGTGGGAAGGATACTTTAGGTAGGGAAAATGGTAAGAGCAAAGAACTAGGGTCAGAGTACCAGATGTCCAATCAATACTGTCTTGCTTCGTTCAATTAGAGCTGATAGTTGAGACTGAAAACCAGAGACTTTCGCAACAAACCAGGTGAGAAGCAGAGGGCTTACACCTGGTTGAGAGACATTATAGATCAGATCTTCTAAGTAAGAAAAAAAATTCTCTCTCTCTCTTTCTATATATACACACACACATATACATATACATAAATATGTGCATATAGAAATATATACATATATAGACATTTATATTAATATATTTATATAGATATATATCTATATCTACCTACTTATTATGCAAAAATAGGAAAAAAGGAGGTTTTTTAAAGTAGAAATCCTAATGTTTTCCTCCCTCAATAGATCATCTTGTGTTCTTTGAAGACCATTGCTATAGTAGTAAGAACATAAAAGAATTAGAATATAAAAGAGCAGCAAGAAAGAATTATAGACGTAAAATGTGAGATTTGTTTAAGAGAGAAGAGTAAAAGGAAATTCCAAGGATTTGAGCTTAGGATACTGGGAGAATAAAGCATTACTAATAGAAAGAGATAAGAAATAAGAGAATTAGGAATAAAAATGTTAAATTTTGTTAGGATGCATTGAGTTGGAGCCTCTGGTATTACATCAGTATGAAGATGTCAAGCAACTGGATATTAACATTTGGAGTTGAAAAAATGGTTGCTGATTTGGTTTTTTAGATACACAAAACAACCCAAAAGACCAAATTAGTATTTATTTTTTTAAAAAAGATACTCAGCTGTTCAAGGACATGTGCTAATTCAAGTGAAATGGTTATTCGAAGTTGTTTTTAGCTTACCAAATAAAACTAATCAGATAAGATCTTTTGGAATCATGTAGTATGTGTGGTGGAGAATTGAATGCTGTAAATGGGTCATTGTCATCAAGATGAGTAACACACTAAGTTAGTTTCAAGCCATCAGTTAGGAAGGAGCCCAGTTTCATAATGTTCTTAAGATTGTGTAGTCCTGTTCTTAAGATTGTGTCAGAGTGAGCCATCAGCTAAGAGTATGTAGTTTTGCCTTCTTGTGTTTTCATTAGCAATTTTAAATTAACCAGATATAATAAAGGAACAGAGAGTTTACCATCTTTGACAAATCACATTTTTTGAAGGTGGAATATGAAATGGAATGGTACTTGTGCATAAACACTATGAACAAAATGAAAAATGTGCCCAGGCTTCTCTGTCCTCTGGTAGTTTATTGTCCCTCACCACCTATCCCCCTACCCCCTCTATAATCTTCATTCTTGCCAGTTAGAATTTTGCATTTTTCTTCATGAAAAACATTATAGATCTTCAAGCCTGTGTCTGAACTATTCACCCAGTTTGCTTTAAGTTATCCCTCTCCCCCAACTCTAAAATTAGTATTGCCCTAAATTCCAGACTTTCTCTTAATCATGACAGTGGTTATTGATATGATCAGAAATTTCAAAAAACACAAATAGCTCACTTTTTCTTTTAGATAAGCCTGAAGAACCATCACCCCTCTCACAAAAGTTGTTTTGACCCTGATGCTTTGGTAAAGTGGTATTCCTTACCTCTGAGATGCCATGCCACTGAATAGCAAGTCTGATTATAAGACCTCATGCCATGAAGGTCTTAAACCATACTCGCCTCTACTCTGCCTTTTTGAAGTCTAAGAGAAAGACCTTTGCTCTTTCAGCATGGAATTATAGTCACTCGCAGAAAGGAAAAGATTTAAGCAGTCCTTACAGGGACTTAGAAAATTCCTCTAGAATTATTCAGAGATGAACACAAAGGGTAGAGAAAATCAAATGTAAATGATGTTCCCCTTTAATTTTCTTGTGGGTTGTATTCTAAAGCAAACAACTGTACATTGGATGACTTTTATGGATGACGAGCTGTTTCCTTCTGTCTTTCACAGGCCTCTGTGACAGTAAGGGGTATATAAAGCTCTGAGTGAAGATCTGAAGCTGTTATTAAAATGGAAATATTCAAAGCAGGCAGGAGTCTGTGAGAGTCTGTTCTGGGGACACATTAATGCATTTGAAAGGATATTAAAGCTTAACATAGAGGGGAAATAGTTCTAATGGCAAAATGTAAAGCTGCTTAACAGAATTACACCTAGAATTCTGTGTATTAGGTCTAAAACACCTCTACTCTTATATTGCTCAGAGTAAAGCTGTATGTTGGTTGTAGTGCTTTACAGTTTTACAGTTTTCTTATTTGAGATTTTAATGTTCTTAAGTGCAAACATTTTGCTCTGGTTTATGCTTTTGTAGAGTTGATTGACAGTACTTCTCATCGTCTGTGTAGGACTTAAAGATGTGTCATGTTTTGAATGTGCCATGTTTGAATCAATATGGGAAGATTATTTCCCTATTTAAAAAAAAATGATAATGACCTTCTCTTACACTGACTATTGAAATGGATCCATCATGCCACAGGGTAGACTATGTATCTGGAAGTAGAAGAGAAAAGTCAAGTATTTCCTGGAAGTAGGAGAAAAGAAGTAAGGAGAAAAGTTAAGTCAACATCAAGAAGGGTTTCGTGTTTATGTTCACATGTAGGAAGCTGATCCCATTCATATATAAAAAAATGGGATCCATTCAATAAATAGTTCTTAAGCAGCAACTCAATTAAAAGGGTGCTGAGCTAGTGGTATGGTAATAGTCTTTTTGTAGTCTAGGTGAGTCACATTGTTATGTTGTAGTCATGACTATTTTCTAGATATTGTTGGGTATGGAGGGTAATTTTGATTCTTTTCATCTTTCAAGATACCACCTAATGCGAAATATTCCAGAGCATGCCACAAACATGAAGTAGTAGGAAAACACTGAAACTGTCTCTCTAGTTGTACTTTAAGGTACCAGACAGTAAAATAAAATAGAAAGTAAGACTTCTGCCTTTAAGGAGTTTATAATTCATCTGAGGAGATGATATATTTGCTGCGCTATAAAAATATTTAAAATATCATATATGAAGAAGTATAAAATATACAAATGAAAATCAAAAGTTCAAAAGAGACAGTAAAAGAGGGGTCAGAGTTGGAGATTTTACTGAATAAGGCTTTGAGGGTTTCACAGTTATCATTAAGGGAAAAAATCAAGAAGAATAATATTATAGGTGGGAGAATGGCATCTATTGCACAACTGCATAAATATAGAATCTGCCAACATTGAGTAGTTAATTATAACTACTATATAAACTATATAAATAATATTGGTCATTATTATATGAATCACTTCAAATTAGAACAATATTTCCTTTTAATTACAAAGATGCTAGTGTGATTTGGAAATGTTATACTTAAAGTCACAAAATAAAGATGACTACCATCTCTGATTATTTAAAATATGGTCGGGGCGCCTGGGTGGCTCAGTTGGTTAAGCGACTGCCTTCGGCTCAGGTCATGATCCCGGAGTCCCTGGATCGAGTCCCGCATCGGGCTCCCTGCTCGGCGGGGAGTCTGCTTCTCCCTCTGACCCTCCTCCCTCTCATGCTCTCTGTCTCTCATTCTCTCTCTCTCAAATAAATAAATAAATAAATCTTTAAAAAAATAAAAATAAAATAAAATAAAATATGGTCATCATACTATGCTTATCCCAAGGTGAAGCTTTGGTTCCATTTCTAGTGATAAGATTTTTTTTTTAAAGTAAGCTCTACACCCAACATGGGGCTTGAACTCACGACCCTGAGATTAAGAGTCACAAGCTCTACTGCCTGAACCAGCCAGGTGCACCACTTTGGTTCCATTTTTAAAGGGAATGTCATTCTTGTGTTATTTAACAGTTTCTACATGCTAGGTGATTAAGCCAAGAATCTAGAAACCAAGTATTCTTGTCTTGTAATATACTCAAGTTAGAAAGATTTAATCTGAGAAATAAATAAGATGCAAATTGAAAACCAAGATACCCTATTGCTTGAGCACATATGTTATGATTTAACAAGATTATTGCATAAAATTAAAGTGTACTTTGGAAAAATGATTATAAGGCACTGATACACAGGCTATGCTTACCTAAAGAAAATCTGGGGAAATCAGGGTTTGAAGTCAATTCACATTTTTTTCAATATATTCCAAACAATAGCCCAAAATAAGTGTTAAAATATTTGTAATACTGAGATATTATGATTTATAAGATATATCTATATACATATATATAGTTATTCAGATTACCAAAATATATTTTTCATATATATTTGGCCTTTGTCCCTGGTTCCTGGCTCACAGCTCCCTTGGAATTTCTTAATTGTTGAGAGTGATAAAGATTTTTTTTATGTTAATGAGGTGACTTTTGGAAAACACCTACAGGTGGGGCTGGTTGCCTGTGTGGAGTCAATTGTGTGATTAGAGGTTTAGAAACTCCACTCCTGACCTCCAGGAGAGGAGAGACGTGAGGGGTTGAATTCAGTCATCAATGGTCAGTGATTTAAGCAATCATTCCTATGTAATAAAGTTGTAATAGAAATCCAAAAGGACTGGGTTTGGAGCACTTCCACGTTGGTGAACACATGGAGATTTGGAAGAGTGGCCTGCTTGGAGAGGGCATGGAAGCTCCGTACCCTTTCCCCATATGTTGACCCATGCATCTCTTCCATCTGGCTGTTTTTGAGTTATATCCGTTTATAATAAACTGGTAATCTAGTGAGTATATGGGTTTCTTGAGTTCTGAGAGCCACTCAAGCAAATTAATGGAACTCAAACAGGATATTGTGGAAACTGATTTATAGTCAGTCAGTCAGAAGTACAGGTAAAAACTTTAACTTGTGGCAGGTATCTGAAGTCCAAGGAGGGGGTTGTGGGAACCTCTAATCTGTTTCTGGTAGATCAGAAGCACAGGTGATAGGCTGGGCTTGCAATTGGTATCTGAAGTATATGTATGGGGTGGCAGTTTTATAGGACTGAACCCTTAGCCTATGGAATTTCAACCTATCTCATGGTAGAGTGTTGGAATTGAATTGTTTGTGTGGGGAAGCCACTCACCCTCCATACACACATTGGAATTGGGTCTAGGAACCAAATTAAATGTCGTCAGCCAACTTTGTCAGCATATTCATTCACTGTTTAAGTCCCAAAGGAAGGGATTTGTCACTTATAGTCAAATCAAAAAAGAATTTTTAAAGATGTTTCATTTTGAACACAAGAATGAAAGTAATTGAGAATTATACTGCCGATTTGATTTTGTCCCCTCCTAGCACTTTATCCATTGTGGATTCTAGTTATGTCCTTCCAATCAGATGATGTCTTTGTTGACTTTATTTTATATAGTTAAATCTTTGTGCTTTACAGTCACATAGAACTAATACAAATCCTACTTTTTCCATTTGAGTTTGCACAAATTAATTTATAAGTCTGACCTCAGTTGTGTTAACTGCAAAATAGGAATATCAGTGACCATATCTCAGGGTTGTTGTAAGCATTAAAGGGGATAATGTATATAAAGTGGTTAATGTAAAGCACCAGTTATGATTATTTTACAAAACATACTTTCAAATATCATGATATTCCTGCTTTGTTACAAAAGAAAAAAAAATTCCAAAATAAAGCAGAATGGGAGGTGGGAGAAATAGGGAAGTAGTGGAACAAATAGAAAACATAATAAAACAAATGTAAATGGAGTAAACTGTCCAGTTAAAAAATGAAGATTTTCAGACTGTTAAAAAAATCTAACTGTATACTGTTTACAAAGACACATCAGAAATTTATAGAGGAATGTAAAATTCAAAGTAGGACAAATATATACCAGATAAAGTCTAATCAAATGAAAGATGGATAATTATATTAATTTCAAACAAAATAGAAAGGCAAGAAACATTACAACAGATAAAGAAGATTGTTTCATGATAATAAAAGTTTCAAATCTCAGGAAAACAATAATTATAATTGTTATGAACTTAATAATATAACCTCAAAGTGTTTAAAGAAAAATTGACAAAACTACAAAGTAAAATCTGCAAGTCTACTTTATTATTTAATAATTTAAATAACTGAGTAAATGATAAATCAGGCAGATAAAATGGTAAAATTTTGAAATTTGAATAGCCAAACTACAAGTTCATCTAATGAACAGACATTAAAGTATTATAACCAACAATTGTGATGTATTTTTTTTAACGCACAACTGGAACATAACTATGTGCTAGGCTGGAGAAACTAACCTTGATAAATCAAAGATTAGTATTGTAAATACCACACTGTTTGACTACAATGTAATTAAGTTAGCAATTAACAAGAAACTGAAACTATAATTCATAATAGACATTAAATAATATTTAGAACTGAATCATTTAAAAATACTATATATCAAAACTTTTGGGATACAGCTAAAATGAAACTTAGATAGAAACTTATAGCCCTAAATATTTATATTAGAAAGGAAGAAAGTCTAACCTTCCAAATTGATAAGTTACGGGAAAAAAGAACAACAGAAAAAGATTGAAGAAAAGAAGTAAGAGCAGAAATTCATGTTATGGAATATAAGTATTAGGATCAATAAAACACTTAACCTAACAAAATAGACAAAACCCTAGAAAAAAATTAAGAAGGAACAAAGGAAACTCTTGAAAATAATAGTAAGAATAAAAATGGTATATAACTACACAGATAGGAGAGATTAAACACAGTAAGATACTGGTGAATAATTTTATATCAATAAGTTATTAAAATGTGTTTCTCAAAATGATTTAATGAGAAATCAATATAAGAAAGAAAAATTACAGGCTGATTATCCATGAAAATAGATGCAAAATTCCTAAACAAACCAAAACCAGTAATGTATAAAAACTATACATAACAGTCATGTTGGATTTGTTGGATTTGAAATAAAACATTGTTTAACATTAGAAAATTAATTAGTATAATTATAATATTAACAGCTTAAAGGAGATAAATTTTAGGATCATATCTTCAAATACAGGAAAGCATTTGGTAAGATTTAGTAAGATAGAAATTCTTAGTAAACTAGAAACAAAAGGAACTTCCAAAAATTAACACAGGATATCTACAAAACCTCAAAGCAAATATGATAAGTGAGAAAATGTTGAAAGCGCTGCCTTTAAGATCAAGAAAATACAAGAATCTTGCTATGCAAAACCAGTTAGCCACTTTTCTTTTATGGGGGTGTGGGTTCCCTTAGGTGTGTCAAAATGGAGGGAAAATATTAAGAATCATTGCAAGAGTCAGAGGCCAGCTGTTTATTCTAGCATCTAATGGAGATGTGAGGAGCTAGACTCACAAGTAACTTTGCATGACGGGATTTTGATGGTGATGCTGATTATAGCCATGATGATGATTATGGCTTTATATAGAAGAATTCCAAGTTATTAGGGTATATTTTTTCCAATTTTTTATGTACTTACTATATACTAAGAAGTGAAAAATTACTTTCCCAGTAATCAGAACACTGTAGGTCTACTTAATCAGTAAATTATTTTGCTATAATACTTATCTCTTTTTATTATGGAATATCTATTTTTTATCTAAAATAAAGCATTTTCTTCTGTTTACCAAAGTATGTATGGCCTCTCTATTCTTTTCCAGTAAATAATTTGTCTATTCTTTCACTAATACCACATTGTCTTCATTACTGGAACTTTATAGTAAATCTTGAAGTCAACTGGTGTCAGGACTCCAGCTTTGTTCTTCTCTTTCAATATTGTGTTGTCTATTCTGGGTCTATGCTTTTTCATTTAACTTTACGATCAGTTTGTCAATATCCACAACATAACTTGCTGGGATTTTAATTGAGACTGCATTGAATCTATAGATGAAGTTGGGAAGAACTGACATTTTGACAATATTGAGTCTTTCTATCAATGAACACAGAATATTTTTCCATTTCTGTGATTTCTTTTATCAGAGTTTATATTTTTCCTCAAATAGATCTTGTACACATTTTGTTTGATTTATACCTAAGTATTTCATTTTGGGGAATGCTAGTGTACATAGCATTGTGTTTTTAATTTCAAATTCCACTTGTTTAGCATTGGTAAATAAGTCTATTTTGTCTATTAACCTGTATCATGCAATATTTCTATAATCTTTTTTTAGTCCCAGGATTTTTATTGATTCTTTTGGATTTTCTACATAGACAATCATATCATTCGCAAACATAGACAGTATAATTTCTTCCTTTCCAGTATATATACATTTTATCCCTTTTTTTTTTTTATCTTATTGCATTAGTAAGGACTTCCAAAAGAATGTTGAAAAGATCTGGTGAGCAGGGACACCCTTGCTTTTTTTCCTGATCTTAGTGAGAAAGCTTCTCATTTCTCAGCATTAAGTATGATGTCAGCAATAGGTTTTTTGTAGATGTTCTTTATCCAGTTGAGGAATTTCCCCTTTATTTCTAGTTTGCCAATATATGTGAATTTTTAATGGGGAGCATTTGGAATCTTATAAGTTCCATGGATGGGCTTCAGGTATTCTATGAGCCCTCTAGAACATTATGCATAAATCTATTTTCCCGTGAAGAACTATCTAACTAAAAAAAAATTAATAACCACATTCTTGCTCTTTTATTTATGTATTTATGATTTATTTTTACTGCTAACTTCTAACTTAATACCTACTTAAACCTAGCACCCCCTTAGAAATACTCTGCAGACAATTAGTCTTGGGCTGGATCTGAGCAGACTTTGTGCCTCTCTGCCAGTAGGGGGTGTTGGTGGGGGGCTTGATCCCATTTTCTTGTGTCTATTTAGTTCTTTTAGACTTTGCCTTGGCTCTGTTCATGTCAATTCAGACCCCTTTTTGTTAGGGAAGATATAGCAGAAACAAATATTATTCCTTCAAAAAAAATCCATATTTCTTCCAGTTGGTAATTAGTAATTAATCTAATTTCAGTATCCCTTAACTGGGATGTCAATTTGGACTTAGGTGATGACTAAGTGCTTCTTTTTAATTTTTCTGTCTTTTTGTTCTGTTTTGTTTTTTGAGCCTACTTAAAGTCTAAGGTGACTGCCAGGAGCAAACTGCATAGAGTGGCATATTTCAGGGATTAAATTGATATGATTGCTTCTGTTTACAGTAATATTTGGGCACTTATGCTGTTTTATTCTAAGAATTTATTTATTTCACAAAACCTATTTTTAATAACTTGCTCATATTTTAACAATATTTACCCCCTGAATTTTTTAATGCAAAATATGACTTAAAAATTCTTACCCAATATCTACATCAAATCAGTTCCCCCAAATATCATTTAGTTCTAATCGTTCAGCTTCACTCTCACTTTTGATAATTCTCTTGTGAGAATCTATTCAAAATTTTAATAAGGTTCTAAATGATCGATATTGGTAATCAATAATTATCATTACCAAAAATTGTGTAACTCTTCTAATTCTTGTACTGGCTTCCCTACCTATCTTTCTCATAATGTTATAACTTCTCGAAGTGATGGGGAGCTTCCATGTGGGTTCACTGTACAAGTCATCAGGTCGGGAGGAATGCTTCTTATCAGTTAGAACTATGATGGTTGCATAATTGCAAAGTCCAAGTGGCTTCTATGCCTCTAGTCTTTCCACCTTTAAAAGTCTTCTCTGCAATGCTGTAGGAGTAATATACCTAAGGCCTCAATCTATCTTTTTGATATTTTTGCTGACTTTCTCTTATAGTCAGATGCTAGAAGTTGAGATCCTCTATTCCCTACCCCTAAACTTCTCCTGCTTCAACTTTTCCTACTATGTGTGTCCACTTGCCTCTAGGCATGTAAAACTGATTGTATTCCCTCACTCTACACCATGCCATTGCATATGTTGTTCTTTCTGCCCGGAAACCCTCTCCTCTGCTACTCTCCCTCTTCAACTTTTTTGCCTAACTGCTACATACTGTCAACGCTCAGATTAGAAAGAATCTCCTCCAAGAAGTCAGTATTATTAAAAGAGCTTTGACTTCATGGGTTCTCAAAGGGTTTTGGGGAAGCCTAGGGCTTTCTTGATCACACTTTGGGAAATATTTCTTTCAAATATTACCACTTGATACTCTCCTAACCATTGCAAACTGTTCTACATTTCCATAGCTTTATGAGCATAATCTGCTAAGAAACAATAGAAAACTATTTCCTAAAGTAAACCCTAGGACATTCGTAGGCTTATTATGTAAATATGGCTCCCTGGTCATTTAGGTTGGAGAAAAACTCAAACAAAGCTCAATGCCTTTCTGCATTGCAGGACTTCTCAGGATCTTTATTAAGACAACTTGCATTAGGAATGTTCAAGTATGACATACACATTCAGTGGTTTGAAATTTGTTTTACTTGGCTGGATTTTTGTAGAACATCTTATGGGAATAATGATACAAAAGATAAAGAATAAGGCAATCTGAAATTTATACAATGTTGCCAATTTATTTTTTAAATATGGACCCTCTCGGATTGATTATTTGCCCACTTTATTTACTATCACAATACAGATCATATACACTTTTGTTTATTGATTGGAAGAGTTCACTTGCATTTTGTGCATTAATCAGATTCCTGTTTTGAAATCTCTCCAGCAATTCATTTCAGGACCTTTTGTAATCCAATTGTTTAAATCTCCAATGATTTTACTACTCTGTACACCTACAAACACCATTGAAATGCTAGAACCTTGTGATTAAAGGCTGCAGTTGTTCTTTTCATTCAGCATCCTTGAGTTTGCTTTTAATAATACAGTCACTTGGAGATGGAGAAGCATTGAGCAGAAATGGGTAGTATGCAACATTACAACAAGGGAGGCTTTTTTCCTCCCCCTCCATTACTCTCTATCTTGATTATTTATTCAGATAGACAGGTTCTGGATATTAAATGAGAAGTAGAAGAAGTATCACTCTCTGTCTTCTCAGTAGTCTTCATCTTCAGTATTTAGAAAAAAAATTATTTTAATCAAGAGGGAAATGATCAAATGAAGTTGAGTAGAGCCCAAAGCAGAATTTTGGCAAACACCACCAGATATATGTACCCTAAAGTTTTTCAGGATTTTAAATACCTTCTGATTAAAATCCACTTAAGAACTGCTGGGTTTTAAAAAGCTAAATATGTTCTTTGCTAGTGTACATTATCATTTGCTGAAAGGAGGGTAGAATGTATAAAATGCTCAAATATGATTAATGATTTAAAATGTAACAGGAGAATGTCTCAAACTACAGTGCTGCAGAATATGTCCTGGAAACAGTTGTTTAGACTAAAGTGAGTGTTCTACCTGTTGATAAAGCATGGGGAAATTATGTGGGTTTTTTTGATGTTTATTTTTAATATGCTATACTATTAGACATAAATTTTTAATTATTTTATTATGGGTAGAAAGATGTCAGGAAAACTATTGCTTTGAGTAACTAATATTTGAGCATATTACAGAAATGGGAAGGGAGGAAATATTCTAGGTTTTCAAGTCAAGTAACTATAACAACTCTTAAAATACTCTACTTACTCTTGACACTAAAATCAGATTGATGAATAAGCACTTACTGTTGAAACCCAACTAAATTGTGGCCCGCATTTTTCATTGAATTGATATGCACAGGCTGATTTCAAGTTGGTGAAGGGTATTGGTCCTCTTTCACAGTATCCATAAACAGGGCCTGAATCTAGCTGACTAGAGCCTGAGAACATGCTAGGGTGCTTCATATTCAATACACAGCCCTATAAAGAGAAGAAAAATGAGCCTTGTCCAAAACTCTTACCTCAGCACCCACTGGCAAAAATAAAATGTAAGCTGGGGACCAGGTCTCTTTGAAGCTGATTTTTTAAAAACTCTCTAACAGGCCTCTGGTGGTTACAGATATTGATCGCCAGAAAGTAATCTGTTCAGGTTTGGGGGCATGCCAGTACAAATTGTGGAATGCATTCCTTCCTCTCCAAGGACATGTTGAGCTTTTTATATTGTCTATACTGGTTCACTTGTCAGCTGTCTACTCTATTTGACATGAATTATTTTCTACCTTTTGTGGATGTATAATTAAGTATATTTTTAAATAGGAAATTTTATTAATATAGAATCTTTAGCTTGAGTCAAAACATTTTTTGCATCTTTTTTAACCCTCATTTTTCTTCCATAATCATTATTTGATTCCCTCTGGCTGCCTGTTACTTATTTGTAGTAGTACCATTCATCCATTGAGACCTTTCCATCTGTCACACAGCTTTGCTTTCTTTCCCCAGAAGCTTTATTCTCCTACTGTGCCATATTTACCTTTTTTTTTTTTTTTTGTCTACTAGTTAGATTGAACATTCTTTTGTGCAGGTGTTTTCATCTTTTTTTTAATTTAAAAAATTTATATGAGGCAAATGATGCTGAATTAGATAAAAGTGACACTCAGAAGGGACATGTTTGCTAACCTTTAAAGACCTATATAATTTTTTTTAATTTTATGTCTTTGTTCTGATAGGTAGAGATAGAATGGGAGTGTATCTGATACAGTTCTGAATGTTAAGTGAAGTGGTAAGAATTATTTCAATCGGTATTTGTATGTGAGTGAACAACGACCCTGATATTTTACTCTCCATGTGTCCATATGTTTACTAAGTGTAATTGCTGATTAAAGCCTTATTTGCTGTGAATTTCAATGCTTAGAAATACTTAAACATAAAGACTAACATTTCTGAATACCACTTCACCTCAGACATTGCCATCAAATTCTATTAAAAGGTAGATATCTTCAGATGAGACAGCAGATTTGAGAGATAGGAAGATAAATGAAAGTATTAATAAGAACTTAAGTTATGAAAAGTCTTCGTTTTGCTTACATTAGTGGAGACATTTCATTAATTCTGTATGGTTATAGCTTGTTATGCCCATTCAACTCAAAAATAATTTAGTCCACTTTCTAAGGTTTGCAAATGACCAAGTCCACATGTCTTCAACTACCACTGTTTTACATCATGTCGAACTTACTTCCTAAGGGAATATATGCTAAGCAAAAGGGACAGCTTCTGCTGTCAAGGGATTCACAGTCTGTTTGAGGAAGAAAGAATACTGACTTTTCACTGAAAGCATCCATCATTGCACAGGACATTGAGAATATGTTTGCTGAGGGATGATAGATTATGTTCTGATCACACCTGGTTAGGTTCAGGAAAGAAAAAAATTCATAAAGTATTTTAAAATGGTGTTTTATTTTATTTTTTAAGGACTTATTTATTTGAGAGAGAGAGAGAAAGCAGACCCCCTGCTGAACAGGGAGCCAGATGTGGGTCTCAATTCCAGGATCCCGGGGCTCAATCCCAGGACCTCAGGATCATAACCTGAGCTGAAGGCAGACACTTAACAGACTGAGCCACCCAGTACCCCTTAAAATGGTGTTTTATTTTTATTTTATTTTATTTTTTTAAATTTATTTATTTGACAGAAGAGGCACAGTGAGAGAGGGAACGCAAGCAGGGGGAGTGGGAGAAGGAGAAGCAGGCTTCCAGCCGAGCAGGGAGCCCGATGTGGGGCTCGATCCCAGGACCCTGAGATCATTTCCTGAGCCGAAGGCAGACGCTTAACGACTGAGCCACCCAGGTGCCCCTAAAATGGTGTTTTAAAGATTAGGGATATATTAGGGGATAGAATTAAGGATGATACTAGCAATCAAGAAAGTAGTAGGTAGAGAAGTATGCCAGAGGGAGTAAGTAGTTCAGAAGAGAAGTATGCAGAAATTTTTTTGAGGGAAATAAGAGGTGTAACTGAAAGCCTTAATAATTATTGACAGCTGACTCTGTCAGTCCCTGAACAACCAAAGATGATGAGTCAGAGTCCTTGCCTCTAAGAAACTCATAATCTAGTAATGCAAATAAGACAAATATGTAAATCATTATCTTTTTTTTATTATGTTATGTTAGTCACCATACATTACATCATTAGTTTTTGCTGTAGTGTTCCATGATTCATTGTTTGCATATAACACCAAGTGCTCCATTCAATACATGCCCTCTTTAATACCCATCACCAGGCTAACCCATCCCCCCACTCCCCTCCCCTCTAGAACCCTCAGTTTGTTTCTCAGAGTCCCTAGTCTCTCATGGTTCATCTCCCCCTCCGATTTCCCCCCTTCATTTTTCTCTTCCTACCTTATAGCCCAAAAGGCTATAAGATATGCTGAATTGTTTTCTTGAACTGATAAAGTATCTGGTTATCAGAGCAACTTTTCATGAACAATATAAAAGCTGGATGAAACACAAAAAGTAGCCAATTGAAAGAAACTAAAGTAGGCAGGTTTGGAAGGGCTAAGACCTGAAGAAAAAGAAAAGCATAGTAATCTGAAATTGACATTCCATGATGTTGTTCCCCTTGAGAGATTTGCAGATTCCTAAACTTCATGGGATAGGAACCCAAGAAGTCAAGAGGTTTTGGTAGAATCACAGTGCTAGGGAGATAAATATGGAAGGTTAAGTCCTGCCAAGGAGAAGAGACCCTGAAAAAAAGCCTAGGCTTGAAGCTGAGAACTCAAAAGGTCTGTGTCCTAGGACTAAGGGTAAGTCAGAAATAGACCTTACAAATTTTGAAACCCAGTCTTAAGTCATCTTGATTTCTAATAAAAGCAAGATGATCAGTCCTACTCACATTGCCTGCCTAGAAAAAAATATTATAACATCACCTGGAGTCTTTAAATCTTTATATTCTATGTCTGGAATTCAATTGGAAAAAAATACCATACATTAGGAGATAGGAAAAAACCGAATAAAATCCCAGAAAGAAACAAACAAACAAAAGAGGACAACAGATCATGAAATATTGAAATTTAAGGTATGTGATTTGAAAATATCTGTGATTAACACTTTTAAGAAAATAAAAATTCTCTGGAGTACTTCATACAAAATGGAATCAATAAATAAGAATCACATGGATATTCTAGAACTATAAAATAAAATCACTGAAGTTAATAACTCAATAGATGGTTTTAATAGTTTATAGACAGGGGCCAGGCAGGTGGCCAGGCAGTTGGTTAAGCATTGGACTTTTGATTTTAGCTCAGCTCATGATCTCAGGGTCATGAGATCAAGCTGTGTCTGGCTCTGCATTCATCGGGAGTCTGCTTCTCTCTCTCTCTCCCTCTCTCTGCCCCTCTTCCTGCTCGTGCACATGCTCTCTCTCTGTCTCTAAAATAAATAAGTAAATATTAAAAAAATAAGTTATAGCCATAGCTGAGAAGACTAATGAACTGGAAGTTAAATCAGTTATATATATAATCATTATGTATATATAATCATTATACACAAACACATATATATATCACATCATTTATAGGATTTCAGTTTCAGCCATGATAGAGTGATAGAATCTGAATTTACCATCCTGCCTTAAACACCTAGAAAACAGGAAAAAAAATAGATGAAACAACTATTTTAAGATACTGGAAAATAGGTATAGAACTGTTGGCCATTGGAAGGATGAAAACAAATGAGCTACGCCCAGCAATCACTCTAGCTTTGTACATGAAGGTAATTCTGGTTCATAAAAAAGGGAGGAAAAACAAAACAGAATTTACTATGTGTCCTTGAATGAAGGGACAGAGATTAGAAAATGGGGAAATCAGGGTTTCTAGAATTTGCAGGGCAGAGAATCAAACAGTTCAGAGCTAAGTAATAACTTCAGAAATTGGTATGGCCCAATAGAAATCTGTGTACACATAGGATAAAAGTACATAAGTCTGGCTAAAAACAAATCCCAAGGAAAGGAAATTTAATGGAGAACTTTAAGCCAAAAAATTTCCAGAGTTCATACAATTCAATGAACTGTTTAAGTTCCCACCAGCTGGCACAGAGTAACATTACTGAAATCATGGTAGATCTAGATCCACTCTAAAAAATAATAAATAAGGCTTCAAAAGGATCAAATTGGGTCACAAGTGAGTGAACTGTTTTGTAGAACAAAGTCCAAAATACTAAAAGGGAATAAAACAAAATCCAGCATTTGACAATGTGAAGGTTATGATATATGACATCTAATAAAATTTTGCTAGACACAGAAGAATAAGAGATGTGGACAACATGAAAAGAACCAAACAGAATGACTAGAAACAAAAATAAATACAAAATCTAAAGCAATATTTTCAAGGGATGGGACTAACAGGAGGTTAGACATTGCAGGAAAAATGTTCAGTGATTTGATGACATAGCAATGGAATGTAGCCAAAATAAAGTGCAGAGAGAAGACAAAACAAAATGAATGGGGACTCAGTACTTACAAGACATTATTGAGTAGTCTAACATAAACACAACTGGATTCCTATACAGAATGGACTGAAAAATATTTGAAAAAGTAATAACTGAAAATATTTCAAATTTGATTTAAAAAGGTATAAACCCTCATATTCAAACCCAAGCAGAATAAACTTAATAAAAAACACATCATGAACATCATAATGAAATTGCTGAGAACAAGTGATAAAGCAACCAGAGAAAAAACACAGAGGAGCAAAGATAAGAATTATTGTAAACTTTTGGGCTCCTGGGTGGCTCAGTTGGTTAAGAATTATTGTAAACTTTCATCAGAAATTATAGAAACCAAAAGACAATAGAATGATACTTGTTAAATGTAAAGAAAAAAAAAAACCCTATCAACTTGTAATACCTATAAGTTTTATGCCTAGTGAAAGCATCTTTCAAAAGTGAAGGAAAACTTTTTTTTTTTGACAAATGAAACCAGAGAGAATTTATCACCAGCAAACCTGCAGTATGAGACATTTAAAAGGAAGTTCAGGCAGAACTAAAATGATAAAAAGATGGAAACTTTAAATCTTCACAAAACAATGATGAGCGCTGGGAATAATAAATAAATAAATAATGAAAAAGTTTTCTCATTTAAAATGTTTAAAAAGATAATTGAATTTTCAAAAGAAAAATAATGACAATATATTTGGTTTATAACATATGTAATAATGTATGACAATAATAAATGAATGAAAGAAAGTAGAAATGGAAGTATACTCTTGTCAGATTCTTATATTATTCAAGAAGTTGTATAATATTACTGAAAGGAGTACTCTGAAGGATGCATATTTTCAACCTTAAAGCAACCACTTAAATAAAGTATAACTAAAAACTGACCAATAGTGTAGATAAAATGAAATCATAAAAAAGTCAAAGGAATGAAGAAAATAAAAACATATGGAACAAATAAAAAGGAAAAAGGAAGATGTTACCTTAAGCCCAAGCATATTGATTATCATATCAAATGTATATGGCTAAACAATTAAAAGGCAGGAATATTCAGACTAGATGAAAAACCAAATCCCATTAATAAACTATAGACAAGAAAATTATAAGCGAGCACGAGTGCTATGTTAAATCAAAAAAGTAAATAAAGTAAATTATCAGGGATAAAGAGGAATATTATATAACTATAAAGTGTTGAGTCATTAAGGCATAACAACACTAAGTGTGTATGCACTCAATAAGGACTTAAAAGTACATGAAGCAAAAGTTGAGATAATTAAAAGGAGAAATATATGTCCATGATTAATTGATAGAATAGCAATTAGTAGAACAATTAGAAAATTTCTGAGTATATAGAAAACTTGAAAAAAGATATCAATTAATTTGATCTAACTGATATTTAGAGAACAATCCACCCAACAATAGTAGAATACATATTCTATACCACTTGCTAGCCCATAGAACAAGCCTTATTGACATCAGAGAATGGTCTCTGCTTATAGTATATTTAAATGAAAACCAATAACAGAAAGATAGATGAGAATTTTCCAAATATTTAGAAATTAAACATACACTTAGAAATAGATTATGGGTGAAAAAAAGTAATCACAAGGAAAATTAGAAAATATTTGGAACTGAATATAAATGAAAATGCAACATATCAGAATTTGCAAGCTGCGCTCAAGCAGCACTCAGAAGGAAATTTATAGTTTTAAATGCTTAAGTGAAGAAAAAAAGAATGTCTTAATTAAGCTTCCACTTTAAGAAACAAACAAACAAACAAAAAGTTAAACCCAAACCAAATAATGGACAAAATTATAAAGATAAAAAATCATTAAGATATAAAACAGACAAAAGTTTTTAGTAGCAAAGAAACCAAAAATTGCTTCTTTGGAAAATATCCATGCTCAAGGATCTGCAGAAAATTTAGAAAAGAGTACTAGTACATAGAGAAAAACATACTAGAAAAAACGAAAGGCATAGCATGTGGGTTGGAGACATAGAAAGAAGATAGAATGAGAAAATAAGCATTTGAAAAAATTGGGCCAAGAATTTTCCGATACATTGTTGAAAGATACAAAGCTACAAATGCAAAAGACTTTAAAAAGCTGAAGCAGGATAAATAAAAGTCAGTACCTAGCTGCATCACAATAATGCTGCTGGATACCATGATAAAGACAAAATGAAGATATTTTCAGATAAACAGTAACTAGGAGAATTTCTCACCAGGAGATGAACATTAAAAGCAATACTAAAAGGATTTTTTGGGCATAAAGTAAATGTTCTCAAAGGGAAGCACAAAACTGCATGAAGGATTAAAGTGCAATGAAAATAATAAAAATGTGGTTATTTAAAATTACTGATTGTATACAATAATAGACATATTTAAAAATATATTAAAATGATAGCACAGATGGAAGAGAGTACTAAGTAAACATAACCTGTTCTAAGGAGTTTTTCATTTCTGGAAGGCAGAAAACTACTACTTTATTGTCAAAATGCATGTTGGTAATGTCTATGTTAACCTATTAGAGAATAGTTTTAAAATGTGCAACTGATAGAGGAGAAAATGGAATAGTAAGCTAATAGAAGAGAAAATAGAATAACAAGAAATTAGTAGTCCAAAGTAGAAAAAGAAAGGAGAAAAAAAAAAAAGCAAGAACAAATTGGATAAATATAAAGCAAATAATAAGATCATAGATTTATGTTCAAATATATTAGTGGTTTTATTAAATATAAACAGAGAATTAAGAGACAAATGTCAGGTTAAAAAATAAAAACACTATAATATATAGTTCTTACAAGGTAGCATAAATAACAGAACACAGAATGCAGAGGTACACATTAAAACTTGTTGTTAACTATTCCGGGCGCCTGGGTGGCTCAGATGGTTAAGCGTCTGCCTTCGGCTCAGGTCATGATCTCAGGGTCCTGGGATCGAGTCCCACATCGGGTTCCCTGCTCAGTGCAGAGCCTGCTTCTCCCTCTCCCTCTGCCACTCCCTCTGCTTGTGCTCTTCTGTCTATCTCTCTGTCAAATAAATAAAATCTTTAAAAAAAAAACTTGTTGTTAGCTATTCCAATAAAAAGATAGTGGAATTTAAAGTTCCTAAAGAGGAAGATTTCATAATGATTAAAGCATCTACTAGGAAAATAAAACATTTCTAAATTTATATACAGATAATATAACATCAAAATAGACAAAGCAAAATCTGAAAGGACTATAAAAAGAATATTCTAGAATCATATGTGGAGATTAAATCCATTTCTTTGACTAACTGATAAAATAAGGAGACATGAAATTAATATAACAATAGAAGATATGAAAACCACAATTAACAAATGTTATCTGATAGATCTATTTAGAACACTGAACTTTAAACAGCAAAATACATTTCCATAAAGCAGATGTTAATAAATTTCAAAGAATTGAACTCAGAGTATGTTCTCTGATGAAGGTGAAATTAAGGTTAAGTTTATTAATAAAAGATATAAGTAGAAACCACCCAATTTTTTGGAAACTAAGCATTACACCTCTAAACTATCTGTGAATTAGAGAAAATATGGAGTAAATAAGAAATTATTGTGATTTGAATAACAAAATATATTGAAACCCATGGGATGCAACTAAAGCCTGCTTAGAGGGAAATATATAGCCATAAATGCGTAAAAAAAAAAAAAGGCTGAAAATCAATGATCTTAGAATCTATTTCAATAGACTAGGAAAATAACAAAAACTAAATTCAAAGAAAGTAACAATGAAGAAATATTGACAATATGAACAGAAATTAATAACTAAGAAACAAAATCATAATTGAAAAATTAGCACAGAGGGAGATGGTCCTTTGGAAAGAGTAGTAAGACTGATACTTCCCAAGATTGGTCAAAATAAAAAAAGAAAGATGGTACAACATACCAATAACAGGGATTTTAAAAAAAGCGTAACACCAGAGATCCTGAAATAATGTGAACAGTTATCAATCCTAATAACATAAACGATATGCCAGTATATTTGAAAATGTATATAAAATTCAAGTTCCTGGAAAACTACAACTTGTCAAGCTAGATACAAAAAGTAATGTAAACATGGATAGTATTCTAACTATTAAAGAAATTAAACTTTTTAACCTTCCCGTAAAAACTCCAGGTAGGAGTGCAGGGGTGGCTCAGTCAGTTAAGCATCTGCCTTTGGCTCAGGTTATGATCCTGGCATCCTGGGATGGAGTCCCACATCCGGCTCTCTGCTCAGCGGGGAATCTGCTTCTCCCTCTACCCTTTCCCTCTGCTTGTGATCTCACTCTCTCTCTCAAATAAATAAACAAAATCTTAAAAACAAACAAAAAACCCAAAAACCTCCAGGTAGATAATTTTAACCTTTAAGGAAAACACAACAATTTTACCCAAACTTTTCCAGGGGAAAAAAAAATGGAATACTTTCCATCTCATAAATACGTATTTTGTGAGACTAGCATAAACTTTATATCAAACCTGACAAGGACTTTACAAGAAAGGAAAATTACAAACCAATCTTTTATGAACATAGAGAAAAAATCATAAACTCAATGTAGGCATATAAAGTCCAACAGCACATGAAAGTTTTAATATGCAACAAAAAGTTAGATTTATTTCAGGAATCCAAGTTTGTTCAATATTCAAAACTCAATCAGTATATTTTAATCCATTAACCAAATAAAAGAGAAAAATCATATGATCATTTCAAAAGATGCAGAAAAGCATTTGATAAAATTCCACACTGATTTGTCATAAAACTCTTAGCAATCTAGGAACAGAAAAACATTTTCTTAATCTAGCAAAGGCATCTACAAAACTTATAATATTGTGAGTATTGAATTGTGAATTAAGTTTTCACATACTCGACTGCTAGATCCAGCACCTCTACTCCTAAATATATAAACACTTCCACAGCACACAGTTATGTGTACCAAAGACATATAAAAGACCATTCATAAAAAGACATTATTTGAATAGTTTTAACTGGAAGCAACCCAAATGTGTATCTATAGTAGAGTAGATAAATAAATTGTTATGTATTCAAGCAATATAATACTGTACAATACTAAAAATGAGCACACTACTGCTCCATGAAAAAATATGGATAAACTTCACAAATGTAATATTGAACAAAAGAAGCTTAGGCACAAAGAATATGAGTAATTCCATTTATGTGAAGTTCAAAAACTATCTATGGTAATAGAAGTCAGAATAATAGTTCCATTTGCAGAGAATAATGAGAAAGTAGGATAAGGGTAACTTCAGGCCTCCAGGCAATTTTTATTTATTAATCTATGGATATATGGGTATATTCACTTTAAAACAGTTAATCAAGATGCATTCTTATGATTTGTGCACTTTCCTGAATGTCTGCTTGCTATGGATTGAATTGTGTCACCCCAAATTCATATGTTGAAACCCTAACCCTCAATGTGATTGTATTTGGGGATGGGGCATTTGAGAAATAATTAGGTTTAATTGAGGTCGTAAGTGTAGGGCCCTCAGAGGAAGTACTCTCTCTCTGCTATTAGAAGACTCAGAGAGAAGGTGGTCATCTGCAAACCAGAAAGGGAGCATTTTTTTAGAACCTGGTTATACTGGCATCCTTATCTCAGACTTCCAGTCTCCAGAATGATGAGAAAATAAATTTTTGTTGTTTCAGCTGCCACCCAGTCTATGATATTTTGTTATGGCAGCCTGAACTAAGACAGATATTTTACTTCCATAAAAAGTTTACTTATAAAAGAAAGTAGAAAAGTGTATACCAACAAGTTTTAGGAGTGGTAGGAAGGTGTAGATATTGGCAGGGACTAAAGATATCATCATAGAAGTGATACTTTTTTGGCTAGTTTTTGAAGAAAGAGTACAAGAAGTCAGCAGCAGTAAGACTGAGTTTGAGGCATATTAGAAATCAGTAATAGTAAATGGCCAGGGGTGCCATCTTGAAATATGAGGATTTGCAATTATTATAGATTATTATGCCTGAGTAAGACTAGTTCATAAAGGAAGGACCACATGCACACTGGAGACAAGGAAATTTTATGGAACACTATAGCTTTGGAATGTTGATTATGCTTAGTTAATGTGTAAATAATTATTGACCTATGTTCTGTGCAGATCTTTGATGTTTGTTTTTAGAAATCACTTTCATCCTTGCTCTATGTTCATTTTAGTGATCCAAAAGTACTGTAAAATGGTGTTGTTTTCTTGCTTTGGTGGACATTTCTTTGAGAAGAATTTTAAAAAATACTCACAGAGACATGCTGATATCTAAGATCTTAGGACCCTAGCTTTGAATACCTACTAGCAGTTTTCAGGTAGCCACCTATCATGCAGATTTAATAACTGTGACTATTGCCATTGCCCATCATGTGTGTGGAAGCTGACGACAGAAGAAAAATCAGAACTATGAGCAACGGAAAGATATATTTGTCTCAGAGCAGCTAAATTTAGGAGCACCAGGGAGTTCTAACAGGGCCCAAGCAAAACTGCCTGGAGGTAGAGCTGTGTTGGTCAAATGCTGACTTAATATGGCTAAGTTAAAGATATGCTGACTTCTGAAAGATTTGTGTGGCTATAACAGTGGTGATGGTCATTAATTGCAAGATACCAATAGACACAATTAGGGAATATATGATTTCTTTAACAATTAGACTATGAAAATTTATAGATATGAAAAATGTTTGAAAGCAAAAGACAGATAGCAATCTCCTAGTAGATGTTACTTTCTTGACTCTCATGTTCCCTACTGGAAGTGCACAACAGCCAATGCGTCCATCTTATCAGAGTAAGGATCCATCCTGTTCTTTTAAGGAGTCAACTGAGTTTTTCTAAGCATGGTTAGAGAGTTGAAATAAATCTTTCTGATCATGTATAACAACAATAGTCTCAGCATACTCCTGAGAAAGTTCTGGAGGATGAGTTAAATCAGAGGTAGGAATTGAAGGGATCTGACTATCCTAAGTAGGATTTGGCTTTGGGCCTGAAGTCTTGTCCCACTACAACTATGTATTGTCCACAATATGTCAATATAGGCAGTGACCAGGTGACTAACTTCTTCCCATTATGGCAGATTTACCTGCCTGTCTTAGGAGAATGTCACAGAGAAAGCACTCAATGGAGATTTGTTATATAATTGCACAAGTTTTGTAGAAGAATCATGGAATATTTGTTTTCCAGGGAAGTAAAATGAAGGTTTGGAGTTCACAGATGATATTTTCATGTCTTCTTCCAGTGTGAGGCCATTATTTTGAATAGGTAAGGAGAATGTACTATCAAGACAGAAAAACCTATAATTATTACTTTGTGGCACATAGCTGATAAATTCAGACAAATTGCCACCTGAGTGGTGATAGAGTTCTTCTTAGACCATCAGGAAGAGTATAGACTCACTTATCTGATTTAAAAGAATTTAAAATAACATTTGAGAAGGATAGATAATTCCAATCAATATTTTATAAGCTGGATACTACTCAGTTTAATAACTACAACATATATAGGATAATGGAGTCATGGAAGCAAGCATGAACAAGTCATATGGCATAGTGAAAATATGAAACTACATCAAGAAAGTGCCCAGTAATTCTAAGGAAGAAACAACAGAGGAAAGAAAGGAACAGGACACAGAAGAATGAATATTTTTACAAATATATATACATATATAATCACACATATATATACACAAATCATGTATATGTATATGAATATATGCATATGTCATCAGCCATATTTTATATAGTTTATTTATAAATAAACCTAAAATATTATATTTTGCATGTTTTATTAATAAACCTGAAATGCTAACTAAAGCAATAATATTATTATTAATAAATATTATTATTGAGAAAGCATGTTTGTAAATGTGTGTGTGAATCCATAGCCCAGCCAAAAGGAAGGTGTACCTTTAACTTTTCTGTTATCAATAATAGGACTGGCCCAGTAGCAGAGTCAATGATGAAGAACAGCGTTGTTTGTTATACAAAAGTAATCTAAAATTCATTTGATGTATTTTTACTCCCATAGTCTCATAAGGGTGAGGAAGCAGTCTGATAAATTCTACTGTTTTATATAAGAACTTATACATGAAGTAGAAACCATGTCAGCCTTGAAAGAAAATCACATTTCTATAATAGAATTTTAAATATTCACATGAATGCATAGCCAAATATGATCACCTTACAATTCCAGTCCAGTGGTGTTCAAAGAGTTCAGAGAAATATGAGTATAATTCCATGCCCAGGGATGGTAAAGATGAATACAGTTAAAAAATGATGGAGGGCTAAAAAAACAAAAAGGAATTGTGATTTATAATTGGAAATAATTATAGTGAGAAAGCAAGAGTCATGGGATGTTACCAGTGTGCAACTCTGTGTATTATCCACACCCGAAAAGCATATAAACACAAGTCAGATAAGGAGTCTGTAACCAAAGATAAGTTCAATTGAGTAACACATTAGTGATAGCAATGCTAAAACTTGTGCCCCAAATCTTAATCTTCACAGAAAAGTGATCAGGGCAAACAGGACCTGGGGGGCAAAATTTAGGATAGGAAGAGGACTAAATCCACTGCCTTTAAGAAAACATACGTTATGACAAAAAGAAGGAAAACCCCAAATTACTTAATTCCTTGTTGCTTTACTGTGCTTTTTTTTTAAAGAAAAAGTTCATCTTTCTACAAAGAAAGTATAGTTTATATATGTTTAAGAACTAAATGAAGTAGGCCCCTCAGATGGGGAAAGGGATAGAATTCATGAAGAATGATAGAACTGAAGATGTGTCAACTGGAAAAGGTAAAATTTGAGAATGATGTTATAGTTGTTTTCAACATATTGCAGGTCAGGCATGCGAAAATGTAGTCTTATGTATTCATAATAAGCTACATGATATATTTGACTGCCAATTATGCAAATTTTCCACAGTATAAATGGCAGTGATTTAATAACATCAGAAAGGATATCAACTAAACAAGTAAGATCTCCTTTACCAAAAGTCTTTCAGCAGACTACTCAACAGGCAGAAAAGGATTCCTTCCGTGGAAGATATGATGCCTCTTAAGATCCTTTTCATTTCTGTTTATTTGAAGATATTGTGAAGTTAGATAATATGACAGTGACAAGTCAGGCTGGGAAACAAAACTAGAGAAAATAGATTAACTAGACTCAGAGGTCAAGCACATGGAACTGAATGAGGGTCTAGATAACCAGTCTTAGATTTCAATTTTCAGAACTGAAGTAGCAGAAAGATGGACACACAATGGGAATTCCAGGAGAATCCAAGTGACTTTAAGAACTCTTTGCTGAATTGGGGCATTCAATAGAGAATTCTCGCCCTCCTTCATAAAGACCGTGGAATGTTAGTGGTATTTGGGAAGGAAGTATGAAATGGACTGGAATAATTTAGTCAGTCCAGGGACTGAAGCAACTATTGGAGACTTATGTTCTTACAATGTCCAAGACAGGCTTAATGAAAATTACAATAAATCAAGGAACAAAATGAAAGCTGATCAAGTAAATGTAACACACACTTTTTGCAAGCTACATATGTTATACTAATGCCTAAAGAACATAGTTTATCATGTGTACTCCAATAGCTAACATTTATTGAGCATTTGTGTATATTAAGTAATTTACATATATCATCTTTTCATTTTATCTTTTATATTATCTCTGTGAAGCAGAAACGATTATTATCATAAGTTTATGAATAAGGAAACTGAGCCTTAAAGCCGTTAAGTAATTTGTCCAGGAATGGAGCTAAAAAATGGTAGAACCAGTAATCTGTAGGTAATGGTGTTGTAGATTACTGATGTTGTTGAAATTCAGACTACTCAGAATTGTAGCTCTGGGAACAAAGAAATAGAAACTGACTCAAGATGGCCCGTGTGCCTTTTGGAAGGTTGGCAATAAATGTGGCACCAAACTCTGGATCCAATCAAATGTTTGGTACTGTCCAACCTCCCATATGGTTGGGAGGTCTGGATCTGTCACAGATGTCGTAGGCAGCTTCCCGCATCACCTGCAAGACATATGTGACATAAATGGGAAAGCAAGATTACTAAAAGTGTGCCCCCAGTTGGGCCTATAACTGTGAAGTGAAGATCAGCACAGCAGCAAGCATGGGAACTGGGCAAACATGGGGGATGGTTCACTTTAAGCCCTGAGTCAGCTGCTCAACAGCGAGCTGAAATGGGGGCACTAGGAGTAGGCAGGGCTGGCAAAAGAAAAGCCTCAAGGACACATTGAATCACAACTTCTAACAATGTGGCATGGCTGTGCAAACAACATCAGACAGGCCAAACTTACATGCAAAAAATCAAAGACTGAGTGACTCATTTTGGGCAAATGTGTCTGGCAGCCTAGGAGGAGGAAAGGCAGGGCTGTAAGTACAATATGCTCTACAGACAGAGGAGAGAGTCCCAGCCCGAAGACAGTTTCCATGTGTACAAAGTGTGGAAAATCTGAGACATGCACTGGGCTCTTCAGCCACATTCTCACCCTGAGAAAGTAATCAGCCAGCAGAAAAATCTCCAATTTAAATGACAGCAAAATGTATGCTTGGAATTATCTGACCAAATTGGCAACCGAGATATTCTAGGGACTTAATTTGCACATTGAGTTTTAATAGTATTATATTTGTATAGCAGATTATATAACCAAAAATGTTAATGGAAAAATGATTTTATTTGACTGGGAAATTGGCACCCCAACTAATTGTCTGAAAAGGAGCCAATTTTAAAATTCAGATGCTGTTTGAATGAACTGTTATTGGCTGAATTAGGATTTATTGTGTAAAATACATAGTTTTTTAAAAATAGCCTCAGGAAAGAGAAGGGACTCAATGAACTAAGTTTGTGTACTTTACTATCTTCTGGGATAGATTTCAGGGTGGTCCAAACAAGACCATTGGAGAAGAATATTGGGGTTGGGTGGGGATGGAAGATGAACAAATGGTCTGAAATGAACATGCAATATGAATGTGTATGTGGTCAGAGTAAATAGGAAAATGGCTTGTCATCTGTCTGCCATTTAGCCAGAGCAAATCTCTATTAAAATATTTGATTACCTTTTATAAGTGACTTGTACTTTTATGTGCTTATTTAGTGTAGACTAGGATTAAGTGCCACACATATTTTGGAATGACCATATTTTTGTTATGGTATTTGGAGTCCTTGAAACAATAAGAAAATTAAAAGTTTGCCATTAATTTTGGTGATGATTTTTCTTCTCATGAAATTATTCGCTATAACTGGCCAAAAATAAATAAGAAATAAGATTAAGTGGCAGTTGTTTTTATAGGAGAAAGCTTTGCAGATAATGAACTTTTTATTGTTTTAAAAATATTCCCTTTCTTAGCCAGGTGTAATGAACTTATTATGTTGGCTAACCCACCCCTTTTCAGGAGAAGCACAGATCTTGTAAATAATGGTTGAAATTGCCCCCTTCATTTAGGAGTGTGGAGTCTCTTTTTATTACATGCCTTCAGGATATGGAAAACATGAGATTTCCCTAGAAAGTCAGGCCTTTTCTTCTTTACCCCAGCCCCCACCAGCCCTACTTTTTAAGACAACGTCTTCAAGTTGCCATAGACCAACTGTGAGTGTTAAATGAATATCTTTGACAGGAGCTAAGTCTTTTGGGCATTGAAATAAGGTTTTCCTCCTTTTTTGGCATGTGAAGATTGAGTGTACTTTGACACCACTAGCAGAGGATGTGAGCAAAGCAACTTTCAGAGCCTCAGAAGTGTCAGCAGAAGGAAAAATCAGCACAAGGAGAAAGCACCAAGGTAATTTTCCCACCTAGAGTATTCCATAAAGTCACTCAGCTCGTTGCCACTCTTGGCTGATGGAGCCTCCTTCTCTGTTGTTAAATGCCACATACACTGTCAGCCTCCAGGGCTGTTCAGTTATACAGAAAGAGACACAAAGGTGGAAACAAAAGCAGCAATGCATTGAGCTCAAGTAAAATTTTTTAAAAAATAGCACTTCATACTTCATTGATAAGTATATATTTTGGGGAATTTCCCCCGAATATCCCATAACCAAAATACCTATTTTGTTTGATTGAATTTCTTTAAGAGATGAAAAAATCCATTTCTATGTGGGGAAGGGTTTTCTCCTATTTGTCTGGTGTTTTATTTTAGATTTGAAACTGTGAAAAGTATGATTCTGTTTCTGCATTTTGAATGCATTAAGTTCATTGCTAATGCTAAAGTTTCTTAAAGTTTTATGTAATATACATAAATGAAAGTACACCTATCATACGTGTAGAACTGGTAAATTTTTTCAAGCGGCACATGTCCATGTAACTGGTACCCAAATTAAGAAACAGAAAATTACTCATGCTAAGTTTTTCAGTAGTTGCATTTTCCAAATGCTTTCATTTCTGTGGCTTTTCAAGTCTTGGGGGAAAAAGAAGTAACCTCCTTCGAATGGCAACACCTGTGCTAAAACACGTATTTTTCTCAATATATCCCCTAATAGCATCATCGAATAATTTTCATTAAAGTTTTAAATTCATTGCACATAATAACCTGTATAACTATAGGAAAGGACAGAAATTAGCATTGCAGAGTATGAACATTTGCTACATGGCAAAACTGTTCTTTTTGGCAACCATTTTGCATTTTTAAAGCCACAAGCACCCTGCTTACCAGAACTCCAAACACAGGAACAGCAAAATGGGAGGAAGGTGCTGTGACTACAAGAAGGAGGGCTGAGGGGTTAAAGTCATCGTGGAATGACTTCACCACTGCTGCCCCATATTCATAGTCTCGGCAAATGAATGAGGAGAGCCCCATGTGGGATTACAGACTTGCTGGGAATGGATGAGAAACCTTCTGCTCTGCTGGAGTTTGTAAGTAGTTTCTAAGAACTGATTTCTGCACAAGTGAAATTGATTGGATTGTTTTATTTTTCTTCTGGCAAGAAATGTTTTCATCTCTGCATATCCCTCTCCCTGTTCTCTTTGGCTGGCTCGATGACAAAACCTTCTGCAAGACCCAGATACAAGTTATCTCTTGTGTGAAGTCTTCCTGATTACCCTGTCTCAGCCCCTGCCCCTTCCTGGATTATGGGACCTTATCCTCCTTCACAACCTGCACAATCCCTCAGAGCTATAATAAACTTTCTCAGTCTCTGCCACTCACACATCCACTGGGTTGGGAGTTTCTAGAGAGCGCAGACTGTATCTTTCCAACTTTGTATGTTACTGTCCCAGGTTGCTTTACTCCTTCAGTTCCAGGTGTGAAAGACCAGAGGCAGATTTATAGATGAGGCAGAGACTACTGCCGAGCATCATCACCTAGAATTCTCTACTGTTATCAGAGTCCTTTCTTCAGACTGACCTACTAATTGTTTAGGCAGCAACCCACTGCTGAGCTGGGGGTGAGCAACCACTCTCCCAGACTGTCCTGTTAAGCATCATGAGGAAAGAAGACAGACAGAACTTGCCATTAAAGTATCCTCTAAAAAACTTGTGTTCTAGAAAAATCATTGTCTGGATCTTGCAAGAAAAGAGTAAAATAAAACCTCTTCCCCTTAATGATTGTTAACTGACAAACACTTCTTTTTCTTCCTTTTTTAAAATAAAAAGTAAGCAACAAAAATAACACAAACTATAGCCCCTATTACTGTCACCAAAAGAAAAGGAAAAGGAGGGAAGTGACTTGAAATCCATTGTTCTTCTTTGGAGTCCAGGTGGCCCCCATCGCTTTCTCTCTTCTTGAGGTCAATCAGAGATTCTCTCACTTTTTCTTTCTACATTCTACCTTTTAAATTTTTATTTTCAGAGGATGGGCATAGTGGTTCCTCTAAAAGGTATATTACACTTTTATTGGTAAACTATATGTATTTTACTCTTTGGATATACTGTGTAAAATTATATGGCAATTTGAATATATTCAAATGAATATATATTTAGGCATTGAAAGCATTGACTTATCAATACTAGAAGTAATATGCACAAGTCAAATTGCCTAGGTTTAATTCTGACTTTCAATTAAAATGCATTTGCTCTTGGGCAAGTTATTTAACCTTTCATCTATATAACTGAGATAATAAAATACATCTCTCAGGTTGTTGTGAGAATTAAATGTGTCAGGATATTTAAAGCTCTTATAACAGTGCAAATGGCAAATGTTTCATAAATTTTATCCATTATGTAATAATAACTACCATTATATTGTATATAATATGCTAGCACTAATAATAAATAATTAAAATGAAAAGGGACAAGAGATACCAAAATGAAACATTTGGGTATTATGAATAAGAATGTATCTGTCTGTAGTTAACAGCTAGGTCTTTCAAATTCTTGAATAATATTAAACAAAAAAAAAAAAGGGGGTTTTCTTTATCCAAGAATCATAAACAAGGACTGGCAGTGAGAGCTGAATTCCTGTATTGTTCTTTGTTATTCTCCTTACATATAGTCAGGTGTGTTTAATAGCTACTCAGATATTAAGTGTAATAATATTGCACTAAACAACCATTATTTAAATTCACCATATGAAAGAGTATTGTTCGATGATATTTTATGTCCATTGGTAAAATACTTTTGTATAATAATGAAAGATCTATACATTGGTAAATTTTAGAATTAGGTTTTGTAACACTTAGTGATAATATGCTAGCATAATAAAGATAATGTCTCTTAAAAAAGCCAAAAACCTTAAAAAATAGCTTATTCTCAGAATATTTCGTGACCTTGAAAATAATTTTGGTGGCATTGGTGGTTTAACATTTTTGGCTACCATGTTTTCCCCACTTTTTGGCCTAAAATGCCTTTCTTCAAAGTTTTCAGATATCATTGTTTGCTTTCCAAATAGAGATGTGAGGATCTTCTATCAGAAGGGTTGAGTGTAACTTGTTCAGGGGGTGAGTTGCTGGTTATGAGAAATAGATGCTTCATTTGCACTGCACCGTTTATGAAATGTAGCAATACCAAAATACTCTAACGAAACTTATTGATAAACCTGATAAAAAGATGAATAACGTGGTTAGAAATTCTAAGAAATACAAAGATATATAATGAATATGCAAGAAGCATCATTTTCTGGTATAGAAATAATGACACTAAGTAGGGTTAGGCTTTCTCATTTCGTACTTTTAAAAATAGATACTGCGATTAAAAGAATCTGAGATAAAAATGAATTTGAACATACTTTCATAAAATGTTGATCTTAATGGGTTTTTCTAGAAAGTACATGCAATATTGGTTTTCACCATCTCACAAAAGTTTTACATTAGTAGAATTTGAAAGCAAATAAACAGTAATTATTATTGACCTTTTTGTAATGGTCAGAATCTGGAGGTAATAAGCCACGTTTAAATCTTTAGAGGAACTGAAGTAACTAAGGAGAATCATCATAATTAGGATACTTTCATTGTGTAGTTACATATGTTGATTTTTAAAGCATTTATTTTGCCAAAAGAGGAAGAAAATGGGAGATACATGCAAGCAGGCAGAAGCAATAGGGCAACGTGCTTCCATACTAATAATCTTTCAGATATATTTGCTCCCAATAGGAGCCTGCACAGATATCTGAAAAGGTGAAATCAAATTGGTCTGGCTTAATATGGGGAGTGGGTGTCACTGAAAGTGGGACTAGATCATTATTGTTGATGATGTTACTGTTATTTTGAATGAGAATATAATTATGTAATATATTTCTTAAATTGTTGAGCTTTTTATTTAACTTACATCAGTTTCAAACTTGGGAGTTGTTATGCTTGCTTTTGGTCATTGCTAAAACTCTTACTGTTTTTCTGGGAACCATATACTCTGTGCTTTTTTGCCCTCCCTCTTCTGCTTCCCCTTTCCTTGAAGTGTTTCTTTTGTTTGTCTCCATTACACCAGCATGCAGGGACACAGTGTTTCTGCACAGTGGGAGTTGGCAATCTCCGAAGAGGCTTTCCAGCATTGCTTTTTAGACTGAAATCATTACAATTTTCAATAGCTACTTGGATTAAAAAAAAAAAGAAACTAGCACATTATTATTCTCAAGACCATCTCAATGTATAAAGAGGCTATTTGCTTGGTCCTCCCACATCTCCCCCTTCCCTCCCTCCTCCGGCAACCCATGCTCATCCTGCTCCTTGTCTCTCTAGATGTGTTTCCTTCACATCCAAGTTTAGTTCGTATGGTCCTGATTCACTAATTCTATTCAAATTGAGTACACAAATTCATTTTTTTCCTGTTGGTTCTGAATATTTTTGCACTGCTTATGCAAAGGATTGTATTCAGATATATCTTACATTCACTGATATTTAAATTATTACCTTTGAGAATGTGAAATACACCAGCACTGACCCAAGATCATGTTTTCAAACCCAGGAGTTATTAACATGAGTTAATGGGAAAGTTGCTTTAGTAATAATCCTACAACTAATTTTGAAGTAGGTGGAAATGCTTATTATTAGTTATTCATGTATCAAACACTCCTACCGTCTGTTTTTCTCCAGGTCCCGAGCGCCTGCTTTTCACCAGTAGTAACATTTGTTTCTGCACATGCCCACTAGTGACCCTAAGCGCACAGTGGAAACCCAGGGCATGAGGAGCTGTTTGTAATGCCTTCACCCCGTGAAAGGGATTAGTGTATGCGAACACATAATATTTCCAACAGGGGCTTGTATAGTGTCGTCATAGGATTTATTTGTTCTCTTCGGTGAGCATAACTATAAATAATGAAAAGGAATGGCATGAATAAAGGGGAGAGTAATTTATGCACTTTATCAAAGCAGCACAACCAATTTAAATCCTGCACCCCATCCAGATGGATGTATATTCAAATAAAATCGAAACCATGTTTTTCATGGTTAGGTAAATGCAAAAATGTACCAAAAAAAGGAAATGTAACAAACATATAGTAATTTGTTATTGATGTCTCTTATTCTGATGTCTTTTGAAATAAATACTCAGCTAAGTGAGATAGGGTATATGTGTTCTTATTTGAAGCTACAGTGCTCCCTGGACATGCCACAGAGTTCCCCAGATGTTGTCAGTAATACTACTTATCCCACCCTTCCACTGCTAGTCATCAGGACTCAGATTCAGTAACCAGTAAAGAGTTAATGATTTTTATTCTTTGCTCAGACTATTTCTTATCCCTAGAATACTTTGATCTTCGCACCAGATTAGAAATAATTGGGGAAATTTATGAGCACGAAAGTCAAAGGATTTCTCTCCATTTGTTAGATTCTGATTTTACTTCTCAGAGTTTTTATCCAATAGGAACAGATGCAAGTTTACCTAAATGCATCACACCAAATGTTTTCATTTCAAAGTTCTGATTATAATTCAAGGTCTAGATTAAGTGAAATTTTTCCACAAAGCTTTTTTAGGTTATCTTGGACATACTTTTTACTTTTTTAGAACTTTATGGCCGTGTTTGTACATTTCTCATAGCACATGTTAAGTTGCTTCTTACATCCTAAATATTTGTATAACATCTCTTTTCTCCTATACTTTCTGAATTCCTTAAGGACTAACATGATGTATCCTTTCTCATTTCAAGTTCCTTCAAACTCCCCACTCAGTACTTTGTACACTGATACTTGTTGAACATATGACTAAAAAATAGAAAATTACTATGCTTTAAGAACTCTTTTGTGTATCACTTAACTTCCTATGTCTGTATATCCATTACAAAAAATAGCAATCATGGCATTTATCATAAAAAACTGATATGGAAATAAATCAGTACTTATTATTGTTTTCAGATCCAAAAAGACATATATCTACATCAGTATGGCAGTATTTCAGGTAAAATTCTATTATTTAAAAAAAGAATCATGAAAATTTTAGTAAAAAAAAATTTAGCCCTTTTCACACTCTGCCAGTAGAACTATAATGTGAAATAGCATGAATAGTTCAACTGTACTATCATATCTGCAAATTATAGCTCTTCCAAATGCACCAATTGCTCAAAAGGTTATGAATGATGTCATTTGTACCCATATAGGGAAAGGCTCTTGCCTGACTTTTCAGATCTATTTACAGAGATCCAAAATGTTCTGCCCATTTGTTTATCTAAAATATGTTCCTTCCTGAATGCCAGAAAGGAATTGCTACTGTAATCCCAGGTATCAATTTGCTTCCTGTAGGATATTGCCTTATGATCCCTGCTTGGTTTCTTTTTATTTTTTTATAATCCCAAACCCTAGAGGCATCATTTCAGCCTAAGTCAGTGATTTAGAGGCTCTCATGCTTTTATTTATAAATGTGTATGCTATAAAAAGTTACATAGCCCAGAATATAATGAAAACTGGTCACAAAATTTTGCTTTGAAAATCACAAACATGTCCTAGTAAATATAGCTTCTGCCCAGCCATTTATTTTCTTGGTACTAGAGTAGCTGCCTGCTTGCATATGTCTGCACTAGGTTCAGATCCATGTTAGCATGTGGGAATCTGATTTTTGTGGGTCATACAACACATTCAGCATATTGCTTAATAGGTTGCCAACTTTCCCAGTCATTCTTTCTTTCTGTGAAAATTTCAGGCTAACTGTAAGACCTAAAAGGGTTGCCTTTAGGCTGGGCATGTGACAATATGTGCCGTGATTTTGTTCTTTTTGGGTCATTATGAAGGACCCAATATTAGATTGTGACAAAGAATGCAATAAACTAACCATTATTAAGGTCCAGAACCTTACCAGGTGCTTTACATGTATTATTTCATTCCATATCCAAATAGCCCCATGCAGTAGCTAATAAAAGGTCAAAAATTGAATGGGGGGGAGGGGTGCCTGGGTAGCTCAGTCAGTTGAGCCTCTGTCTCTTGATTTCAGCTCAGGTCATAATCTTGTGGTCCTGAGATAGAGCCCTGCATCAGGCTTTGCTCTGAGTATGGAGCCTGCTTGAGATTCTCTCTCACTTTCTCTTTCCCTCTGTCCCTGCCCCCACTCACGCATGCATGCCCATGCTCTCTCTCTCTCACTCTTTCTCTCAAAAAAAAAAAAAAATTGAATACCAGTCTGCCCGACTTCTCCGCCTGGTTGGAAGAGTTATTCTTGAAGTCACTTTGCTCATTTGCTTGCAGGAAATGAAGAAAGGATTGACTATATAGGATTAAAGTCTACTCTGCAGATACCACTTCATCTGCAAATGAACAAATGGAAGATTGCCCAAGTAAAGAAAACGTGGCTTAATGGAGGGGCAGGGAAGAAGGGAGGAAAAAGAGAAAGGGGAATGGGGGACAGGAAAGGAAAGATAAAGAATTCCAAAAAAGTTTTTAAAATGTTCCTTTTTGGTTTAAGATAGGTTAAATAAGACCTACTGTTTTTGATTTAAATATATTAGTTTCAATTGAAGCACTCATGCTGACATAATAAAAGTGTTTTAAGGTAATGAATCATTATTTTAAAGGTCACCAATTAAACTCCTTCTCCTGAATAATTTTCCACCTGCCATTCTGCAGGTGGACAGCTCCACATGCACAGCTTTATCAACTCAGGCTGTAGTCTGTGATGGTGCTAAGCATTTACGTGGAAACAAACACACTTTCATGACCCCAGATCTATGGCAAACCTTGTCACTTAGAGATATTTAGATATGTCTGGCATGAGAAGTAGTTTTCTTTTTCTCGGTTTTCATGTGACCCTAGGATACATCCCAGAGAAATTGGCTGCAGATGATGAAAGTAAACTAGTTTCTATCCTATGTTAGGGGTCTTAATTTTTCATTTTATACATGTACTTGCTTTTAGGGGGATATTTGTCTCATACTATTTATTGTAGTTCAGGTGCTCATTTTCTATTACTGATAAGCAGGACCCAGAGCTGAGCCTGGCATGGCATTATGTACAGAAACCTAGAAGAACCTTGGTCAAGCCAGAATATGCCTGTGGACCTCAGTGAGTGGAACTGAGATGGTGGAGGTGAAAAGATAAGGGTCCTACAAAGGGGAACCTCAATCAGAAAGCCAGTGTAGGGATGAAGTTAGGGTCAGTTATGGGTTTTGTGAGGTCCAAAGCTTATACAAATATGGGAGAGGGGGTTCTTTTTGAAAAACAAAAATTCTTACTTTTCAGTATATCTAAAAAAAAAGCTTTTATGAAAAAATATTTTCATAATATTTCAGTTCCCCACTCAGGCCCATGACCTGTGCAAATGAGGGACCTTGAAGTTTAAGCTTCTTATAAAGTTGCCCCTGAACTAGAGGAGAGTCTCTAGAGATTAGACACAGGATGGGTGGATCTAGTTTAAAAACCAAAGAACTTGAGACCAGGATCCAGAAGAAAAGTCAAAGCAGAGTCAATGGGAGGCAGGTGGTGGAAAGATAAGATGGCCAACTAAAGAATGCAATAGCAATGATTATTTATAGCTCACCCATGGCCTTCTGCAGGGAGTGGGGATGGTAACTGTTAAAGATGTCTTTTTGGGCTGGACAACACACATGGATATGCCCATTAAATAAATGTTTTAGAGTTAACCAACACAGGAAAATCATGGTTTGAATTAATATTTCATAACTGATTTTTATCACTCAGAGTATATCTAAAGTCTGAGGTTTCGATAAAAACAAAGAAATAAAGTTTTTGTTACTGCCCCATAGGAGCTTGAAATAGGTAGCAACATTGAAGGGAAAAAAAAATTACTGGTAGTTTTCTAACAGCTTGTATCTTACCTAATATTGACCCACCAGGCATATTGGAGCTGTGAGGAATCTGGACGCAATAGTAAGCTCTGGTTGAAAAAAATTGCACCGATCAATAGCTTGCATTACTGTAAAAATCCTTCTGGGCTTAAAATTTTATTTTCTTGTATTATGATAGAAACCCTGAAGAGCAAGAATGAGGGCTAATCAAAGAAATAGTAGAAAACAGAATATGTGTCCCAATACATGATGGTCTCTATCAAGGACATTATGGGCTCCACATGGAAAGCTATATAGTAGTGAATTTTTTTTTTTTTTTGGTCTTAAGTCTCCACTGCTGTTTCAGGGTGTCTTTATAATGATTCTTCTAGTAACCCAGTAAGCTCAACAACATTGCTTAAAATAGAAAAATCATTATTTGCATAGTTTGTGTGTGTGTGTGCACACCCATATGTATAATTGTATTATTTGTTTCTCTTCTAATGTTCTACTTGAAATACTTGAAAGTTTATCACCTGATTTTTCTCTTGGAATATAACTATTTCATTATGTATTCTTTATGTCAGTGACTGGTGTTGCATATGTATCTACTGAAATTATTTTTATCCTAAAATGTAGATATCACTAGGTAAGCATAAAATGTAAGGAAAATAATTACATAGAGCCATACTGTGAATATATGTTTTTTAGTATAGTTAGGTATGAGAAATACATAGACATATGATTAGTGCTATAAATTTACAATACTACTTTTTTTTTTAAAGAATGCAACTTTTTGGTTCTTTTTTATGCTTTCTTCTCCATAGGAGAAAGAAGTTGGGAGGAATGGACGGGGATCTTAAAGAATTGAGAAGATTAAAGAAGTGAAATCAGATTATAGGGCAAGGAATGCTACATGAGGCTTAACTCATAAAGGGGAGGAGAAGGAAGGAAGGGAATGTGAGTCCAGAACCAGATGTGAACAAGGAACCCACAAATTCAAGGGTCGACTACATGGACAGATCCTGCTGGGAGAGGGGGCTCTTCAGAGAATCTCCTCTTCCTTCATATATTTGACTGGGAGAACTTGTCTCTAATTTTTCTTCCTTAGTTAACTGGTAGCAATGATGCAGTCCTAGCAAATACTTTAAAATGCAAACCTAAAACCTAATTATTTCATTTTCCCCTAAGCCCCTTCATTGGCTCCTTTTGATCTGTGGTACATTTTGAGTTTCTTGAAATGGCTTAACCTGACCTTGCATACTACCCCAGGTTCCACTAGTGTATCTCGTACCTTCTACTCAATCATACTAAACTGTCATAGCTCCCTGCCTCCCCTTCATACCTGTCCCGGTGCTGTTCTCTGTGCCCAGGTGCTTTTGTCACCTATCTTTTTCTGGCCAAATAAAACTCATCTTGTAAAACTCAGCTAGAATATCATCTCACCTTGGAAAGCCATATCTGAAGACTTCCAGTCTGAGTACTGTACCTAAATCACTCTTCCTATATCACTTGAAATGGCTTAAAAATTAGAGTAGATTATATATTTATTTTCCTGCCTTCCCGCAAGATTATCAACTCCTTGAGGCCAGAAACGCTCTTGGATTCCCTCTATGATTCTGAATGGTTCTATTGTTTGTGTACTAATAGTCTTAACTAGAAGGAGCGCGGCAGATATATCATGGAATAAGTTGAACTTCCTGCAAAGGCTTAAATACGAAACTTCAAGAACATTATCAATATCTCAATTGAAATGATTGTTTTTCTATAGGATGCATTTGTTATATGCAGAAAGATGTTTATATTTGCTTGTTTGGGTACTTTCTGAGCAAGCAAGTCCTCCTATATGTGGGATAAGGCTGAAGGGGAAACCACCCAGCAGAGCACATCACATATTCAATGTTCCTAATAAATGTTAGTTGGATGGATGGATGGATGGATAGATGCATGGATAAGCAAACAAACATTTAAAGGAAATTTTAAACATATTTAAATTAGAACTGGATACATGATTCTGAACATATTTTACTTGATAATATATCCCAGCAATCTTCAGGAGTAAGATAAATACCTGTTTGAGTGTGAAAATTGGTGGCATCTTGTGGAAAAAAAGACCAGTTAACACAAACGAGCGGAGGGAGACTTCTTATGTTTTGGAAAGTGATTTAAAGTATAAGAAAGAGACTCATTTGAGGAAAAGATGATAAAACAATGTGGATCACAGTCTGTAATGGCTGTACTAAGCTATCAGTTTAGGTCTCTGTGAACTTCTGCACTGTTGCTGTTTTATCAAATAAGTTTGTATCTGATTTGCATCAGACTATGCCCCTAAATCTAAATGATTAGAAAACAATTTTATCTCTTTAGGGATTGACAGTAAAGCTGGGCAAAATATCTAATTTCTCAAACAGAACAGAAGGATGGCAAGAAAAAAACTACCTATTTCTTTCTCCATAACATGCTGTAGAATTGAGGATGATATCTACAAAATGTCCATTTGGAATGAGCCAGAAGACACTTTTCCATAGACTGAATGAAAGTTTCATTTTATTGGATAGTGGGGTTTTTTTTTTTTAAAGATTTTATTTATTTATTTGAGAGAGAGAGAATGAGAGACAGAGAGCATGAGAGGGAGGAGGGTCAGACGGAGAAGCAGACTCCCCGCCGAGCAGGGAGCCCGATGCGGGACTCGATCCCGGGACTCCAGGATCATGACCTGAGCCGAAGGCAGTCGCTTAACCAACTGAGCCACCCAGGCGCCCCAAGGATAGTGGGGTTTTAATTAATTTTTTATTACCACATCTGAGAACTAAAACAAAAGCCTGCTAGTGTTTGGAACCGAAATTTGAAACCAAGTAAATGAATTTTAAAAAACTCTAGCTTAAATAAAAGCCATGAAAAGAAAGTGAGGATGTGGGGAAACAGTGCACTGCTTTACTTAGATTATGGTATAGACTGAGGTCTGTTTACCAAGAATCACACACTTCTCTTAATGTGAACTAACTCACTGGCCCCCGACATGCACATAGTATCTGCATTCAAGAATTCTAGTGGGAATGTCACCAGAAAATCAAATGTTCATTGAGTTCACTACTTCATCTGTTTCTTTAATGAAAGTTTACAGTTGTATTTGTCAGCTCTGAACTTACAGAAGACTTAGGGATAGAAATCTCATGTTTCCTATATACAGTAAGGACTTTAACTGAGTAGAGCTTTAATATTCATTGGATTTCCTTATTGGTTGAATGTTTACTAGAATGTTCTTTTGGTTTTCAGCTTTCATAAAATATACTTTTCTTTCTTTTCTCAGAAACTACAATAATTAAGAACATTCTGATTCCAGCCCTTATTCTAGAGATAAGCCTTTATTGTACTCTGTCATAGATACATAGTAAAATTGGATTGAATTTTCCCAGGGGTTTACTTTCAATAAATCCATCACATGGTATTGGTTTTATCTGGATTTCTTACTCATTCTTAGACCATGAGTGTGCCTTAAAATTCTATTTCAGTGAAGGCTGTACTTGGTTGAATTTTAATTGATTACTCCATTAACTGATTTATTGGTAGAATGGTTAAGAAAGGAGGCTTTGGGATCAGATCAGTCTGGTTTTGAATTCAGATCTAGCAGTTTACTAGCTGAGTAGCTTCTAAACCCATAAGCCTCACTTTTTTTATGCATAAAATGGAGATACAATAGTACCTATTTTGTTTGGCTGTTGTGATGATAAAATCAGAAAATGTGAATAAAACCTTTTGAACTGGGTCTGACACCTTCTAAGCTTAATGTCAAATATTATAGTTTTCATGTGCCTAAGTAAGTGGGTTTATGGATTACATTACTGATTTAAACTAAACAAGCACTTGTAAAAGGAATATTTGACATAAAAAGATTTTTTTGAAGAAAACACAAATCAAATATAGTACTAATAAAGAGAGCAGGAACACTATGCAAAAAAGAAAAACTATAGATAGAGATGCCATTTTATTCTTTTTCATTGATAATACAATGTAAAAACAATGATGACCTGTAAGGTCTGACAAGAAGTTGGCCAAAGAAATTAGACATTATTAAGAACTTTAGTTATGTGATTTACATTCACTATCATAAGATTGAACTTCACACTAAGTTTATTCTGGGCCTTGAGATCTCAGGTAACGTTAGTACAGTGCCATCACAGTTAACACATTTAAAAACTAACCATCCAAGATTATGAAGCCAAAACTCTACAAATTGCTCAACTATTTTATAATACTGTCATACTCATTGGAGTACTCTATTATTTCCTGAGCTGAATGCTGAGTAATTTAGAAGCCTCTTTCAAGTTTCTTTTTTTTTTTTCTTTTTTGAGGTAATAACTGTGGAAGAACCTGTTTTTGTTTTGTTTTATATCTTTTTTGATAACCTACCCATCATGTGCAGCTATGCTTTCTCTTGGCCCCTCCACTGCAAGTCCCAGAAAACTGAGTACTCTCTTTCCCAACCTCCCTTGCAGCAAGAGGGGGCCATGTGTTCTCATCATATCCAGTGAGGCATGGGCAAAGCATGGCTGGTACTGTTTCTTCCTTCTGCCTCTTTTCTTTGAATATGGTCTTATTACTGGGCATAGTGGCTGCAGAAAGATGGAACAGCTTGGTGTCTGCTGACATTGCTGAGCAGCTGCACTAGCCATGAACCACCACTCTCCATACTTGTTATAACTTACCTATTACTCAAGCCAATGTGTGTTAGGTGCTTCTTTTAATTTGTAGGGATTTTCTAATGTGAATTCAATCATTTTAACCATTCCTTCTGTTATTTATGACACACTCTGTCTCCCAGAATATTTGAAGTGCCATAATTGTAATACAGGAAGAAATAAGAATAAAATAGATAAAATTAGTTATCTAAAGCTTAGTATCAACAAAGCTCAGCTTTAATAATTTCTTGAGGTGGCATAGATTTTTTTAAAAGATTTTATTTATTTATTTGAGAGAGAGAGAGAGCACAAGCAGGGGGAGCTGCAGGCAGAGGGAGAGGGAGAAGCAGGCTGCCCACCGAGCAGGGAGCCCTCCTTGGAGATCAGTCCCAGGACCTGGGATCATGACCTGAGCCCAAGGCAGATGCATAACTGACTGAGCCACCCAGGCGCCCCTAGCTTTTTTTTTTTTTTTTAACACTGATTTCTAAATAACATTTCTTATGTGGATCTTGATATGAAAAACACTGAGTGATACAGAGCTTAGTGTCTTCTGCAGCCTTACTGATGAACCGTAAGTAGGAATTTTACAGAGTTGCTTGTTGTATGTATTCTTCTATAGAGGGAGTCAAGGGCATCAGTAAATAACTCAATGACATCATTTATATGTGGGGCCAGTAGCAGCCATATATGATACTCTGTGGTGGGACATTCTGATTTCAAGCAGAATTTTTAATTTATAAGGGGGAGAATGACTTTCAGTTTTTTTCTCCAAGCATCATAGTTCCCTCAATTTGGATTTTGATGGGCATAGAAGATCTGAGAGATTAGCATTCTACTCTTTGATGAAAGCTCGGAGAAGAAATAGTCTGTGCTTCTGTTCAGGGCAGATCCACATGTCTAGGAAACAGTAAAACTGATCATGTGTTTAGTATCCTATGAGCAATACTTGACGTATATAGCAAAGGCTCGCCTCTGGATAGAAAACCATCACATTTTGCCTGAAGGTGGCCTCATGGGCACATATTTTCTTCTGAGGCAGTACTGGGTCCCTTGTAACACATAAACTAGTGATAAGTTAATCTCTAAAGTTCTGCCCCATAGATAATAGTCAAGATGATTTTGGCTGAAAAATGTTCAAAGTGGGCATTACCACCTACCCATCATAGCTATAGTACCAAAACACACACACACATACTCACACACGCACCCACACCCTATGTTACATTCTCTTTTTTTATCTGGTTTTGAGCAACATGGTTTCCATCTGAATCTACTGGGATGAATTCTCTGTAGAATAAGCTACTAGAAAATGTAGATATTCCCTATCAGATATAAGAATTTTGGTATTAAAATATTTAATATGAAACCACACTTCCTGACAGCGGTTTCTTGGGTAACCTCCAGTTTGTCACAATTAAATTTTATAGTCAATGTATAGAAATCATATTTTTATATTTTCTTGGGGGAAAGGAAGAAAAGTATTTTCTTTATGAGGTAATAATAAAGAGCACCTTCAGATGCTTTTTAGAATATGTACCTGAAGTGAGAGGAGTAGAGTTATATTCATTTGCAGGTACTACCTTAAGGGTAAGAGTAGGAAGATAAGGTAAGCCAGACTTTTTACAGATTGTGCCTGAGTGTTTTTTCTTGTCTGGGGGTATCCCTCTTTATATCAGACTTTAAAATTAAAAATCTAAAAAAAACTAATAAGATCTACATTTAGAGGACAAACTGTGAAAAGAAATTTTAAAAATTTTGCTGAGTTAAGTATCCATCTTCCCTCCCCTCCCCTCCCTGGCCTTTTCTATTTTTAAGAGATAATAGGAATGACAGCCTGGCACTTTAAGTGGTAGAAAAACAGGTTTATGTTTTAGTGTAAACACACCCCTGAATTCTTCCATTTCTCCTACTACATCCTACTGAAAGAATTAAGTTAAAATATGAGGCATATTTTTCATTCTCCTTCACTTAGAGCAGGTTTCTCCAAAAGGCAAAAAATCTTCCTTTTCTTTTATGGTTCGGGTTTGTTTCCCAGGGCATTGCCATTAGTGTCTGTGTTTATCTTCTTTATCAAAACTTAGTCTATGAAGTCATTTTTGATATTTTCCTTTTAGCTTAGCCTCACAAAATCTATTATTCTGAAGCCAGGATCGCCTGCCACATCCCACCTCTGCCTGTGCCGCATAAGCACCTTGAATGATGACAGATCAGAGAAGATGGGCCTGAATGCATAATTATTGTGACATGCAGTTAATGTTAGTTGATAAAAGTAGGCACACATAATTAAGAGAACATGCTTGATAAAACTAGGCAGTTTATTAAGGACCTGGGTGGAACAACTATGAGGAGTTACAAGGATTCATAAACTTCCCTTTGCCTCCTCGAATGTCACTGTCTCTGTCTTCGCAGCCCCTGTTCAAGGTTCGTCTCATGCATAATAATTTCTCTCTTTCCCCCCGCCCCGTTTGAGAACAGTTTTGCCTTTTCAACTAGTTACTGTTACCACCATTTAATAAGAAGGCTTTGCTGGGCTTCCTAATCGAAAACTTGCTTTTATCTTTCTTCATGAAAGAATTGAAATGGCTTCTTTCAGGTTGCCGTAGCCTCTGGGGAGATAAGGACCCTGCGGTTAACAGGATGAGAGATTTTTGTTTAGAAATTTTTATTTAGACAATGAAAAATGACCTCTGTAAACTCAAAGCTATCTTATTTTGGGGCTTTAGGCTTCTGGCAGATAAATCAATTGGGCCCTTGGGACAGCAAAGGAAAAACCTTTGCAGTAACTATGTCAGGGCAACGCAATAGATTTGTTGTGAGTATGCAGTTGTATTGAATGTAGAATGCGCTTAAAAATAAATATCATTTTATTTTCTATTAAATATTCAGGATCTGGATTCTACTCTTTTCGGCTTTTGCAAAGAAATATTTCTTTGTGTGATGCAAACTGAAGAAAGCAGGTCTTTTTTATGTATAAATTATGTGGCTGTTGTTGGTATTTTGATTTTGACTTTTTTTTTTAAAGATTTTATTTATTTATTTGACAGAGAGATAGACAGAAGAGCACAAGCAGAGGGAGTGGCAGAGTGAGAGGGAGAAGCAGGCTCTGCACTGAGCAGGGAACCCGATGCGGGACTCGATCCCAGGACCCTGAGATCATGACCTGAGCCGAAGGCAGACGCTTAACCATCTGAGCCACCCAGGTGCCCTGATTTTTACTTTTTAATTATTTACCTGTGCAGTCTTTAATGGGGACTCTTTTTAAATTTAGATTCACGAAGTTATATCCTCATATAAAAAAAAAATCAGTGTTATACACTGCTCTTTTGTGGGTAAACAATTCATTGTTACCTAAATAATACAATAGTAGTTTGTCTAAAATATGCTTTTCCAGATTGTTGCAACATTTTTCAGACCTGTTCATAGGCTCAAGGAGCTTTGCAGATCCTCACAGCATGAATTTGCACTGCATGTTCACTCTCAAAAGAAAGAGTGTTGCATTTGGCTGTGTGCTTTTTTACCTATGTCATGTAGAGTGCAGATTCAGGGTGAAAAGTTATGCAGAATAATCTGTAAATTTGACAAGGAAGCAAACCAGGAGACAGATGCTCACCCAACATGCATGGATGTGCAGTTGTTGCTGATAAGAGTGTTGATCAACATAGAAAAGAAGCAGTTTTGAAGGGGTTAATTTTTTCACTGTACATGAAACCTTCATGCACATTTTGCAATGTCATTAAGATTATAATGCAAACCAATAAAATGTATGAGACCAGAAACTGAAGTATACTGGAAATTAGAGGTGGAAAGTGATTTAGCAAATATCATATGAGGAATCACAGTCAAAACAGTGGAAAAGACAGAAGTGAGATTAGAAAGATAACCAGGAAATATATTAAAAAGCCAAGTTCCCCCTTTTTTTTTTTTTTTTTTTTTTAGCTTTAATCCTGCCTGACAGTTTTGGAGTGAGGACAAGCCTATTTGGTAAACCTCTTCTATCCTCTTATTATTTTTTTCAAATCTCTTTTCATTTTTTTTCCACCTTATATCCAAATTTAACTACTGTTAGGCTATGGGCAGAATTAATGGATAAGCCATGTTTTATTTATTTTGACAAGTCCATCTATTTAGAACTTTGAATAATATAAAAAATATAAAATAGAGATATGACTTAAATATCTGTGATTTGGCCACAGTGACTTTTTATGGTGATCAAATATAGACTTTAATTTTAGGGACTTGGGGAGAGATAAATGATATATATCTGTATTTTGATGTTCTTGTCCAAAAAAAATAGGCATGGTACCAACCTCAAAGTATTGTTATAAAGAATAAATGAGGTAATACATGTAGTAAGAGTAGCTAAAGACTTTTGAGCACTTGCCTGTAGACACTATTTATATGTATTCATTTATCTAATTTTCACAAGAGTCTTATGGGAAATACATTACTATAATTATCCCAATGATTGGGGAAACAGAGGCACAGAGAAGTTAATTAATTTATCTGCTAGTAAGTGGCAGAGCTGGTAATCAAGCCAAGAAGATTTTGCTTTTAACCCTTATGCTGTGGTCCTCTATGCCAGGTGCACACTGTGCATTCAGTAAGTATAGGGATTTTCACTGAAGTATAATCTATTGACCAAAATATCTGTGATCACCTCCTGTGATTTGGATATTAAAGAAACCTACACATTTAAATTTAAAGGTCTAACTAAGTTATTAGACCAAAGCATATACCTTTGTTTATACCCTTTTGTTTAAAATAATATATTGCATCAGAATATTTGATTCAATAAATCATCAATATTTACCATGTCCCTAATATTATAGTATCTACTGTTGGCTATGCAGAATAAGTTTGAACATCTCAGGGTCTTCACCCATTAACATCCTAAAATGTATGGAAAGAATAAGTTTACTTAAAACCAATGGAAAATAATTTAAAATATTATTATCAATTGATAATTTAAATTAAATCACTGTTCAGCTATATAATACAGATGATAAATCCCATGAACTATCAAACTGAAATATATTTGGTTGCAATTATTAATAAGTGCTTCATGGAAAAATTTTTGAATTTAAGTTTACTAGACACTGTCTGAAAATTTGGTTCTCCATACACACTAGAAATGACATAAAAGATCAGTTTTGTTTATAAGCTAATCATGGGATCCATGCTTATGAATCTTCACTCATTCCAATATCTGACTTCTTATTTTTCAACTTTCTGAAAAATAGTTGTAAATCCAGGGATGGGCTTCCCAAAGCTATAAAACAGCTGCAGTAATCACCAAGTCCACTCTAAGGTAGTCCCCAGACCCCTACTCAGGACTGGTTATTATGTTTAGTTATGTTTCCAAGGTGATTGAAGATTCAAAATATCAAATGAGAAAGAAAAATGAGGCCTCTTAGGGGCACATAGATGACACCACAAAGTCCTGTAGGTTATTGGTTGTGCCTAGCTCAGTGTCTCCTGTTGATGTCCTGTAAATATGTATGGAGTAAAGTGGTGGTAGGGAAAGAGAAATCAAATTGCAAAAGTAAGTAGAGAAGTAGGACTGCACAAGAGTCTATGATTGTTTACTACAGGAGCAAGTACAATGTCTTAAAAGTCTTAAAACCATTACTTTGCAGTATTTTGTGCTTAAAATAATGAGATTTCCTTGTCAAATAAGGTTAATTCATGTTCTAAATACTATGTTTAAAGCATTAATGTATCAAATTATTTAAAGATTTTAATAAAAGATCTTAATATTTTAACAAATTTCACAAGACTTTAAAAACTAATGAAAGGAGATAGAAAGTAATTAAAGAGGTATAAGTGAACATCAAAATAAATGGTAATTAGTGACATAGTGATGTTGAGAAACAAAATAATCATTACACTATAATAAATGAGAGTATCAGTCAAGGTCCCAACCAGAAATAGATGGCACATCTGTTTAGATAAATTGAAAATTGTTATTTTTAAAGGGACCATTTATAAAGGTGTGGATGAGCTGAAGGGGAAACTCAAAAAGTGGAGTTAGTAAAAAACAGTTGTATCACTTCAGTTGCCAAGGGAGGAGAGGGAGCAGTTACCAAAATCCAGAAAGATTACCGTGAAAGTAGTGGTGGAGGAACATAGCAACTGAGGAGATCTGGCAGGAGAAGAAGCATGGCAGTAAATATCCTGAGCTCACTCTCCTCCATCCTTCCAGCCTGTTGCCAGTGCTCCCCATTGGCTGAATCCAGCTATACGATAGAAGGCAAGGAAGCTTTTGATGGAGTCTATCTAGAGTCAAACTCTCATGGTGCAGAGAGCAGAGTGGAGAGTGACTTTGGAAAGATCAACACATTTGAAGATACCTGGCATTATGAGCAAAAGTAAAATAATGTCTCAAAGCCCAAAGCACTGAATAATCAGGACTTTATTAAAATTGTTGGTGAAACTTAAGGAGCAGTGAAAAATTTGAAAATTTTGAAAACAGTGATTAAAACTTTGGGAAATAAATATTCTGAAAAACACTAAGAGGAAATGTAGGCTTCTCTAAGCAAAGATGAAGATACAATTTTGTGTGTGTGTGTACATGCTTATGTGGAAATGGAGAAGCAGGGGAAAAACTATAGGCTAGAGGATTTTGATTTGGAAACAAATTCATATTAAAGTTTTACTTCTTTTTTTTTTTTTTAAAGATTTTATTTATTTGAGAGAGAGAGAGCACATGAAAGGGGGGGAGGGTCAGAGGGAGAAGCAGGCTCCCTGCTGAGCAGAGAGCCCGATGCGGGACTCGATCCAGGGACTCCAGGATCATGACCTGAGCCGAAGGCAGTTGCTTAACCAACTGAGCCACCCAGGCGCCCCTAAAGTTTTACTTCTTTATAGAAGTATATTCGCATACCCTCTTCTACTTTGTGGGGTAAAGCCAGTGATATACAAAATGGAAAGGAGCACCAAATACTCAATAATTAAGATAAATATTTGAATGCAATGTTTTTAAAATATGTAAAGAATCCACAACGAACAAAATATCAAAAAAATGTAAAAATACAGGTTTCTGTTTGTTTTTATGACCCTGCATTATTGTATGACTGGCACAGTGGTTTCTAATTGGTTCTCAGTCCTCCCGCTCTGTTGAGTGCTGCATCTGGCATTGCTGACGTTTGTAAGGGTTGAACATGTCGTGCAAACAGATTGGGCAGTGCAGGGTCTTTATATATAATCATGGTTTTGATTGTAGACTTTTATTGAGTTTTCCACCAGGTTCAAAATACGGGAAGATATTTTGATGAGTTGTATAGAGGGGCACACATTTTTCTTTTTGCCTCAGGCTCCAATATGATTCAAGCACATGACTGATGAACACTGTAATACATAGCTGATAGTTGATGTTTATTGAATGAAAGAATGAGTAAATGAATTAATGTGGTCACTTCCTACTCCAAATATGTATTACAAAGCTTTGGTGTCCCTTCTAGCTCATATTTTTTTCTTTTGCTGCATAATTTATGGCCTTTCTCTAACATTCTTCCTCAAAGTCACAAGGGCAGTTTTAGGGGCATGGTTAGGGACATACAGATGCTCAAAGAAGGCTGTTGTAAAAATCTCATGAATAATCCACTAGGCAAGAAATTTCACAATAATGGTTTGCCAAAATTTCCAGAGTCTTGTTTTGCTTTGTTTTCTGTTTTCCTATTTCTGTTACTACCTCTTTACCTGGAATCTTCCTCAGCTTCTCAATCCTATTCAAGGCATGCTTTTCATACCCAATTTGGTTAAACATTCTAAATGCTTAATTCTAAATAATCATATATCAGTATGGGAGAACTTTAGATTTGCAATATACTAAATTGCCATCCATTATTTTCTTAATTGTTCAGTCACGGTATTCTCAAGTTTGTTTTTAATTTGTTTTGAATGCTTTCTTGTTTGGAACTATGTATATCTTAAAACTATGTACATCTTAAAACTCTGCAATACCTAGAAGATCAGGGCACAATAAATATTAATTAATAATAACTGTAATAGTAATGAGTAGCAATTTAACTTACCCTGCCTTAAAACCCCACTGGAATCATGTGTATTTTTACAACATACATAATTTCTTATCCTTGAAAGCCTTTTCTTTGGTCTCCATGTTAATGTCTCCCATCATTGTTTTGTTAGACACAGGTAATGTGAAGAGAAATTCTGATGCATTATTTATCTTTCCCATAGCTAATATTTGGGAAAAAACAAAAGTGAAATTTGACATAGGAAACTTCTATCTAAGAGCCAGATCATATAAATGCATGTGGTTAAGATGCATTTTTCAGAGTTTTTGGAAAGATTATGTGAAATGTTGATTTTGTAAGTAAATAAGAAACAGTGTCCTTTGTGTCTCATATATTATTTATGATTCTATTTTTTAAAATATTTTTTTCACAAGAATATTTTGCTTGATCTTCAAATCGTCCATGTGTTGGGACTAGTTCACCTACTGGTCCATATCCACATAACTCATGCTTTACTGTCATAGACTGATGTGACACAGTGTAATAGAATATGATGCATTGCCTGAATTTAAAGGAACATAGACTATTTCTGGATCTGCTGTGCAGTATGAGATCTGTATCACATTTGAAACAAAGCTAACCAAGCAGACAGAGCAGAAAGATATCTATAGCATCCATTAATCAGGGTAGAGTATATATTTTTTCAGCATCTTACTCTTTGCCTGGTATATTTTAAGTCTGAAACACAGAACAAAATAGCCTTCATGACCGTTCATGTTGTTTTTTACATTATTGTCCTTAAAGAATCATTCTCTAAAAAAGCCAAAGCAACTCAATTTGATTGAAAATTGTACTACATATATTCTTTCATTCCACCTTTCTCACTGGGGAAACATTAAATATTCTGCAATGTATGCATTTTGATCAATATATAAATATATGACTATTATCACTGAGCTAAGCTACTATCTGTCATTTAAAGCCAATTAAATTCAAAAATAATTTAAAGCATGTTGTTTATAAAAACTGCAAGTATCAAATTACTTTAGATTTGAACTAAGGAGAATAAACAAGGTAATAGAATTAACTGAAAGAAGCATATTCACGTAAGTGTGTGATCTTATAGAAGACCTTCAGTTTAGGTAAGACTTTTTAGAAACTCTTTGAGGCAGAATTGCCACACATGCTTTAAAGAAGGAAACTTAATTTCTGTCCATTTTATAAGATCTGTTACCCATTTTCAGGTTCTTTTCACACTGAGTTTATCCTGTGTTTCCTATGAATTTCAACATCTGAAAACCTTGAAGTTGAGCTACTGCTTTTTTCCTGCATTCATATTACTTACTCACCCAGATCAGAGAGCTAAGAACTACCAGAGATCAGACTGGCACATGTTTTCCCCACTTAGTACCCCATTCTGGAAATAAGAAGTAAAATACCTCTAACCTTACTGCAGTTAGGCATTTACTACACAAATCCTACCCTTACCCAGAGTTTCATTAATACTTTTCTGTTTGTTTGTTTTTAATTTCCCCTTTCTTTTTTCTTCATCAATATGCCTTCTCTCTTACTTTCCTTCACAACCACACTTCTATTCCTCTGAGATAATTATTCCTAGGCCTTCTGGTTCTTGACAAAATTGCTAATCAAGGGTCTTTAAGTGATATACACTATCAAGTACAGGTAGCTTGGTGCCAAAGCTTATCCTAATCCCTGGCCTAGTCAGATCTTCATGGCTGCATTGAGATCACCTGTCCCTAGAAATCAGCCAAATGTGTAACGTCATATATACATCTTCTGCCCTGAAACAATCACCTGTTTACCATTCCACAGGTCTCATTAATGCCATCCCTACTTTCCCAACTGGTTGGCCTGTGCAACATAAGGAGAGACCTGAAGATGGAAAAAGGGAATGCACGCTTACAGGGTGATACGCAGTAGCTAGTTGATCCGTTCAGTCAACATGATCCCTCGCAGCCAGTCTGTAAATGACATTTAGCAATTTTCCTTATAATGTTTCTACATTTACCTACCCATTTTTCATCCTGAAACAAACAAAGCCAGTATGTATACAGGCAAAAAGTGGACAGTGGAATTTTGTGAAATAGGCTAGAGGGATAGGAAGGATTTTGAGTATGTCCAGCCTTATCGGTCATATTAATTAGGTTGGTTTTTAATTCTATGAGCATTGAGAAACCACTGAAGTGCTTTAACTAAGAAATGAGTGCGAGAATGAGATTTACAAATGGGAAAGATGGCTTTGAGTCCAGAGTAGATATGGGTGGGCTAGTAATGCAACTAAGATAGTGAACTAAGATGATGGGATTCAAGAGATATTTAGGACATAAAATGGTAGAATTTGATGATGGATTTGGTATATGGATTATAGGCTAGAAGGTTTCTATAATGACTCAGAGGTTTTTGCCTGGATGGAATGTTTGATGTAGAATGGGATGAGGAGGTGAAATATTAATTGGATGCATGTACATGTGTGAGACAGAAGAAAATATAAAATAATAAAAAAGAAGCATAGGACCAAGTTGTAAAGAGCCACAACACTGACAGCTAGATAGAGGGGGGTGATCTTGGAGAAGGGACAATGAAGAGGAAATAAGCTAGAAAATATGTCCAGGAATACAGGGGGAGCAGAAGAAAGATTTTAAAAGAGGGAGCAGTAAATAGAATCAAATGCTATTAAAATTAGCACTGAAATTGTTCATCAGAGTTGGTGACTGAACATCTTTGCTGACCTTAGCAAGAGCTGTTTGGAGTCAAGTTTTCAGAAGTCAGATAGAAATGGGTAAAGTCAGAAAATGAAGTCTGGAAGAGTAGGGAATAATGCTATGGAGAGGTTGTGGTGCTGATGGAGAAAGGGTCTAGAAGAAGTCGTATTTTTTCCCTTTTTTCTCAACAAGTTTTTGAAAAAGAATTCTGTGCTTAAAATAATTTGAGAACATAGACTTGTAATATAATTTTCATATGCCTATTCAACTGTTCATATCTTTCACTAGTTTTAATCCTATTTTTATTACTATATTTTAAGGTCCTTAAAAGGAGAGAATCATAAATCTAATTATTTTATATCCAGTTATAATCTTACTCTAATGCAGTATACACATCAATATTGATCAGTTAGTCATCAACTATTTATTGCATATATACTACACGTAAAGTAGTTATTCTACTGCAGGTAGAAGTGCTCTATCAGAATTTCATTTAGTTTTGTGTTTTCATTCAAATGATAGCTTTAAAATAGTAATTAATCGGGGCACCTGGATGGCTCAGTCGGTTAAGTGTCTGCCTTCTTTGGCTCAGGTCATGATCTCAGGGTCCTGGGATCCAGCCCAGCATGGGCCTCCCTGCTCAGCGGGGAGTCTACTTCTGCCCCTCCCTCTGCCCCTCACCCCACCTCCCTGCTTGTGCTCTCTGCTCTCTTCCATTCTCTCTCCCTCTCAAATAAATATTTTTTAAAATATAAATAAGTAAAATAGTAATTAATCATACTTTAGGTTATCTGATAGAATACCAAGTTCTGTCATGAAATTTGAATGTGCAGATTTGCAATTATAGTTGGCATTTCTTTTTTTTTCTTCTCATATGAAGTCACATATGAACAAATTGTGCATTGATTCAAATGAAGGAATGTTGTGGGAAATTAAATCCACATACACTTACATATGCAAACCTCCAGATCAGAGAAAGCTATTTTGTGTTAACAGAATCACATTCAGTTAAATAATAGATAATGAAACTAGTTCCATCCATATATGTACCACGTTTTTAAAACAGCAAGTACAGCAATGAATATACAGTGAAAATTGTATTTCTCATTCTAATGTCTAGCAATAACTAGATTGGATATCTATTTGGTATACAGTTTTATAACAATAATATAAACATTCAAGGAAAAATGCAACTTTGAAGAATAATCAAACAATAATTTGTTAAATTTGGCTGGATCATGGTTAATGCTTTATTAAATTTGGCTGGATTTGGTTCTCTTAAACCAGCAAAACACTGAAATCATTAATAAATCTCACTTTATACAACATATTATGTGAATAGGGATTCTCTACTTTAAAATATTAAATTCAAAAAAATATTAAACTCAAAATACAGTTATATCATATATAGAACTAGGCTTGTGCCTACGTCTTCCTACAATTTATTCAACAATGGACCTTGACCCAGGGATATACAAGGACATATACTGTTGTAGTTCTGAGGATGCAGAGGTCTAATGGGCTCTGATGCCATTGATGACTCCAAGGAAGAAGCAGAACTTGGCTTGATCCTTGCTATAAATTGAATGTTTGTATCCCCCTACCACTCATATATTGAAACCTAATGCCCAGTGTAATCGTGTTTGGAGGTAGGGCCTTTGGGAAAAAGCTTAGGTCTTGACAGTAGAGCCTTCATGAATGGGATTAATGACCTTATAAAAGAGATTGCAAAGAGCTAGTTTTTCCCTTCAAAGTTTCCCTTCTCATTTCTCAATCGGCCAACACCTTGGTCTTAGACTTCCCAGCCTCCAGAACTCTAAGTTATAAAGTTCTGTTGTTTACAGTCTACTCAGTTTCTGGTATTTGGCTATAGCCGCCTGAACAGACTAAAATAATCCTTAAAATTGATATGAAAGTTGACTTGATATTCTAGGGGAGGGAGACAAAATGAGCAAAAATATATAGAGGTATGCTCAGGAAAATGAGGGCTGCAGTCTAGCTGGAGACTGCGTAAAGTGATCAGAAGACATACAATTGCAAAATACTCTGGGGCCAAACTATACATTAAATGCTTTCACTGTTAGGCAAAGCTGTTGAATAACATCAAATTTTACTCTGGATTTATTGTAATTTCATACTGTTTTTACATAATTACACCTAGGATATCTCTTCCTGAGATTTTCAAGTTGCATAAAAAATATTTTCAAATTAGATAGTTCCTTGTATAGAACAAATGGTGAATCTGAAAAATAAAGAAAAAGTTTAAATAAAACTTTACTGAAATAACCATTGTGTTTCAGTTGACTGTTTTTAGTAAAATTAGATTAATTATGAAGTTCATTATTCTTTTCTCCCACTATTTTGTGGCCCTTTCCTCATTGTGTTTCACATCATACAGGGAAGTTAAGTGAGATAATATTCATGTAATTACCTAACTTGTTTCTTCACTACCACTCCTTCTTTCTTTCATTTCATTTTTTTGTCTCTATGGAAACCATTAAAATATTTATAATTACAACTCCTTTATTCCCTTTATCTTCCTTCAGTTTGCTCATGTGAATTCTCCAAATGAGGAATAGTTGTGTTGTCTTCAGAAATGTTTGGTGTCTTAAAAATGGAATAAAAAAGGACAATTGATAAAGAGCATGATTTTTCCTTCATTAGTAGACCACCATCAGACTTAATATTTATTATTGTTTTTGTGGATGCCTTTTATATATTTAAACTGCCAGCATATAAAAGATGACCAATAAAGGTATATACATACTTTTTAAGTTACATAGATTTCAATTAACATTTTAACTTAATGTAATAAATGAGAACATTGATTTACACACTCCATGAGACACTAGTTGCATTCTGATTTTCATAGAATTCTATAAGGAAATGTCAATAGAAGAAATTACCTCTTACTTTAATGTTCTCCCAGAGAAGTCATCTTACGCTAGAGAACATTCTTGAAAACAACTCGCTAAAATTTTAAAGATAGCCTCCTTCCAGCAATAAGAATTTCTTCAGAAGTAGAACCTTTTCCAAACATATTAATATTTTCAAAAAGATGATAACCCTGTCGGGATTAGACTGTCTCTGGGGTTAAAACCATAATCTGGTAAATAATTTCAGCAGAGGACTTTCTTTCTCCCTGAATAGAAAACTTCCTCACCAGGGAATCCCACAGATATTCATTTCTTCAAAGAGAGGACCATTAAAACATGTCAGAATCTTCAAAGTGGAAAACATGCCACCCCTTAGCAAAATGAAGTCTTTTAAAGTAGAAGCCCAAAAGCATTATGAAGGCTCTGAAAGAAAACTCCCAAAGGTCTACAAAATACTGCTTCCAGTATCTAAGTCTCAGATTATAATTTTAAAATGTTATGCAGATCGTACACAATCTAGGTTTTTGAAAATAGACTTTAGTTTTTAGAGTAGTTTTAGGTTCACAGCAAAACTGAGAACCAAGTACAGAGAGAATACATATACTCTCTGCCCCCACACATGCAGTTTCCCAACTATCAACATTCACCACCAGAGTGGTACTTGTGTTATAATTGATGAAACTACATCAATACATCATTATCACCCAGAGTCCATAGTTTACATTAGGGTTCACTCTTGGTGTTGGGCATTCTATGGGTTTGGACAAATGTGAATGATATGTATCAACCATTGTAGTATCATACCAAATAGCTTCACTGCCCTAAAAGTCCTCTGTGCTCTGCCTATACATCCCTCCCTCCTCCAACCTCTAGTAATCATGATCTTTTTACTGTCTCCATAGTGTTGCATTTTCCAGAGTATCATATAGTTAGAATTATGTAGTATATATCTTTTTCAAATTGGCTTCTTTCTTTTTTTAGAATAATAAATGTTTATGTTTATTAAGGTGAACCATATTCATTGTTTATGAAATCATAACAATATGGATATGAACAGAGACTTGTTAGTCAACTCATGAAATAATAGGACTATCATATACTTCTTAAATTTTCATTTTAATTACAGTAGAGGTAACATAGAGGTTTATATTAGTTTCGGGTGTACAAACAAATTGGCGTCTTTCAAATAGTGATATGCATTTAAGTTTCCTCCATGTCTTTTCATGGTTTTATAGCTCATTTCTTTTTCACACTGAATAATATTTCATTACCTGAATGTATCACAGTTATCCATTCTACTGAAGGGCAGCTTAGTTGCTTACAAGTTTTGGCACTTATGAATAATGCTGCTATAATTATGTAGGCAGGACATAAGTTTTCTGTTTCTTTGGGTAAATACCAAGGACTGCTGTTGCTGGATAGTAAGATGAGAGTACATTTAGTTTTGTTAGAAACTGCCAAACTAACTTCCAAAATGGCTCTATCATTTGGTACTCTCACCAGCAGTAAATGGGAGTTTCTATTGCTCCAGATGCTTGCCAGCCATTTGGTGTTGTCAGTGTTCTGGATAGTACCATTCTAATAGGTACTATTAGACCATTCTAATAGGTGGGTAGTAGTATCTTATTTTAATTTGCATGTCCATGAGGGTATATGATGTAGAACATATTTTAATCTGCTTATTTGCATCTGTGTAATCTTCTTTGGGGGGTGTCTATTCAGAAATTTGGCCCATGTTTAATTGGGTTCTTTGTTTTCTTATTGTTGAGTTTAAAACGTTCTTTGTATATATTTTTTAAAAACAAATATCTTCTGGAATTTTTTATCAAATATCTTTTGGAAATATTTTCTCCCAATCTATGGCTTTTTCTTTTCGTTGTCTTGACAATGTCTTCTGCAGAGCAGAAGTTTTTAATTTTAATAAACTTCAGCCTATCAATTCTTTCTTCCATGGATCATGCCATTGGTGTTTTATGCAAAAAGTCATCACCATACCCAAGGTCATCTAGATTTTCTCCTGTTATTTTCCAGAAATTTTATAGTGTCACCTTTATACTTAGGTCTATGATCCATTTTGAGTTAATTTTTTTTTAAGATTTTATTTATTTATTTCAGACAGAGAGGGAACGCACATGAGCAAGGGGGAGGGGCAGAGGGAGAAGCAGATTCCCTGCTGAGCAGGGAGCCCAACGTGGGGCTCAATCCCAGGAACCTGGTATTATGACCTGAGCCTAAGGCAGACACTTAACCGACTGAGCCACCCAGGCGCCCCTTGAGTTAAGTTTTTTGAAGAGTGTAAGGTCTGTATCTAGATCCATTTTTTTTGCATATGAATGCCCAATTATTCCAGCACCACTTACTGAAAAGATTATCTTTGCTGCATTGAATTATCTTTCTTTGTCGAAGTTTAGTTGACTATATTTATGTGGATCTGTTTCTGGGCTTTCTATTCTGTTCCATTGATCTATTTGTCTACCCTTTTGCCAATATCACATTGTCTTGATTACGGTAGCTTTATTTAAATCTTGAATTCAGGTATTGTCACCCTCCAATTTTGTTCTTCTCCTTCAGTATTATGTTGGATATTCTCAGTCTTTTGCCTTTCCGTATAAAATTTAAGATCAATTAGTTGATATCCACAAAATATTGAACCTACAGATCAAGTTGTGAAGGATTAATATCCTTACATGCGATCTACTTTTGAAAAGTTCTGTTTCATTTGAACCATTTTAACTATAACTATAACTAAAATATGGTAAAATCTGGTTATCAGGAAAATAAGATTAGTATTCCTCTAGCTCTAAAATAAGAATCTGAGGAAAATAATATATAAATGGTGAACAGAGCCCTATGGATTTGAATCATATAGTGCAGTTTTACCTCACTTCACATGTTATTTCTGATTTTGAGAAGCCTACAAGTCAGGAGAACAAGTACTTTGATGACAAGTCATCTGGACTGCTGTACTTTTCTCTTTAGGTAAAAAGGTTTTTCTGCTTTATCCACCTAATTGAAATGTTGTGAGACAAAGTTGATCTTGGGGAAAACTGTGAAGAGTGATGAGTGCCAAGCCATCATCACCATGGTCATCATCACTGTCAATTTGCCATCCCAGAAATTTGCATTTAACCAAGTAATCTACTTTTTGCCTGAATTTCAAATTTGATTGGGTTGTGAGAGGTTTGGACATAAACTGGTATTATAATTACAAATAAATAGATGTCTAAGAAAAGTTACTGAAATGCATAGATATTAGAGCAGAGAACAGAAAATGTTTACAGTATTTTTTACTTTTTATTTTCCATTTTATTATTTATTTCTATATTTACTTTTTATTATTATCCATATAGTCTAAGTATTGTTTGTAATAGAAAATATAATTTGAATCCTATTTATATTATTCTATTTCTAAAGATAATATAGAAAGCTGATTCAGAATATATTAAATTTAAGATTATGGGGATCAGGAGCAGGTCATGGGTTAGGTTAATCCTCTTTTCTATCCTTCAATTATTTGTTTTCCCAAGGTGGTTATTTCATTCTACATTTGAAAGATGACTAAAACATGGTGTGTGTGTGTGTGTGTGTGTCTGTAAGACTTGAATATAGGATAGAATAGAACTCAGTATATGATACAGGTTAATATTACCAATTAAAATGTTCATATGGTTAGAAGTCACTGTACAAAATTGAATAGATTTGAATTTCTGAATTGAAATTTGTGGTTACAAAGGTTTGGGGTTAACTGATATTACATTTTTCTGCCTATTACTCTCTGTGTCTTATTCATAATCAGCTGAAGCCACCTTGCAAATATTTGTAGTTCCATATCCCAAGACAGCTTTCTACCTAGTAACAAATTCACTTTCAGCTCTTTAGCTCTTTGAGCAAACTGATATTCTGAACTCTCAATGCTTTTCTTTTTTTTTTTTTTAAGATTTTATTTATTTATTTGACAGAGAAATAGAGCCAGAGAGCACAAGTGGAGAGAATGGCAGAGGGAGAGGGAGAAGCAGGCTCCCCACTTGAGCAGGGAGCCCGATGCGGGGCTCTCAATGCTTTTCTGACCAGAATCTTGGGAATTGCCATTTCCCAGGAGCAGGCCTGCCTTAGCCTGCTTGCCACATCAGTCCTTGAATGGGAACAACCTGTGGGAAGCACAGCTTCGGTGCAAACACTGCCTGAAAGGAGAGCTACACCCAAGGTCAATTATCCTTAGTTGCAGTTATAAAAGATCTGAGAGGCATATTTTCATGGCCACCGTGATGGATGAGAGCTAGTTTATTATCAAAGGAGCCCCTGGGGCCAAGAAAATGAAAATATCAAAAGAAAACCAAAATATTTAATCACCTGTAATGGTTCGGGTGTTTTTAGTGTCTTCACACTAATTATCTCTTTTAAATTTTACAACAACCCTAAGGAGCAAATCTTACTAGCCTTATATTGAACATAAAAAACTGAAATTTAGATAACTGATATCTTCTTAATTTTAAGGAGATACTTGGATAGTAAATGACACTACATTAAACTCAATTGCTAAATGGATGCTTCTGTTGGGTTCTAGAAAATATGTTGTCAACATCACCACCAATTTCATCAGAAAAATCTTAGGTGTTGTGAAGCTCAAATTTTATCACTGGCAGCAGATACCATTGGTTTCTTCCTCTGACAGGTTTACTTCAATCATTTTGGATAAAGTATCTCCTAAATACCCATGTCTGAGTAACAATAGTTTGTCATTATTTCTTTCAAGTAAAATGATATTCCATCAAAGACTGGTTAGTTCAGCTTATGATTCAATTGTGCAAGTGCTTCTCCTCCAGACAACCATCGTACTTCAGTAGATAGCAAAAGTGCATTTGTATACTTTCCACTTCATCACACATGTTATTGAAATGATGTGGCCTCAAGTTCCAAGATCTAATAAAATTATAAATTTTGACTGTTTTACTGAGGACATTCTTAAGGGAAGCTCTTCATTTAATTAATTGTGGGTCTGTGGTGGTGAGAAATATCATGACTTCTAGTAGTTTGGTACAAACTGCCAGAAGCTTTATCCACCTTTACTTTTTGTACCATTAGTGGGATTATGAAAACAAAAAAATCGAGTAATATCCTAATAATATTATGACAAAGTTTTGACCATGTGTATCCACTAAAAGTATCTTGAGTTACCAAGGGGTCCACAGACCACACTGTACAACATTGTTCAAGATTATAGTTAAGAGCCATAAGACTGTCCTAGAATATTTGCTCCGTGAAGGTACAGATCTTTGATTTGTTCACTTATGTGTCCTTAGCACTCAGAATGATCTTTAACACATGATATAAGTGTAAACATATTGTCTGTTGCATTAAAGAAAGAAACATTGAAATCATGAATTTTGATCCCTCCCCTGTCTCCCACCCCTTCATCACCAATCAGACTATGTGCTCAATGGTTTTGTGATTTAGTTTTCTAATCTTTAAAATAGATAATATTAGTACCCAGCTTACAGGTTTGTTTTAAAGATGAAATGTGACAATGCATTAAAATGCTTCACAGAATGACCAACACAAGGTAGTGATGTTCCATTATTTAAAAATATATTAAGAAAAAAATATTAAGTATCCATAGTTGTTTCAGTTATAGCTGGTTCTGTTGCCTATAATAGTGTTGCAGTCAAAAGAGTAAAAGATCATATGTAAAGAAAGACCTAGGATAGCATTTGAAGGCTTAGGTGGTAGCTCCAGAATGTCTTCAGGCACTCAGGCTTCTATTTTTCTGCATTAATATCCTACCGCATGACTTTCATCTCAGGTTATGTCTTGATCCAGTGTAACTGCTGAAGGTCCAGTTTTTGCTTCTGCAGTGAAGGCCAGAAGAAGAAAGAAAGGTGGAAAGGTGTTTTTTTTTTTTTTTTTTTTTTTTAAAGACTCACCCCAGCTGAATCAGCTGCCTTTAAACAGGTTTTTCAGAAGTCTCATATCCCAAATCTACAATTTGTTAGCTGCACCATGGTCACATACAAGGGAGGCAGAGAAGGTATCCTTTTATTCTTTGTGTCAACATGACTACCTAAATATTAGGGTTTCTATACTAAGAAGAAAGAAGAAAACTGATGGCCTCCACCTCTTCCTGGAACAATGTAATAGTTGCTATGTAACATATAAAGTTGCATATATTCTATTGTGCAGAAGTCTGATTGATACAGATGCTTTTTGCTGCTCTATGGATATAACAACTGTTTGACATAGCACTGAACTCAGCTCCTTACCATAGGCCTTTATCCTTACAAAAGGGTGGAGATTGCACATCACACCGTATGTAGTGCCTCTACGTTCTCCCCAAGATCAAGCGATGGGAATTTATAGGTACAGTGCATCGAATGTGATTCAGCTACACTGATGACTAACCATTTTAGGCTGAACTGAGAGCACTACAGCTCTCTAAGTTTCCTGAATCTTATCCCAATTATATTTCATTTAATAACACTCAGTGAACTATCTGGTGGCAGGGGAAATGAAACTACACGCTTTTATGGGATCATTCATCAAGAACTAATTGAAGCGTTCATACAGTTTAGTGCTGATAAAACAGTGTAACAATAAACAATAACAAAATCCACTGGAGAAGGATTTGTTTTGCCGTGACGAAAATGGTTCCGTTTCATCCTGGGATTTCTGGTTAAAGGAGTCTCCAATGTACAAAAGGATAAGCGCAGACTCCTCTGCATAATGACGGGGTGGAAGCTGTGTCAAATGTATTAGTGTTGCTCCGCTGGAGCCTTTCTCATCCTAGGTATTTGCTATTGTGTGGGACTCTGGCAGGAAGCTGCAGGACCAATAGGATTTTTAGAAGTTTCTTTTTCCTATTTATTGTTACGATGCTTGAAGCAGCTCCTTCATAGTTTTTATTGGGAAATATAGAAAAATCTTAAAGTATACTGCAATAAGTTCAGATTTTCTTAAATCCCAATTTAAGAAGTTCCTTTTTGAATACTTCTGCATATGGAAGTTAGTTGGCTTTTTGTCTTTGCATTCCCTGTTCCTCCACATGTGGTGCTTGGACATCTGGCTGAATTGAAAAGGAAGGAATAAAGAATGGACACCTTACACCTTCTCATTTTCTTGGGAATGATTGAATCATAGCAAAATGAAATGTATGAGAAATGTACCACAAACTGTTGTAAACCTGAACATTTATTTGCTATATTTTTATGACTTAGATGGCAGTAAGCACCATATTATAGGTACAGAATTTACTTGGTAGTTGGTATGTCTTATATATATATATATATATATAATAACCACAGATTTTATTGGTAAAACATATTACCTAGACTCAACTTAACTCTAGGCAATAAGACTAGACTCTCTGCCATCACCATTTTAAATTTTAAATAGCATTATATGGGTACAGATTTTAGATAAATGATCAGCATATAATAAGCCTTGTAAGATGATATGAATGGTCATCTGTCACAGACACCATTAATATTTATCAATGTGTTTTGAAAACTTACCTATAAAATAAGAAGCTCTGCTAATATAGATATGGTCAGATTGTAGTTTTAATGTACAAATTTTTGTTCAAATTTGCTTTGCATTATAAAAAGTAATTTCTCCTAAGGGCTTTTTAAACTGTAGTTTTCTAAAAGTCTTAATACATCTTAAACAAAACACTGCCAAGCCTAAATTATTTCCTAAAATGAGAAGGATTTATAAAAACCATAATCACTCTTCGGGTTGGCTAAGAAATGGAATCAATGCTTTGTGTACTTAGTTGCCAGTCACTTCAGGTAATTTGCAGAACCATTAATAAGTGAAAGATAAGTTTATATTATGACATAAGAAGTATCAATTTGATAGGTATATTTAGGGATAAAATTATGATTGTAGATTTCATAGCTTTCATATTATAAATGATATTTTACTTTCCATGTAGATTTGCCAAATAGAATTTTATAGCAAAGGCTTCTGAAAATGGGAATGACATATTAGCATAAATTAAGTCAGCACCCATGCTCTAATGCTTCCACCATAGTTCTCAAACACACTAGGCAGCTTCTACACCAGGGCTTTCCTTCTCCATGACACCTTTTCTCTTGGTATTCCCACAAAGCTTGCTCACTCATGTCTTTCAGGCCTTGATCAAATGCCATCTTTTCAGGGAGGACTTCCTGACCACCTTACTTTGTATTGCAACTCACACTGCCCCCCCCAACTCGTATATCCTAATGACTACCTGCTTTATTTTTCTTCAGAAACGCTTATCTGACACCCTACGCATACATATCTATTGGTTTGCTGTCTAACAACACTTTAAGAATTTAGACTCTGTGAGGGTAAGTGGTATGTATGTTTTATTCACTGCTTGCTCTTTGAGCCTGAAATATGATAGGCATTCAGTGATATATGTTGAGTAAATATATTAGGGTTCCAGATTTCCTATATCCCATACACAAGCTCTTCGAGCTTAGGCAAGTTACTTAGTCTGCTAGTCTGGTTCCTTATCTACAAAACATGAGAAATAATGATGCCTGCTACATTTTGCTGATTAAATGAAACACTATGGATAAGAGCTTTTATCTAAAGGCAAGTGATTGCTGTTGGAACATTAAATGGCTTTCAGGAAACGCTGTGGAGGGTTTTTTTTTATTTTTATTTTTGTTTTTGTTTTGTTTTTTTTGTTTTTTTTTTTCTTTGCTTGGGTTATCTAATTTAGAGAAGACCTAGACATGGGTTACAGTGTTGGCCTTGGTACACAAGTTAAAGCTATGGACCCTTTGCCTATTCTAAGTTGTTAGTAATACAACAATCAGTTAATCACATGACCAAAAGTAGGCAGCAATTTATGGAGACATATCTAGAGATGACAATCGGATGGAAGATAGAATGTATCTATGATGCCTGAGGCATCATAGAAAAGGTACTGTGGTGATTAATTATATATGTCAATTTGGTTAGGCTATGGTATCCAGTGTTTGACCAAACATTAGTCTAGATGTTGTTAGGAGGCTATTCTGTAGATGTGATTAACATTTACAATCAGTTCACTTTAAGGGAAGGAATTTTCCTTTGATAATGTGGATGGTGGGTCTCATCCAACCATTTGAAGTTTTTAAGAGCAAAAAACTGAGGTTTCCTGGAGAAGGAATTCTGCCTCAGGACTGTAACATAGAAATCATGCCTGAGTTTCTAGCCTATCTGCCTGCTCTATGGATTTGCTAGCTCCCACATTTCTGTGAGCCAATTCCTTAAAATAAACCTCTCTCTCTCTCTTTATCTCTCTCTCTGCATGTTTCTCTCTCTGGCTCCCTCTTTCTTTCTCTCTTATTGGTTCTGTTTCTCTGGAGAACCCTGACTGATATAAGTAGTAATCTGTGGTTTATAATTCTTGATTTGGGAATTATTGTGAGAATTAAATAAAACAATGTGTGCTAATTTCATAAAAAAATCCTGGCATACAGTAGGTGCTCAAAAAGTCATTCTCATGTTAGTGATGATGGTAGAGGTAATCAAGTGATGTGTTTACCAACAGAGTCTGGTCCTCAATTAGCCTATGATAGCATCCACCGAGTACCTAAAAGTTTGCTGACTGATTTGACAAACCTAATTCAAATATAGAAAAGGAGTTCAGTCAATTATAAGACATAGTCAAAGTATTAAGTATAGAAGCAAATTTGTGTATGTAACTATAGGGAGAACAGTGTTTAGAAAGGGTATAAATTCTTGAGCAAACAGACTGGGATTCAAATTCCATCTTTGCTTCTTACCTACTATGTGACCTTATCTGTGAAATGGATAGTATAATGCTTTCCCCCACAGACCTACTGTGGAACTTTAGTAAATTATATAAAACACGCAGAACTCTACCTGTCATATTTTCCTCCTCATTTCCCTAATGTACAATCGGTTAATATCAAGTTTCCTAATTTTTGAAATTTCGATTTCAGGCCTTGTATGCCAAAAGAGAGGTCAACTTCAAGTTTCATAATTGGAGATAGGCATTTTTTCTTTTTCCCTCCAGGTAAATGAAACTTTATTGAGAGAAAAGAATGTCAATAAAGCACAGCAATTTTTAATGCAGTCTTGCATTGACTAAAGCTTCATAGAGAAGAAAAGCGTAGTTGCCTTACCAGAGAAGGGAGTGCAGAGTTAAAGCCTCTCACCCTTACAGACAGGTACATCAGAGAGGGGGTGGATGCATCCCAAAACCAATGATCCTCAGAAGCTCCTCTAGGGCAGCTGTAGTTGGCTTACCCCAGCAGACTCAAGAGGGCAACAAGGGCCAGTGGTGAGCTCTGTCATTGCAAAGTCAACTATGGGACACTGATAATAAAGCTAAGTGCTCTACAGAGTAAGAGAAACCAGAATTATTGTCAGTGTTATAAAATATGTATTTTACTATGTGTCAATCCAAGGTGTATTTTATTATCAGTAGTGTTTATTAATGAAGAGTTATTCATTGCAGGAATATCATTTAATTTGAGATAAATAAAGAAAGAAAGTATGGTTTTAATAGCATTAAATGTACCTTCTGCAAATACAAGAGAAAGGTACTTCTTATAGGATGGAAGGAATGGAGTGATTCAATTATAATATTATTTTTTGAAAATTAAGGCATATTAAAGGATACTTTAGAAAAACTATTTTGATACCATGTTATAAAAGTTATATTTCATTTAAATTATTAAGAAGCTCAATTGATGAATTTGTTCCATGTAACTAAAAAGTAATAATAATAATAATAATAATACCTTTTAAAGAAGAGTACACACTGCCAGGTAGGCTGAAAGAGTGTGCCAAGGCAAAGGCTTTTGCCAGCATCCTTGCAACAGGACATGCCTGGAGCTGGGTCAGGAAGGCAGATAAGTCTGGGATACCATCAGGCAGAGAGAGGCAGAAACTCAAGCCGGAAATCTCTTGCTAGAGCATTTGGGTTCAGAGATCAAGGGCCAGAACATCTGTATTGAGGATAAGAGAAGAGAAGGCTCATTAAGACAAGGTCAGGAGTGAAGAAAATGGAAGGAGAGGCAGCAGTCAGGCTGTATTTGATGGTATTGGAAAGAAGGGCTCCTGGAGGATTAAGGCAGAAGTGAGGCCAAAATTTACCATTCACTTTTCTTTTCAAATTGTTAATAGCTTTATGCGATTTTAATTATAAATAGTAAAAACATATATTGAACTACTTAGATGATATAAGAACTATACCCACAAGAGCACAAAGTAACATCCTGAATTCCATATATTTAATAAGCATGTTACCAAATTTTTTTGCCTTTCCATATACAGCATATACTTTACTTTTTCTTTAAATTGGGTCATACTGATACATAATCTGCTTTTAAGAATTTCATCTTACTTCAATAAATATAAATCCATATTGTTGTTTTCAATGTGTGCATAGTAATTCATTTAATGAATATACCCAAACATACTTTATCCATCCTCTGTAGATGGGCATTTAGGCTTTTTATGTTTTTTTCTAATGTAAATACTCTTAAAACTCCTGTTTCTTTCCTGTTTCTTTCAGTTATAAATAAAATTTATTTTTTATCCCAAAAGTAATATAACCACATGATGAAAGTTTTGAAAACAGAAAAATTAAATATTTGTATGTTTACCATTATAACATATCATCATTTTGGCTTACTTTCTTAAGATCTTTCTTTATTTTTTTCTTTTTTCTTTTGGCCTACTTTTAGGACTTTTAATTATCTGGTAGGTAATTTGTATGCTACTCAGCTCAAGGCATCCCTCAAACCTGAAGTCTGTAGTTGTTTCTAGTCTCAAAGGTGCCAACATGTATCAAGGAGGAGTGTAGGATGAAATGAAGAGAGGCTGCGATAACCAGCAGCTTCTTCAGACCAGGAGAGATGGTGCTCCCTCTTGCAGGTGTGAAACTGAGGTCTCCTGGAGGCTGGCTTTCTGAATCTTGCCAGTTAGCCTGGTTCTATCTATCATCCCAGGGCCACTCTGAGCCTCTGGTCCTTGAGGGTTGTTGGGTTAAGTACAATGAATACTGGCGTTTCTTAAAAAGACAAACTGTGCTTGTAGCATTGTACATTTTATCCTATTTAATCCTTACAACACTTTGAGTTAGATATAGCAAGCCTCTTTTTGTAGATAATATGATAGGTGCAGAAAGGTTAAGTTACTTGGCCAAGATTACATTACATAGAAGAACTGGAATAGAAATCTGTTAACTGTGGGCCTCTGAAGGAAATAAACTTGTGAATAGCATACTAATGTCCTGGGGTATGTAGATGTGGTGATAGGTGGTAGTAGGTTCCTAAATTTAATTCTTCTTAATTATATCCTTCCAGTCAATGAAATGCTAGAGGGTGAGAACATATAAGACTCAAAATTACCTTCATTTATGTGATAGATGGATAAGTAATGCTGTAAATTTGGTTATATATTTCTTGAGACTGAGGAGAGTATGAGGACATTTGGGATGAACTCTGTTGGCTTAGCTCTACCAGGTACATGGCCTGTCCAAAGGTTTTGATGATGAGAAGGAGCCCAAGGTGCTCTAGGGCTTACAGGAGATTCAGATGATAATGTCACTTGTCTTAATGATTTGTGTTTGGCTGTACCACCTGCCAGGGGCGACCAGCAAGAAGGAGGGATTGCCTACGCATGGAACAACATACTTGGCACTGCAGAAAGAATAAAGTAAGTGGCTAGGACCAATATTTTTCCTAGAAATCAAAACTGATTCCTCATGAGATTAATGAACCAATGCATTCTGCTTCCATCTGATCCAAAGTGAATTTCTGTAGTTTAGGTGGAAACCAATCTAATATAGAGAATGGTTTAGGTAGGGCACTAGGGCAATGGATGTCTCTTAATTTGTTGTACTATCAACTTTCACTTTTTCTAAGTCTGTTCCTTTCCCAGTGCTATCATCCATACCTTAGCAGCAGGATAAACCTTATGACCATATGACCTCCATCAGCTGGTTTTGGTAGGCAATTGGCCAGATATACTGAGTCCTTATCCAGGAGGTTTAGAACTTGAAGTCAAGAATGTCATACTCCCACCCGGAGTCTAGACTGCTAGGAAGAGTTGAATGACCACATGTCCTATAAAGAAGCAATGACAGGGAGATAAAAAATGAAGCAGAAACACAGGGAGCAGTAGAGAAGAAAGTTGCTCATTCTAGTTTTTCCTGAGGTCCTGTGCCATTGTTATTTTTGGGTTTAGTGAAATATCTCACATCTTTATAAAATACCATTTTTATCTTAAACTGGTTGGAGCTAGGTTTCTGTCACTTCCAACCACCAGAATCTAACTAATATAACTAGTCTTAAACTAAGTTTGAAATGAATGGAACCAAGAAAAAAAGTGAGGCAGCTTCTATATTTGATATGCAAACCAGATTATCTGTATGAGAAACAGGAAAAACTTAGTGGTTTTCTAAATTCAAAAGGGGGTAGCAGATGCCACTGTAGTCAACTATATATTAATAAAGGTGACTCCTATTTCTTGAGGAAAATATGACATTTAACTAACAGTACCAAAGGCAAGCTCTCACCTTTTGGAAAGGTCTTTTTACTCTTTAATATGATTGTTAAAATAGCAATGGATTTTTTTTCATGGCTGGCACTATGGAAAGATAATAGAAATAATCTGACCACAGTGAAAGTTTCATTTCAGAAATATTTTCAAACTACTCATATAAAAGAGCAGCCAAACAAAACAAAGCAAAACCCCTCTCATTTCAGCTTATTTTATAAGAAATTGTGCATTTGAGACAGATGAAAGTGAAAACAAAAGAAATTAGATCATTTAATAGAAAATCTATACATTCAAGTTCATGTTGGAGAGAATCCATATTGAAGTGTTTAGTAACATTTGTCTCTAACAATCTAGAATTTCTGAAAATATTATCAAATATATATATACTCTAACATTTGTATGTGATATAGTTATTGTGATACATCAAAAAAAAGAAAATATTGACTAGTGACTTTTTAGAAATATGTACAGAACACAAATTATTAACAATTTTTATTTCTATTTCCTATCTAAAAAATAATAAATATAATATTTTATCCCATGTCACAATATTCTGAGAAGCATGACTTCCTGAACAGTCTCTTTTATGTCTGCACATATGCTATTCTAGTTAATGTAGAATTTTTCTGTGCAAACTGTTAAATAAACACAACATTTTAAACAAAATAAATTGGAAATTTTATTTATTAACAATTTTCTTTTATAAATTTAACATATTTTCATCATATAGGGTATATAGAATATATAAACACATCAATCTGAAGCTAAAATCACATGAAATGTACCTTACTGGCTCACTGTTAATAATTTGGTGTTTTTAATTCATACTAATATCTTTTCATGTAGTTGAAAGTATAGTAAATGTGTCACAAGTGGAATGGAGAGCAATGACAAACTGGGAGAAACATAGAATATATATATGTATATTTATACATACATGTGTGTATAAATAAAATTTTATGTAATATATATTAGCTAACTCCTAGTTGGTGGAAAGTTAGCTCAACTTTTTTGCTCCTATAAATATAATTCTACAATTAACATTCTTGTACATAAATTCTGGAAAGCATCTGCAATTATTCTTAAGAACAATTCTTATTAGAGAGTTTAGGACATCAAGAGAAATGAGTGTTTTTAAGGTTCTTGATATGTCTTGTCACATGGGATTCAGAGATTTTTTTTTTTTTTCTGCAAAAAGGTGTTTTTATTAAAGCACAGGGACAGGACTGGTGGGCAGAAAGAGCTGCACTGTGATTGTGAGGAGCGATTATTTGATTATATACTTTTAAGTTGGGGGAGGGTAGAGATAATGGAAGTCTCTAAAGGATTTCCGTATGTTAAAGACTTACAGGATTCCGGAGGTCTGGCTATTGCCAAGCTAACTTCACCTTTAGTCTCTAGAAAAACATCAACATTAAGGCAGCAAGGAGCTCCTTGAGGAATGTCACCTACATGCCTCAGGTATTTATCAATGGGCTGCAAGTTAGGAAATTTAATTTTATCTACATTTCTCTTGCCTTTGTTCTCATCATCATCCGCCCCAACCCCAAACAGTTTAGGCCCTTAAATTTTTAAGATTGCTGAGGGTGGAAGGTCTTATCTTCTATAACTTCTTCCTGATGAAGAGGGGGATAGAGATGTCCCTACCAATGGGTCAGCTTTGGTCAGCTGGGGAATTTCAGAGAATTTTTTAAAAAAGGTTTTAACATATGTAATACATTGTCTTAGTATTAAATATACATAAAATGATATGTAGTTATTACCTACCTGGTCATGGGGCCTCTAACAATTGTATCTGCCCCCTATCCTGCCCTGAAATAAGCAATGCCCTGAAATAAGCAATGTCAATAGGCTGGAGTGGTTTTCTTTCACTCATGCAAATATATACAGGTAGAAGTCTGTTTTGTTTTGTTTTTCACCACCAAATAGAACCATATTAATGACATTAATTGGCAGATTACTTTTTCCATTTGTAAAATATTGCCATCATCCTATAAGTCAGTAGATTTTTAAAAATAATTTTGAAAATAATTTTAAAATAATTAAAATAATTTTTTAAAATAAAAAGCATGTTTATAATTTTATATAAATATGATTATATCCTATGTGCCATTACTTTTTAAAGAGTATTTATTTTTAACTCTTCCAACCTTTATTCTTTTCATTCAGTTTTCCCATATTTCCATACCCACACCACGAACAGATACCATAATATACAGCCAGCTGTATATATTTATAAATGCTTTCATAATATGCACACTTATACATGTATAAACTTATATATAAATAAATATATATGCATCTCTAAATTTACATAAATATATACTTATATACACTCATGCATATCCCATACATAAAAATACCTATTTATCTAATTTATAGAGACATTTCTCTCTTGTTTTTACAGAATAATTAATATGCTATATCCTTGATGGCATCTTGTTTTTCTCACTAAGTATACCTAGAAATTTTAAATTAATCCAAATCAAATGTTATAGTGCTAGTTCACTCTATTTAATGGACACTTAACAGTTCACCATGTTAATATACCATAAGGTGTTCACATTTAATTATTGATTGATCATATACATTTTAATCTTTGCCAATTTGATAATGAAATTTCAAAATCTCATTTTTTTACATTTATTTTCTTATTGTGCATTTGACCATTTTCATACATTTATTTTTCAGTTTTATTGAGATTCAAACTGTGTAAGTTTAAGATTTACAGCATAATGACTTGACTTATACTGTGAAATGATCACCACAGTAAGTTTAGTTAACATCCATCATCTCATATATATATTTTTTGTATATATATATATATATATATACAAAAAAGAAAAAATGCTTTTTCCTTGTGATGACAACTCTTAAGATTTACTCTCTTAACAACTTTCAAATAAATATACCATTGAGTAGTTTTAACTGTAGTCATCATGTTGTACATTATATTCCCAGTATTTATCTTATAACAAGTTTGTATTTTTTGACCACCTTCATCCAATTGCCCAATCCCTCATCCCCTGTCTCCATGAACCACAAATATTATTCTCATTTTCTATGAGCTTGTTTTGTTTTGTCTTCGTCTTTCTCTAACTTATTTCCCTTAGCATAATACCCTTAAGGTCTATCCATGTTGTCACAAATGGCAGGATTTCCTTCTTTTTGTGGCTGAATAATATTCCATTGTCTCTATTTACCACAACTTCTTTATCCATTACCCATTTATGGAAATTTAGGTTGTTTCAATGTCTTGGCTACTGTGGATAATGCTGCTATAAACATGGGGTGCAGATATCTCTTCAACCTGGTGTTTTTGTTTCCTTCAGACATATACCCAGAAGTGGAATTGCTGGATCATAGTAGGGTAGTTCTATTTTTAATTTTTTGAGGAGCCTTAATACTGTTTTCCATAGAAGGTATACCGATTCACAGTCCCACCAGTAGTGCACATGGTTCCTTTTTCTTCATATTCTCACCAACATTGTTATCTCTTTTCTTTTTTTTTTTAGGTGCTAAATATTCTTTTTTTTAAATTTTTTTATTTTTATGTTAATCACCATACATTACATCATTAGTTTTTGATGTGGTATTCCACAATTCATTGTTTGTGTATAACACCCAGTGCTCCATGCAGAATGTGCCCTCTTTAATACCCATCACCAGGCTAACCCATCCTCCCATCCCCCTCCCCTCTAGAACCCTCTGTTTGTTTTTCAGAGTCCATCATCTCTCATGGTTCGTCTCCCCTCCTTTTTCCCCCCCTTCATTCTTCCCTTCCTGCTATATTCTTTTTTTTTTTAACATATATTGTATTATTTGTTTCAGAGGTACAGATCTGTGATTCAACAGTCTTGCACACTTCACAGCACTCACCATAGCACATACCCTCCCCAATGTCTATCACCCAGCCACCCCATCCCTCCCACCCCCCACCACTCCAGCAACCCTCAGTTTGTTTCCTGTATCTCTTTTCTTTTTGATGATGGTCATTCTAAGAGGCTAATTGAATGATTAGTTATGTTGATCACTTTTGATGTACCTGTTGGCTATTCATATATGTTTTTTGGAAAAATGTCTTCAGGTCTTTTGCTTATTTTTAATTGAATTATTTGGGGACTTTTTTTTTTTTTTTTTTGCTATTGAGTTGAGTTCTTTATATATTTTAGATACTAACCCCTTGTCAGATATATGATTTACAATTTTTCCATTCAAAGATTATCTTCTCGTTTTGTTGATTATTTCTTTGCTGTGCAGAAGCTTTTTAGTTTGATGTCGTCTCATTTGTTTATTTTTTATTTTGTTGCTTATGCTGTAGGTCCAAAAAAATCATTGCCAAGGCTCATGTCAAGAAGTTCTTTTTCCTGTTTTCTTCTAGTACTTTTATAGTTTCCAGTCTTACATTTAAGTCTTTAATCCATTTTGAGTTAATTTTTATGAGTAGTAGAAGGTAGAGGTCCAGTTTCATTCTTTTCATATTAATATTCAATTTTCCCAGTATCATTAATTGAAGAGACTATCTTTTCTCCACCAAGTTTTCTTGGCTCCCTTGTCAAATATTTGTTGACCATATATGCATGGGTTTGTTTCTGAGCTCTTGATTCTGTTCCATTGGTCTATGTGTCTGTTTTTATGCCAGTACCATACTGTCTTGATTATTATAGTTTTATAATATAGCTTGAAATCTGAAGTGTGATGTCTCCCACTTTGTCCATCATTCTTAGGATTGCTTTGGCTACTAGGGGTGTTTTGTGGTTCCATACAAATTTTAGGATTTTTTTTTCTATTTCTATTAAAAAATGCCATTGGAATCTTGAATGGGATTGCATTAGATCTATACATGGCTTTGGGTAGTATGGACATTTCTGTATTTTTCGCTGAAAATTTCTTCCTCTTGACTGATGTTTGTTTTGCTATGGGAACTTTAAACTTTCTATTGATTACTAAATGTTTTCTTTACACTAAAGTATTAACCCTTTGCTTGCTATATATGTAGCAAGTGTTTCCCCCAATTTGCTATTTTGTCTTTTATTTTACATTATGGAGATTGCCTTTTTGAAGGAGAAATTTTAATTATTATGTAGATAATTATACCAGAGTTTCCATAAGCATTTAAGTTTATCCAGCATTCACATAAAAATTTATGTGGTAAGATCAATTGCCTAGATTTGTCTGCTGTGTTTAAGAAAGTCTTAGGAGATAAAAACACCAATTATGTGATGTTTATTTTATATAATAATATACTCTTCATAATTGCAATCTGGGGTCTAAACATGTATGTTAATCCAAATTTATATGTATTTGATATGTAGTCAGAATTTTGTCTCTGCTCCATTTTCATATTTATTAGTCATGGTACATGGGATACTGTGAAATCCAAATAACATTATTTATAGATTAATCTTTTCCACTACTTAAAAACTTTTGAATATGTAACTGTTGCCGTCAAAACATTTTAAGAGTTTAGAGGTTATGATTCAAAGAAATTGAGTAGAGATTTAAGAGTACAAAGAAAATATTGTTTGATCTGTGTTCATATGTGTCTTTTCTTGAGAGTTTAGTAGTAATAGGAAAAATAATATGAAAAAGTGCTGTAACAGAAATGAATAGTATGAGAGTTAAAAGTAATACACAAATTAAAGTTACTACTAAACATTTTAAGAGTCACTATTTCTGTAATAAAAAATTTATTAAACTTTGAAGGAAAAAAATCACATTGTTTTTAGGTTTTTACTTCTGAGTCAAATACCATTGGAAATTTGAAGAATATATTTCTGACCATTTTATTCATCTGAAACACTCTTTAAATAATGTTTTATTTATATAATATTGTACCTTTTACTTTTTTAATTTTAATGCTTTGCAGCTATTACTACCAAAGTCTAAAGTGATATTTAAAATAACACTGAAAGTTTACAGGGTATTTGAGATTTGAGATCTGTCTATCTATATCTCTCCATCCATCCATCCATCCATCCATCCCAACCATCTGCACAGGTCTTCCTTGACTTACAATGGGGTTACATCCTGATCAACCTATCATAAGTTGAAAATATCACAAGTCAAAATGCATGAATACACCTAATCTAATGAACATCATAGCTTAGCCTAGCCTACCATTGACATTAGCCTATAGTTGGGCAAAATCACCTAACAAAAAGCCTATTCTATAATAAATATATCTCATGGAATTTATGGAATGCTGTACTGAAAGTGAAAAACAGAAGGGTTTTGTGGGTACAGAATGGTTGTGATCACGTGGCTGACTGGGAGCTGCATGCACTGCCATTGCTCAGCATCACCAGAGAGTGCTATACGGCATATCACTAGCCTGGGAAAAGATCAAAATTCAAAATTCAAGGTACAGTTTCTACTTACAACAGTATGTTGCTTTCACACCATGGTAAAGTCAAAATAAATATAATAAATTGAACCATCATAGGTTGGGAACCCTCTGTATATACATATCATTCTTATTAAATGCAGGAAAATGGATAGCTAGTTTTATTATATAGCTAAGAACTGCAATTGAAACACGTTGTTTAACTACTAATCAATACAGTGGTCTTTTCCTTATAGAGTTCACATTTAAATTATTGACAAAATTTACACTTGAAGAATATTTATTTCCAAATTACAATATACTTTTTCAGGAATAGATAAACAACCAAAGGATGCTACATAATTATCACTAATATTACTAAAAATATTTAATTTTTACTGTTGCTGCTTTTGTGCCAGTTTTATTTAATTCTCCCCACAATCATATGTGGCAAATACTCATACGTTACCCATCTTACAAGCAAGGCACCTCATATTTAGATAAATTGTCACCTACCTCAGTGAAGAAAAGCTAAGGTCCTTTTGACATAAACCTTTTTCTTATTCATAAGCTTTACTGACCTTATCAATATACACATTTTTAAAAAGTTGATATAAAATAGTTTAGAAAAACTATAAAAATTGAAACTATAGGTAGATAATACCAGTGCAAATGTTCGTATTTAATGTCTTTTTTTTTAAAGTAACCATGATGCCCACTTGGTAAGATTGACAATTAATTTATTTCTTCTCATCCTTAGTCTGTGCCAACCCTCAAAAATGTTGGTTCCCTCAGAGATGCCTTAGTGAATCTCCATAAAATCACAGTTCATCATAAAGGCAATTAAAAAACAAAAACAAACCCCTTCCCTACACAATTTCTTCCCTAACATGTATGACAGAGATAAAGATATGTATTCTTGTAGATGTGCAATCTGTGGGCAAAGGTTTATGAAATAGTCTCGTTATCAAACAATGACTTTAGGGGACACCTAGGTGGCTCAGTCCATTGGGCATCTGCCTTTGGCTTAGGTCATGATCCCAGGGTCTTGAGATGGAGCCCTGCATTGGGCTCCCTGCTCAGTGGAGAGCCTGCTTCACCCTCGCCCTCTGCCCCTCCCCCCACCTCGTGCACTCTCTCTCTCTCTCTCTCTCTCTCACTATCTCAAATAAATAAATAAAAAATCTTAGAAAAAAAACCCACAATAACTTTAGGACCAAACTTTTCTTACATAAATATGTAAATTTATCATTACTTGACTTTCTAGTACTGGGATTGTCAAATCTTTGAGGTTGATAAAGCTTAAAGCTATATATTTATTTTCTTAAGAACCCCATCCACCTTAATTGTATGCTTGTCTGTATTTTAATATTAGTGTCAAATGATATTAGGTTTATTTGAATTTATTGTAGAAGAATCTTGCAATTTTTCTTGATGCAATTCAGAAAAGTCCATAAAGCTTTTTCGAAAATACACTTCTGTACCCTAGTACAGATTCATTTTCCAAATTTAAAATAGTCAATACTGAAAAATGATTACTTTCAGATTATATATTCCCCATATCTTAATGATCTCATTTTGTATGTCAGATATTTCTTAGTAGAGTTATATAAGAGGATGTTTTCTACTAATAAATTCTCATGATACAATATATGTTACACATGTATTATTACATATAACAGGTAAGCAGTATAACCATTCTTTTTTTTACTATTAGCTGAAGTAACTGAGACTCCCCAAGGTTAATTGATTTGCCCAAGATCACATATGTTCTAAGTAGTTAATCCTGGGTTGGAATGCTTGTCTCTAAAAGAAATAATAGTATGTAATTATTTCTTTTTCACAAATAGATGCTAATTATATTAAATCTAATGTGTCATTAAAATAAAAACCATCATTCAAACACTCTAGCTAGAAAAAAAAATCACGTCTTTTTTTTGAACTTGTCTTTTTTGTTTAATGCACACTGTATAAATGTTCTATAAAATCACATTAACTATTGTCAATATTTTAAGTACAATAATGTGTTTTAATCAATATATGTATTTTAATTCCATTGTTTTACTGATAACGCTAAGATAAATATATTTCTAACTTATAATGTGTTTTGATTCTTAAATTCCAAAAAGTGGAATTTTAAGGCTAAAATACTATATTAAAACCTATGTCAAAATTGTGAAACAAAAGTAAAATGAATTTACTTTATAATTTTTTCCCAAATTAGAGTCCAGTTTCTAAAAATTTATCATTTTCCTAAGATTTTGAGTATTGATATTGATTTGAAGTATTGATTTTCTATGATATTAAATATTAAGGGGATTATTCTAGTTTTTTATTGAATTTTGTTTTCTATTCCATTGCTTTGTTTATTTTTTTGTAAACATCGCTATATTAAATTGTTACATTTCTCTATATTTTAATACATGCTAGGGTAAATATAGTTTTTTTCAGTCTTTGATTATTTATTTATTTTTCATAAAAACACTGGGCACATTTTTTCAACTTTCCTCCAAAAAAAAAATCTATTGAAATTTGTATTAGAATTTCCAATTTGGAAAGTTTACAATCCTGCCTATGTATGTATGTATGTATGTATGTATGTATTTTCATGAAGATAGAAGTTTTTTTTATTTAAATTCAATTAGCCAACATCTAGTACATCATTTGTTTCAGATGCTGAGTTCTGTAATTCCTCAGTTGCATATAACACCCAGTGCTCATAATTCTGCCTCTTTAAAAACAGAACTTTATATTTCCATTCATACTGCGTTATGTCCCTAAGTTAATTTAATGCTATTTCTCTACAGATTTCTATAGATTTCTTATTAAATTTATTTTGAGAAATTTGATATCTTTATATATTTTTGGGCAATGGGAATTATTATTTTCATATTACATTTTATACTTGACTGGTATATATGAAAATAATTGTTTTTCAAATATTAGTTTTACTATCATCATAAAGAACTCTAATTCTTTTAAGTTTTTTCTCTTTCTTTGCCTTTTGTAGATAGATAAAAATATTATTTGCTAACAATGATAATTTGTCCTCATTTTCAATGTGTGTGTCTTATTGTTGCCTTTATGTTCATCTTGAGTTGCTTTGATAGCTTTTTGTAAGGTAATATGAAAGTATAATTTTTTCTTATTCCTGGTTATGGTGGATTTAGCATAATACTGATTTATATTGTTTTTTAAGTAATATTTAATTTTTTAAATTCTAGCATGGATCTTGAATTTTATCCTGTACTAGACCTTTTTTTTGAAATGATCTTACAGTTTATTCTCTGACCTATTGAGGAATGAATAAATAGTATTTGAGTTACTGGAATTTTTTAAATTCATTTTCGATTATATTTTAATATTATTAAATTTATATGCTGTTGGTTTATTGAGAACTTTGACTCTAATATTAAAAAATAAACTTTCCATATCATTTGTTTATTTTTATAAAGCTTTGATATTAGACGTATAAAATCTTCATAACTAATTAGAAAGCTTTCCTTCATAGATTTTTTTTTAAGATTTATTTATTTATTTATTTGAGAGAGTGAGTGAGCAAGCTCATGAGCGTGGGGAGGGGTGGAGAGAGAGAAGGGGAGAGAGAATCCTCAAGCCAACTTCCCACTGATTACAGAGCCCCTTGTGAACTCTATCTCACCACCAGGAGATCATGACCTGAGCCAAAATCAAGAGTCAGCTGCTTAACCACTTAATCAGCTGAGTCACTCAGGAGCCCCTCCTTAATAGATTTAGAAGAATTATAATAATATTTGCCAGTATATTTCTGAGATATGATTAACAACTTTCTTAGTTTCTTCCATCATTATTGTTTTTTTTTTGGTTTTTCTTGAGTCAAATTTGATGATTCATAGTTTCTAAAGAAAAGTATCCATTTCAAACAGGTTTGCAAATTTATTGCATAGTTTACCTGTCTAAATAGGAGGAATTTGTGTGGTTAAAGTTTATAAATATTATTTATATATATATATTTGTTGTTGTTGTCGTTGTTGCTTCCTCTCAGCCACTATTTATGGTGAAAGAGAACTGCAAGACTTCTCTGAAGGTCTGGATGTGGTTGTCATCTTCAGTTACTATCCAACTAAATAGGTCTACTATTTACTTCTTCCATAATATTTTTATAACTACTATTAGCACTTCCAGTTTTAGACCACATCATCTTAGATTTAGGTATAAGCAACAGTAAATATTAACTCATCAATAAAGACAAGATAGGGCAGGGTACTTACCCACTCAATTATGTTTTAATTTGGAATTTTATATTTTAATTATTTCTATCTTTCCATTAAGAAAACTGAAAAAAAGGGAGCAATTACCTGCTTTTCAAATGCCTCTTTTCTGAACCATAAAACAGCCAATTCTTGCTACCTAAATATATCTAGCCATATTTCAATATTCTTTTCTCACCTGAAGCTACAAACAGATCTGTGGAAAGAACCTCCGGTGAAAGCATTGTTGCATAATCGGAAAAACCCATACTTGTAAACATCCTTGTGCTTGTTAGGCAGTTGAGCATATTTTTCTATTTCATTCTCTTCTTAAGATACACAAATTCAGTATTTGTTGGATTTAATTGTATACTCTCCTTTCTGATTGGTTTTGACAATTTATATTTGCCTGTGCTTTTCTCAAGATTGTTCTCCATATCATAGGTTCAGTTTTCAGCATTCTTTATTCTTCATTTGACTGTTGGTAATAATATTTAAATTTTATGATGAAATGATTTCTTTCCTTAAAAGTATTTTCTTAGATCCTCCGACTTAGTTTTTATTCAGTCTGTTTTCTTTTATCTTTTAAAAATATTTTCATTTCTTAAGAGTGCCCAATGCTTATCATCTAAAATGTTATATAATTGGGTAATATATTTCATCTGTAGACATCACACTATACTTATTTTCTTCTTTCTGTTGCAGATTTTTTTTGCAAAAATAGCTTATAGGTGCTTTTTATTTGTTTATTTATTCATCCTTAAATGGGCAGCTGAATGAAGAACTGCTATTATCTGAAAAATAAATCACATGAATTTAAATTCTCTCTGCACTCTTGTATTTTTTAACCCTTAAAATCAACCTAGAGTACTGTACAGAACTGGGCAGCATAGGTGTGTGGAAGAGGCACCCTCTGCTTTGTGCCATTATTTAATACTTTATAGTAACATTTCTGTTTAGTCCTTAGTTTCATTTACATGTATCTTGCTTTGAAATAACACATCCACAATGTAGGGATTAAGCCTAACCTATTAATCTCCACTTCCTCATCCACAATTCATTATCTAACACCATACCCTCCTTCTGATTTTTATCTCCACCATGCCTTATCTCTGATACCAGTGACAGCCATGGTCCATTAGCCAAGTCTAATGGACAATTCTCACTTCTTATTTTCATTAAGCATACAACAACATTTAACCACTCTTTTCTTCTTGAGACTCTCTCATCACTTAATCTTCATTTCTCTTGCCTCTTCTCCTATTTTAGTAATCAGTCTCCTTTCCTGGCCTCTACATAATGGAGTACCTTGGGGTTGGTCCATATTATTTTTCTCTTCTCTAGCTCTATGTACTTCCTAGAGATGTCCTCCAAGCCTTTAGTTCTAAATATACTGTACATGGTATAGACTTCCAAATTTCTATTTTAAGCTTTGGCATCTTTAAATTCCAGACTTCAATATCCAAACTACCTACTTCTTATCTTTTCATAAACTTCTCAAACTCAACTTGTCTAAAAGAAAGTCTTGTATTTCGTTACTTGTTTCATTTATCTTTCTCCTTCAGACTCCCTATCTCAGAAGTTTTATTGTTTCTTACGAAACAATTATCCACTCAATTTTTCAAACTAGAAGTTGAGGATTCTCATCTGTGTTATTTCTCAAATCTACCCTCAGCGGCCAAAATGATTTGTTAAGATCATAGATCATGTCACTTTGGCTTTTCTGCTAAATTGTTTCAATACTTTCCATTTCTATTACAACAATATTGAAACCACTTATCACAGATTTATTTAGTTCATGGGTCCTCATTTGTCCTGCCTCCCTCTCCAAATTCATCTTGGCCCTTTCTTCACTTAGTCAATAGTCTTTGACCACACTGTTCTTACTTATTTTCCTTTATCTTTTCACACACCCCTGCCCTTCATTGGACTTTTACTATGGCTCCTAACAACTGTGAAGGTGCTATTGTCCCATCTCTCTGAAAGAAAAGTTTATTATCACCCATTAGTTATCAGCTTAAATGTTGTTTTCAGGGCCTTTATAACTACTGCATCTAAGGCAGGTTCCCCATCTTCTATTATTATCTGATGGTATTTATCACAATCTGTAATTGTCTTTAATTTTTTTTCAATGTTCTTGAGGACAGAGACCTCGTATGTCTGATTCACAGTCTTATGCCACTTCCTGTCATGGTGTCTGCAAGTCTAGACAAAGACTCTAGAGGCCCTAAGCATTGATAAGAGGGTGGGACTCTCCTCCACCAAATATTATTTAAGATATATGAAACGGGCACCTGGGTGGCTCAGTTGGTTAAGCGACTGCCTTCGGCTCAGGTTGTGATCCCAGAGTCCTGGGATCGAGTCCCACATCAGGCTCCCAGCTCAGCGGGCAGCCTGCTTCTCCCTCTGACTCTCTCCCCTCTCATGCTGTTTCTCTCTCTCTCAAATAAATAAATAAATAAAATCTTTAAAAAAAAAGATATATGAAACTACAAAATAAGTTTGAAGTAAATAAAAATCTTATCTTTATCATGATAACTATTTTGAATAAATAACATGGTAAACATTAGAATTTTTCTCATATTTTTGGTGATCCTACTTTGATGACACTAAAAATGTACTTGGTTGTCTTATAGATATTCTAATATCACTTAATAAATAGTGCTTTATTAATAAATGAAGAAATGAATGGACATTATAAATTTATTTGCAACATAAGGATTTCCAGTTTTTCCTGATGTCTTAGGAAAAGCTGTTCAGTCCTTTTACTCAGAATCCTTTGCAGTGTGTGGAATTCTCAAAATATCTTAGTAGGTATATTTCTGACACATGTAGAAGGGAGAACAAGTTTTTATGATCAACTGAAATTTGGAAACATGACAACTTTACTGCCAATGGTATGGATGGTGTGGAAGATGGAGGATCTCATAGAGGAGAAAAATTCATAATGAAGGAAGATGCAACCTTTGCTTTTACTGTTTTAACTCTTACTTTTTTGGAAAGTGTAAGGGAAGTAATTGAAGAAGGGGGCTATTAATAAGAGGAGAGATTGATCCTGGATTTAAGACTACGAAGGGTAAGATTTCCATTACTTCAGGACACTGCTAATTATTACTCTTACAGAAGCTTTTTACCTTTATTTTGATAAAATACAGGTGTATAAAGGTCGATTTTTCAAAGTTTGCTGCCTACCTGCTACTTAGTCAATTCCCAAAATTGGATAACAGGTAGTGATTTTAGATAATATGTCACCACTGATTTTCAAGAGGAGCTCAATATCTTTTATCTCAAGGAAGATTTTAGTTTCAAAATTCTTCTTATCCTAAACATCATCTCTGGCCCCTCACTGTCTGTCCTGAACATTAGTGAGGGTATGCATTTTGCTTTTTGCTTCCCTTTAGTATTCCAGTTCCTAAAGCAAGTGATGATTCTGGGAAGTATTGCCATTTTTTCAGATTTATTACCTGGGGAAGTGTTTTTGACAGACTAATTACAATGCTGCATAACAACATGCCTATATTGATATAATATTGGAAGTCTACCATAGCAGATGCCTTCAATAGAACTGATAAACATAAGAAATAGGTAAGGGGTATAGCTATGGAGAGCTTATAGCATGTCTTATGCCTTCTCCTTTTGTATACCTGTTATGGATTTGATGTGGAGGAATACCCTTCTTATCACATTCAAGAACCTTCAAAGTCAGCTTTGACATAGAAGATAAAGTAAGTAAAGCACTTTAGTCACAAAAAGAGATTTCTAATGATCTTTTGACACTGGAACGGCATAACAAGCTGAAATAAGCCCCAGAATGAAGAAATGTAAATACTGTATACAAGCTGATCACATCTGAAATAGAATGTGGATATATTTTATTGTTCACTTTGGTCAATTTCTGTGAGTGGCTAGATGAGAAACAACCTTATAAATCTGTCCCTGCATTGCTAGCTTTCCTTCAGCACTTTTTCATGACTCAGAATGAAGACTGAAACAGAGGTGATTGTTTCTTTCTTTTTTTTTTTTTTAAATTGAAATAAATGTTTAATTGTCCCAACAGTAGAATATTATGTAAACTTCACAAATTGTTAAATTCAGTATTCATAAAAATTTTATTATCTTTGAAAGTAATCTGTAAGGTAAGATTCTTGTACTTTGCAGGAATTCCTGATTACAGACATTGATGGCTAAGGAATCATAGCCAACTATAAATTATCAGCCATAGCCAAATAATTGTGAAAGCAAACGAAATTGTTTCAAATTCAGTAAAAAAATACTTGATGTGGGATGAAGCACATTTTATATGTTCAATGTGACATATGATGGGGCCTCCAACTCTTTTTGTTTGTTTGTTTGTTTGTTTTTTATTATGTTATGTTAATCACCATACATTACATCATTAGTTTTTGATGTAGTGTTCCATGATCCATTGTTTGCGTGTAACACCCAGTGCTCCATGCAGTACGTGCCCTCTTTAATACCCATCACCAGGTTAACGCATCCCCCCACCCCCCTCCCCTCTAGAACCCTCAGTTTGTTTTTCAGAGTCCATCGTCTCTCACGGTTCATCTCCCCCTCCGATTCCCCCCCTTCATTCTTCCTACAGCATCAATGCAGGTGTTCCTTGCCTTATTAAACCTAATACCCTAATACTAACTTTTAAATTTACAATACAAATAAACATAGGAGTGATTATTTGCATTACAAAATAATATGTGATTTTTAACAAGATTCTTTTATATAATAAGCCTCTTCCCAGGTTCACAAAAAAAATGGGAATCAATTTATAAAATGTTAATTATTCATTCCTTCAGGATCATAACTATTATGTTTTCTATGAGGTAAACTTGCTTTTGGAAATGAATGCTTTCAATACTTGGCACTTTTCCTAAAGAAAAATAGCAATTAGTGACAGCAAGTCACTTGACTATAGTTCAGAAGCCCGTCAGGCTTAAACACAGTCCACAGCTTTCCTAGAGGCAAGCAGAATTTCCTCTTTACTGAAGTAATGTGATCAGGTATTCTAGGTTTTTGTATGCCTTTACACATTAACAGAGTCTGCACTAGCTTTATGCAGCCAAGAGTAGAGGTGACAGGTAGGCCAGAATATAATGAATTACGGTAATCCTGGCAAGAAACAACGGAAGCACATCTGAAGGTTTTTCTGTCCCTTGGAGACTCAGTAAGATATATCCTAGAAAGGCTCCTAGGATGATAATAATATGACTTTGCAACCTGATTAATATGGACATCAAAAACAAAGCTCAGAATCTAAAATCAGTTCAGTGTTATGAGCCCTGAGACATTGAGGAGGATATACTAGATGTCAGAGGGAAGAACTAGAGAGAAATATAAAGATTGATGTTGAGGAGACCCTATGAGTAATAATTTAGTCTTGTCTACATTTAGCTTTAAAAAGTTGGATGACATCCAAGCCTGAATGTCACAGAGACCATTATATGCCATGCAGAAAGCCATCATAAGGCCCATGGGGATGTGAAACAGACCGAAGTGTCATCTGTGCTTATTTGACACAGAAATGTATTGGTTCTAAAGTCAACGTTCATAATAAATAGGCAGATATAAACATGAAACTATATACTTATATTTCATATATATAAATAAGCAAAACATATTAAAAATTACTAATCTTTTTGTTTCATATAAATACAAATATATGCTGTCATTTAAAGCACATAGTCCTACCCTCAAAAAGCTTGTATTTCAAAACAGGTTACAATATGAATGGTTTCCAATTATAAGTTACTATTAAACTGTCCTATATTTTTTCACTTTTCTTTTTCAGAATATCCCATGAACCTTTAGCTATTTCTCTAAATGGTGCAGAGGTTAAAAAAGGTGATTGTTCATAGAATAATGGAGGCTGCAATATTGAGGATTATAGACCTCTATAATCAATGGACCATAAAGTTCTGACACTTAAAATAACCATTTATTCCCAACAGAGAAAACATTCTTATATTTTAACTACAGTGCATTAAAAAATGTTCAATAATGCAGTTCTGTGTTCTATAACAGCAGTAAGGAATTAAATCTAGAAGGATTCTCGGAATAGAATACTGAACTTGTAATGATAGGTTTGTTTTTGCCACAGAGGGTTTTCTGTTGGAATTGGATAAGGGCTGTATCCACAGGACTGAAGCATTCAGAGGAATGCCAGGTTTGATCAGTCTTCTTGATGTTGGCCAGTAACTAATTGGTTTGCGCTAGATGGACATGATTTCAGTATGGTGGCCTGAATTGTTTATAGACTGCTGAACAATTCCTTTTTTAATTTTTTTCCTGGAAGCCCTATTTCAACTATCTGATTTTAACCAGCCTCCCTCACAGGCCCTAAAACTATTCTGAGATAGCAGTGAACTTTACTTATCTCCAATCTAAGCCATATTCCATATAGAAGGGTATTTCCTGATCCATTCTCCTCAAATTTTACTTATGAATCTCCTAATTCAAGGTTATCTTGAGTTTTACCAAGTAGCAAAAATAATGCTATTTTTTTATTCTTACCCCATTAGTATGTATATATGAATTTTCATCAGACAACAGTTTTAACCTTTGGACAATAATAATGATTAGCTAAGAATTTTCCTCTTTTTTACAGTCCAAAATGTTATTGAAATTTTGAGACCTCTTAAATAGCATAATGTGGTACATTATTTTAATGCCTCTGTAAGAATCCTTGTATAATTTTAGATACTTCCTGCAAGTTATACATTTATATTTGTAAGATCATATTCAACTTGATTCATGATCATGTGGTTTATAAATATTAAAAAGCATAGGGTTCCACTGATTTCATTTATATTTTAAACTAGAGGTTTCATTTCATTTACATATTTTATGAAAATGCTTATGTGGTACTAATTTAACTTAAGTAAGTGGGCAGTCAGTTGCCCAATATACCCACTTGTTTAGAAAAATGATAGTCATTTATGATTTAGATACATTTATATGCAAGATGTAATCATAGAAAGGGTCACCAAACCTGTTCGTTTCACTATAATTGAATTTCCAATTCATTGAGGGAGGACTGATTTAATGTCTAAATAAATACTCTAACTTTAGGTAGCAAACTACTCATTGTGACAGCAAGTAGTCTCTTGGTCTATTCAGAATGTGTCAAAATTTATGTGCTATTGCATGCACTAAGAAGAAAAAAAAAGTAGAAGAATATGTCCAAGGGGAATGGAACGTACATTGTATTACTTTTAATCATATGTGTTATGTTACAAATCCAAGACTTAAACAAAAACTATAACTACTGTGCTTCATATCTATACCATAACTTTTAACTTCATATTTTCAACTTCTATAATTATCCTGTTATTTTTTAACAATTGTGCCAATTTTTAAAATCCATTAAGAGATATTGTGTGCTTGCTATTAGGTCCAAAAAAATCCCATTTTTAATACTGAAGTAAATTAATTATTCTGAGAAAGCTATGCATTATATTTTAGTTACTTGTTAATTATATTAATAAGGTTAATCATGGTTCATATCATTATAGCCAAGTGTGAGTTTCTAAGGACAATTATAGAAACATCATTTCATATATTTTCCCAATACTTTTTGGTACCTTTCAAACAAAGACCATTCAGCAATAAAATTGTTTCAAATGGCTGTTCTCACAATTTGCATGTAATGATAACAGTCAAACTATTTCTTTTTTTTTTTTTAGTCAAACTATTTCTACCTAACATTTACAAAGGTTTTTTTTTTTAAATACCTGCATAATTTATCTAACATTTTACTGCTGCAATTAAGAAAATTTGGTTACAAGCCAAAATAGGGTATGTGGAATATTTGAAATAGAGGTGCATGCTATAATTGGTTAAACAGCAAGTGGTTCTTTGTTTTCTTAACCCTTTTCCATTATTTATCAATTTTGAAGGACTTTCTGTTTCAAATCCTCTTGATTTCTTTTGAAAAATACTACTTTGGGCTAAAAATTTGAAATGATCTCATCTATATCATATCACACTATGATATATTTTATCCAAGATAATTATATACTTCCCTCTCCATTAACACAGTCCTTTCTTTTGTTCTAAGAATTAGCAAATCGTTGTACTTACAGGATTAAATTTATTTTATAAAATACAAGATAAAACTATATCCATAATTTTTAATCACATTTTTCAAAGTAAAGTCCCAATTAGGCCATTGCTCCCCTGATTAATTACAATAAAAATTTGATCCCTCTGATAAAAAAGGATTTCTGATATTTTTACACTCTAAGAAGCATCCATTTAAAATAGGGAAAGAAGGAAAGGGAATTAACATATATTCGACTCCAACTGTGGAAAAAGCTATTTACTTTTCTTACTTAATCTTCACAACAGCCATCTGTGTTAGGCATTATTGTCATCATCTTACATCTTTGGTAAATGAAATTCAGAGATATTAAATAATCTATCTGAGATCACACAGTTAGCCAATGAAAAAGTTGGAATGCAAACCTGGTCCCTCAGATTCCTGTCTTTTGCCAACTTTCAGCAGCTTTGGGAAGCATCTGTAGGAGCACCTATCTTGTTCCCTGGAGTCAGAACCATGGAGATGCTATTATTATGAGTCATAGTCTAGTAAAAGTTAGGAAATGTGACAATATTAGAAATATTGTTCTTGATCAATATCCAAAGAATAAATAGAACAGAGAAAGATAATCCTGATGTCATTCTGTAATATATTATCTTAATAATTTTAATAATGGAATATGATTCATTTGCATAACTTGAAATTTTAAAACATATCTTAAAAAAACCTGGCACATTATGTTACTTTTGTATTACTTAAAGTTTTCATTTGCATTTAAACCTTTTATGTACTTTAGTGGATAAAGAGGTATTCAGGGTACTAGGAACAAATAAAATTTGTATTGGTGAAGGGAACACCTTTAAGCTTCTTTCCTATAATGAATGTCAAGAAATATCTAGAAATGACAATTGAATTAGAATATGCAAAATACCTAAAGAATGGCGGTCTTGAAATCATTCAGAAATGATAGTAAAACAGAAAGCAGTTGCATAGAGCTGATGTCCTATGTGCTTCAGGTCACTCCATGAAAGGAAAAGAATGACATCTAATGATGTCACTTGATCCCTAATAAAATGAAAGGCCTGACTATTTTCCATGATATTTTAGACCATCCAAGCTCAGGGATGAGTTGACTTTACTATCTAGATCAGGAATCAATGATAGAAGGCTGTGAACTGACTATGGCCAAACATCTGTTTTGTATATCAAGTTTTGCCGGAACAGAGACACTCATTTGTTTATGTATTATCTATGGCTGCTTTTATATGGCTCCCAAAGCCATGTGATTGTTGCTATCTGGTCTTTTGCAGAAAGTTTATCTACCAACCCTGGTCTAGGTAAAAGCACTAGAAACAGTGCTCATTTGCCATGTTCATAGTATTTGAACATATTCTCTCTCTTTTTATTTTTAGATTTACTCTTAGTGTCATTCAATAAAATGAGGTTTTAGAATTGGTGTTATCAGTCTTCAGAAATCTCTTCTGAGTCATCCATCCACCTACATTTTTTCTCTCAACCTTCCCTCTGTTTCTTATCTTCCACTCTTTTTTTGTATAATTTCCTCTACATCCCCTGTATTACATTTAAGTGTTGCTTTATTTATAGTGAGCATAATGCATTGAATGATTTCACAGGATGGTGTGTGCCCTGGCATATTATCTTGTTGAACTATTCAATTAAATATGATAATGTTGAGCACATTGACACTGTTAAACACTCAGGTGAATGAGCAATTCACCGTGAAGTGCAGAAATATTTGAAATCATCTGCATGTCTACAAGCAATATTTATTTTTTTATATGAGTACTTCAGGCTTCTAGTGAATGATACATGCTAGGAGAAAAAAAAACTATCAAGAAATTAGAATATATAGAAGACTTAATTGTTTCCTGACATACACATAAGAAAAGTAAATTAGATACCAAACTTTTGCTCCAACATTTATAAAGTGTTTCAGGTTTACAAAACATTGTATTAACTCATTTCTATGAGGTATGTCACCAGAGTTCCCAGGCTTTCTTAAAAATGTATCATTCAAAGGCATTTTCCTCAAGTACAATATCTAATTAGATTGTTTTATTAAATTTTGTATCATTTATATTGAAAACACTTTCTCTGGAAGTTGGATAATAAAATGTACCTTGAGCTGATTAGAGCATGTTTAGCTGTGAAAGTAACACTTTAAAACATTTAGGGCCACAACAATAAAGGATGTCGTCAATCAGTTGCATGTGGGTGGCGAGTAAAAAAAAGTATCCCTTAATATTGTGCTGAAAATTCAAATTAAATGACAGACCTTGAAGTCTTTGTTTCTGAAAGTTACTTCTACTGAGACGCTCTTTTGTTCTTTTGGAAAGCTCCCATTTATGGCAGGAAAGTGTTAGAACTCCATTATTTTTCACTAATTTGGATAGATATGTTCTAGTTCTGTGAAGAATAGTGTTGTTACTTTGATAGGGATTGCATTAAATCTGTAGATTGCTTTGGGATCAAGACAAATATGGAGGTTTTTACAATATTAATTCAACCAATCCATGAGTATGGAATATCTTTCCATCGGTTTGTGTCAACTTCAATTTCTTTCTTCAGTGTTTTATAGTTCTCAGAGCACAGGTCTTTCACCTTCTTGGTTTTTTATTCCTAGGCATTTTATTCTTTTTGGCACAATTATAAATGAAATTGTTTTCTTAATTTCTCTTTGTTATTAGCGAGCAGATATATAACCCAATTTCTGTGTATTATTCTTGTATCCTGCAAATTTACTGAATTCATTTATTATATCTAATAGTTTTTTGGTGGAATCTTTAGGGCTATGAATAGTATCATGTCATCTACAAATAGTGACAGTTTAATTTCTTCCTTACCAATTTGGATGCCTTTTATTTCTTCTCATCCAATTGCTGTGACTAGGACTTCCAGTACTATGTTGAATAAAAGGTGAGTGAACATCCTTATCTTGTTCCTGATCTTAGAGGAAAAGCTCTCAGTTTTTCATCATTGTGATGTTATCTGTGAGTATGTCATTATGACCTTTATTATGTTGAGGTATGTTCCCTCTACACCCACTTTATTGAGAGCTTTTATCATGTACAGATGTTGAATTTTGTAAAATGCTTTTTAATGCATCTATTGAGATGATTATATGATTTGTATCCTTCATTTTATTGATGTGGTGTATCATGTTTATTGATTTATGAATATTGAACCATCCTTGCATCCCTGGAATAAATCTCACTTGATCATGGCCAATGATCCTTTTAATGTATTGTTGAATGTGGTTTGCTAATATTTTGAGGGGTTTTGCATTGATGTTCATTAGAGAGATTGGCCTACAGTTTTTTTGTAGTCTCTTTGTCTAGTTTTGGTATCAAGGTAATGCTGGTCTTGTATTTGGAAACCTTCCTTCCATGTCTATTGTTTTGGAATACTTTGAAGTAAATAGGTATTTACTCTTATTTAAATGTTTGGTAGAATTCATCTGTGAGTCCATTTGGTCCTGGACTTTTGTTTGTTGGAGTCTTTTGATTACTGATTCAATTTTGTCACTAGTAATTGGTCCATTCATATTTTCTATTTCTTCCTGATGCAGTTTTGGAAGTTGTAGGTTTCTAAAAATTTATCCATTTCTTCTAGGTTGTTTAATTTGTTGACATATAATTTTTTGTAGTATTCTCTGTATAATTCTTTGTATTTCCCTTTCTGATTTATTTGTGTTTTCTCTCTCTCTCTCTCTTTTTTTTTCTTGATGAGTCTGGTTAAAATTTTAGCAATTTTATCTTTTCAAAGAATCAGCTCTTGGTTTCATGGATCCTTTCTATTGCTTTTTTCGTCTCTATTTCATTTATTTCTGCTCTGATCTTTATTATTAATTCCTTCTACTAATGTTGGGCTTTGTTTGTTTTGTTTTTCTAATTCCTTTAGATGTAAGGTTATATTGTTTATTTGAACTTTTTCTTATTTCTTGAGGTAAGTCTCTATTGCTTTAGATTTCCCTATGTTCATTCTGTCCCAAAGATTTTGATATGCTGTCTTTTTTTTTTAAAGATTTTATTTATTTATTTGACAGAGAGAGTTAGCGGGAGCAGGAACACAAGCAGGGGGAGTGGGAGAGGGAGAAGCAGGCTTCCCGCTGAGCAGGGAGCCCGACACAGGGCTCGATCCCAGGACCCTGGGATCATGACCTGAGCCAAGGCAGACGCTTAATGGCTGAGCCACCCAGGCGCCCCAATATGCTGTCTTTTAAATGTCATTTGTTTCCATGTATTTTTTTAATTTCCTCATTGATTTCTTTGTTGACCAATGGGCTATTTAGTGGCATATTGTTGAGCCTCCATGTGTTTGTGGGGTTTTTTTCCCCAGATTTTTTCTTGTGATTGATTTCTAATATCATATCATTGTGGTTGTATGGGAAAGTTTGGAGATAATGAAGAGAAATTATAAATAACTTATAAGAATGTAAACAAAAAAACAAACAATACTAATGGAAAAAATTTATCCACAAAATGTAAGATGCACTTAATAAAAGCTCTGGTATTCAAAAAATGGCAAAAGAATTAAAGTTGAAAGATATATTTCAATGAGTAGGAAGGAAAAGGAACAATTTTAGGAAACATAAAACAAATGAAACAGAACTAGTAATCAAATGATGAAGAAGAAAATGATGAAAAGAGACATTCTAGATGCATCTTAAAATGTTGTAATTACCTCATACTATTTTTTAACTGAGTAATTAGCGTTTGGGCACAAAAATAAAACAGACAGTGATAAAAAATTAGGCCAGTATCATATTTTCTGTTTACAACATGACATTGTAGGTGACATTGGAGCAAAATCTACTGGATTGAAAAGGCAAAAGATTATCATGTGCAGTTTTTTATCAGTAAGCTGTCATTAAATCATAAAAATCAATAGAAATGTAGACTTCTAAATATAACATCTTAGAAAATATTTTCCAGTGTTTCTTCTTTAGAAATAAAAATCTTAACAATATATTATATCTAACTAAATAATGGAACAAAATTAAAAATTAAAATATGAGGAACATGCAGACTATGTCTGATGATAAGCACTGAGCTCAAGTACACACGTACGTTGAGTCTAAACTAAGAAGCGCTATTACTTGGTAGTTTGGAGCATATGTTCTGGAAAGACAAAATTAGACTCAATTCCTGGGTGGAACACTTAGAAATTTGTGGCCTTGGGCACTTACTTTCTTTAAGCCTCAGATTGTTTTGTCTTTTTTTTTTTAATTGGAAAAATATGGAACCAATCTGATAAGGTAATTTAGTGATCAAATATATTTTAAGTGCTCTGCATAGTTCTAAGCATATTATTACTAATTAACATTGTTTTAATTATGATGATCAAATATAATGGATATTTTATTTTTGAATGAAACCATATGTGATATGAAAATAATAATACAATCTCAATAGTCTGGGTCTAAAATTCCATGCTGCCATATAATAGATCAAGTAAGGATGAGGTGGGGGTGGAGTAATTGTCAGGAAAGAGGGTTTTAAACTTATGATAAACTACTAGGTTTATAGTTATTATTTGATGTTTAAAATTAGATTTAAGTGAAATATGTTGAAAAAATAAAATAACCTAAATTCACATAAAAATCAAATATGATCCTTCAAATCACATGTGAGATAGAAATAAATAGAACAATACAAAAGGCAAAGGAGAATTTTGAAAACCTAATAAGAGGAGCAAAAACAACAAGAATGATAAACTAAATAGCATAGAAAGAATAAAGATTAATAAACAATAAATATTAAAATATTCTAGTTTTAAAAGTTTTTACATAGATACAGAGTGCAAATTAGTTTTTTAAAAGTTATAACTATTATATAAACATGGCTGTCATACAAATCCAGAGGAATATATGTCAAAGATGTACTTGCCTATTTACATCAGTAATGATGGAACTAGTGAGATATAAAGCTGGTTCAAAGATCATTTAAAGAACTATTTACTAAGTCTGAAGAAAAGTGTTGGAATAAAATTGCTAATTTGTATGTAAGATTCTTTAAAGTCCTACATGGCAATAAAATCATAACTTTTATGATAAAAATGTGAATCTTTTAGGATAAAAAACAATTATATCTCTATCCACCCAAATTAAGAAATTAACATGTAATTTCATAACCTAAACCCTGATTAGTAAATAATGTATCAAAGGAAGTTGCATTTCCCTTGTGAATTAAATACTCCATGGGTGGGCCTGTTATTCAGTGCATCAGTATGACATTGAAGGAACACACATTACCTGTTTTGCTTTATTCCAGATTTGGATAATGTTTCTTTTTTTTTTTAAGATTTTATTTATTTATTTTGACAGAGAGACAGAGAGAGAGGGAACAGAAGCAGGGAGAGTGGGAGAGGGAGAAGCAGGCTTCCCGCTGAGCAGAGAGCCCGATGTGGGACTCGATCCCAGGATTCTGGGATCATGACCTGAGCTGAAGGCAGACGCTTAAGGACTGAGCCACTCAGGCATTTCTTAACAGCAGATACTACTATTATCCTGCAAACTACTGTTTATTGAGTGTTTGTGTGTGTATACCTTCTTCTATGCATCTTTACCACAAAGAAGGGTTTACTTTACAAAAATGTGTGAAAAAACTGGGCCATCTGTTTTTAAAAACTCAAGTTATAACCTTACATTTATATCATTTATCAAAATAAATTCCATGGATTAAAAGTTATAAATGAAACAAAATTTTAAAAGTATTGATGAATATTTAACAAATATTGAGAAGAACTCATAAAGGAAATAATGATTTTGATTACCTGAAAATTTAAATTAACTTTATTAAAAATGTTATATTTATTTAATTATTTATTTTAAAGATTTTATTTATTTGACAGAGAGAGACACAGCGAGAGAGGGAACACAAGCAGGGGGAGTGGGAGAGGGAGAAGCAGGCTTCCTGCAGAGCAGGGAGCCCGATGCGGGGCTCGATCCCAGACCCTGATATCATGACCTGAGCCGAAGGCAGACGCTTAACGACTGAGCCACCCAGACGCCCCGTAAAATGTTATAATATATTTAAAGAATGAGAGAATACTCTTAATAAATGTGATATTGTGTTGATACTTTTTCATAAAGTATGATAAAAATTATTTAATATTACAAAAATATTATAAAACTATGAACAATCTAAAACACAAGCCAATAAACATGAAAATATATTCAGTATCAATTAATTAAAGTGCAAATTAAGACAACAATGAACTTCTAGCTTCTATATTTGTTCTGTAGAAGTGTTAAAGTTTTAAAATATTACTCAAAGTTCTGGTAGAATTATAAATTAGTGCAAATTTACTGGGAAGAATTTTGGCAAATAAATCAAATCTTTGAAAGCTCTCCTAGTACTTGACCCAGTATGCCTACTTGCCTAATATTATTTATGAAAGAAAATCTTAGGGGTGCCTGGGTGGCTCAGTCGGTTAAGCATCTGACTTCGGCTCAGGTCATGATTTCAGGGTGCTGGGATCCAGCTCTGTGCTGGGCTCCATGCTCACTTCATGCTCAGTGAGGAGTCTCCTTGTCCCTCTGCCCCTCCCACCAATCATACTCTCTCTCTCAAATAAATAAATAAATAAAATCTTTAAAAATATAAAAGAAAATTTTAAAGTAACCATATTTTCCAATAATGGGGATTATTTAAATAAATTATAGTACATCAATTAATAGATTATTATGCAGCCAGTAAAATTATGAATTTGACAAATATTTAATATTAAAATATATTTTAAGTATAACTGCATCAAAAGAGTTATATAAAATATTCCAAACTTGTATCTACAATTATGCATAAAACATCCTTGACTTGATTCTAATCTTAGGGGAAAGTCTTCAATTTTTCACTGTTAAGTGTCATGGTTAGCTGTGCAGTTTTGTAGATGCTGCTTATTAAGTTGAGAAAGTTTCTTTCTATTTCGAATTTGAGGATTGTTTTTGTCATGAAAGGGTTTGGATTTTGTCAAATGCTTTTTTGTGTCTATTACGGTGATCGTATTTTTTTCTATTAATATAGTGTGTTACATTAATCGAGTTTTGAATGCTAAGTCACCCTTTTATTTTGGGATAAATACAATTTGTAGTTCATAAATCTTTTTGTATGTTGCTGAATTGGTTTGGTAATATTTGTTAAAGATTTTTTTATCTATATCCAAAATTAATATCAGTTGGTTGTATTTATTTTTCTTGTGAACCCTTGGCTTTGATATCATGGTAATTTAAGTGGCCTCAGAGAACGTGTTAGAAATATGCCTTCCTCTTCAATTTTTTTTGGAAGATTCTGTGAAGATTTGGTATTAATTTTTCTTTGCGTGTTTGGTAGAATTCACCAGTAAAGCCATTTAGGTTTGTGATTTTCTTCATGTTTTTCTATTGTTTGTTTTGTTTTTTGATTGTTTTTTCAGAAAGAGAGAGCATGTCCGAGTGACAGGGTAGGGGCAGAGGGAGTGGGGAGAGAGAATCCTAAGCAGGCTCCATGCTCAGTGAGGAGCCTGATGCAGGGCTCAATCCCGCAACCTTGAGATCATGACCTGAGCCAAAATCAAGTCAGATGCTTAACTGACTGATCCATCCAGATGCCCCTCTTCATGTGGTTTTAATTTTTAAAAAAATTGACTGATGTATGAATGACATACATTATATTAGTTTCAGGTGTACACATAATTTTTGATGTTTGTATATATTGCAAATGATCACTACAATAAGTTATCATCCACCACCATACATGGTTACGGAATTTGTTTTTTCTTGTGATAAAAACTGGTAAGATTTACTGGTTTAGCAACTTCAAATATGCAATAGAATTTATTAACTATACTTGCCATGCTGTTCTACATCCTCATGATTTATTTATTCCTGGAAATTTATACCTTTTGATTCCCTTTACCCATTTTGCCCACACTCCAACCCCTGCTTCTGGCAACCCCCAATCTGTTGTCTGTATCTGTGAGCTTGACTTTTTGGTTTTGGTTTTAGTTTTTTAGATTCCACATGTAAGTGAGATCATTTTTTTTTTCTGAGTTACTTCACTTTAGCATAAGGCTGTCAAGGTCCATCTATGTTGTTAAAGATGGCAAGATTTCATTCTTTTTTATGGATGAATAATATTCCAGTGTGTGTGTGTGTGTGTGTGTGTTGCATTTCTTATTGATTCATCTGTCAGTGGACCTTTATGTTGTTTTCATATCTTGGCTATTGTAAATAATGCTGCAGTGAACATGAGGGTGCAAGATCTTTTCAAGTCAGTATTTTTGTTTTCTTTGGGTAAGTCCCCAGAAGTTGAATTACTGGGTTGCATGGTAGTTCTATTTTAATGTTTTTGAGAAATTTTCATATTGGTTTCCATTGTGGCTTTACCAATTTCTATTCCCCCCAGCAGTGTACTGGGGTTTCCTTGCGACTCTTGTTATTGCTTGTCTTTTTGATACTAACCAAATGGCTGGTGTAAAGTGATGTCTCATTGTGGTTTTGATTTGCACTTTCTGATATTAGTGATACTGAGATTCTTTTCATGTGTCTGTTGGCCATCTGTATGCCTTCTTTGGAAAAATGTCTATTGAGATCCTCTGCCCGTTTTTTAGTCAGATGTTTGGTTTTTTATTTTGTTTTAGTTTTGCTATTAAGTTGTGAGTTCTTTATATATTTTAGATATTAACCTGTTATCAGATATAGGATTTGCAAATTATTTTCCCATTCAGTAGGTTGCCTTTTCATTTTGTGGATGGTTTCCTTTGCTGTGCAGAGCTTTTCAGTGTGATGTATCCTATTTGTTTATTTTTGCTTTTGTTGCCTTTTGTATGATACAAGAGAGTAGTCCAATTTTACTCTTTTGCATGTGGCTGTCCACATTTCCTAGCACCATTTATTGAAGTTACTGACTTTTCACCCCTGTATGTTCTTGGCTTTTTTGTCATAATTTAATTGACCATATATGCATGGGTTTATTTCTAAGCTCTAGCTGTTCCATTCCATTGACTATTGTGTTTGCTTTTATGTCAATACCACCTGATTTAATTAATAAGCTTTGTAATATAATTTGAAGTCAGGGAATCTGTTGCCTCCAGCTTTGTTCTTTTCAAGATTGCTTTGACTAGGGGCACCTAGATGGCAAAGTCAGTTTAGCGTACGGCTCTTGGTTTTGGCTCAGGTCGTGATCTCAGGGTCATGAGATTGAGCCCCATGTCGGGCTCAGCACTGAGCATGGAGTCTGCTTGAGATTCCTTCTCCTTCTCCCTCTGCCCCTCCCACTTTCTCTCTCTCTTTTGCTCAAAATAAATAAATAAATCTTTAAAAAAACACACACAAAGAAGATTGCTTTGGCTATTCAGGGTCTTTTTGTGGATCTATACAAATTTTAGAATTTTTCATTTTATTTCTGTGATAGGAATTTTGATAGGGATTGTGTTGAATATTTATAATGCTTTGAGTAGTATTGACATTTTAACAATATTAATTCTTCCCATATATGAACATAGTGTATCTTTCCATTTATTTGTGTCATCTTAAATTTATCAAAATCTTATAGTTTTCAGAGTACAGGTCTTTTACCTCCTTGGTTAACTTTATTTCTAGATACATTACTCTCTTTAAATGCAATTGTAAATGGGATTGGTTTCTTAATTTCTGGTTCTGAAAGTTTGTTATTAATGTATAAAATGCAACAGATTTCTGTATGTGACTTTGTATCCTTCAATTTTACTGAATTTATTAGTTTTAACAGTTTTTGGTGGAATGTTCAGGGTTTTCAATACATAGTATATTGTCTGCAAATAATGAGACTTTTACTTTCTTTCAAATTTGGATGACTTTTCTTTTTCTGTGGCTAAGATTTCCAAATCTATGTTGAAAAAAGTGGTGAGAGTGAACATCCTTATTCCAGATCCTAAAGGAAAAGCTTTCAACTTTTCATCATTGAGTATGATGTTGACTATGGGCTTGTTCATATATAGTCTTTATTTTGTTGAGGTACATTCCCTCTACACTCACTTTGTTGAAAGTTTTTCTCATATTTGTATGTTGAATTTTGTCAAATGTTTTTTCTGAATCTATTGAGGTGATCATACGATTTTTATCCTTCATTTGGATAATGTGTTTTATCACAGCGATTGGTTTGCAGATGTTGAACCATTCTTCTGTCCTTGGAATAAATCTCAATTAATCATCATGTATGATCCTTTGAAAAAATTGTTGAATTTGATTTGCTAAAATTTGGTTGAGGATGTTTGTTAAGAATATGTGCACATCAGGGATATTAGCCTGTAATTTCCTCTTCCTATGGTATCCTTATCTGGTTTTAGTATAAAGGTAATGTTGGCCTCAGAAAAAGGTTGAAAGTGCCTTCCTTGTCTATTTTTGGAAGACTTTGAGAAGGATTGGTATTAATTCTTCTTTGAATGTTTGATAGAATTTACTAGTAAAATTATCTGATCCTGAACTTTGGTTTGTAGGCAGTTTTTAAATTACTGTTTCAATTTCCTTACTAGTTATCAGTCTGTTCAAATTTTCTATTTCTTCATGATGCAGTCTTTGAAGGTGATGTTTCTAGGAATTTAGCCATTTATTCTTGGTTGTCCAACCTATTGGCAAAAACTTGTTCATAGTAGTTTTTTATAATTCTTTGTTTATCTATGGTATCAGTTGTAATGTCTCCTCTTTCATTTCTGATTTTATTTATTTGAGCCCTCCCTCTTTTTTTCTCGGTGAGTCCAAAGATTTGTCAATTTTGTTTATCTTTTCAAGGAGCCAGTTCTTGTTGTTTTTTTTTTTTTAACTTTCCAGTCTCTATTTCATTTATTTATGCTTCAGTCTTTGTTATTTCCTTCCTTCCACTAATTTTTGCCATTATTTTTCTTCTCTTTCTACTTCCTTTAAAGATTAAAGTAAGGTTATTTGAAATTTTTCTTTTTTTCTTGAAGTAGGCATTTATCACTGCAACCTTCCCCCTTAGAATTGCTTTTGCTGCATCCCAGAAATTCAGTATGTTGTATTTTCTTTCCATTTGTGTCAAGGTATTTTTATTTTTGCTTTTGATTTCTTTTTTGCCCCACTGGTTGTTTAGTAAGATCTTGTTTGTCTTCACATATTTCTGAATTTTCTAGTTTTGTATTATAATTGATTTCTAGTTTCAGACCATTGTGATTGGAAAAGGTGCTTCATATCAATTCAATTTTAAGTTGACCTTTGTGATGAGCCCTGGGTGTAATATATAAGTGATGAATCACTAAATTTTACACCTAAGACTAATATTATACTATATGTTAACTAACTAGAATTTAAATAAAAACTTGAAACAAAAAAATTATTAGGATTTGTTTTGTGGCCTAATATATGATCTATCCTGGAGAATATTTCATGAGTACTTGAGAAGAAGTATTCTGTTGCTTTAGGATGGAATGTTCTGTATATATCTATTAAGTTCATCAGGTCTAATGTGTCATTTGAAGCCAGTGTTTCCTTATTGATTTTCTGTATGGATAATCTATTTATTGATATAAGTTGGGTATTAAAGTCCCCTACAATTATGGTATTGCTGTCTATTTTTCTCCCTTGGGTTTGTTAATATTTGCATTATATATTCAGGTGCTACCATGTTGGGAACATAAATATTTACAAATGTTATATTTTCTAATTGGACTGATCCCTTTATCAATATGTAATGCCCTTTATTTCTTATTACAGTCTTTGTTTTAAAGTCTATTTTGTGTGATGTAAGTACAGCCACCCCAGCTTTCTTATGGTTTTCATTGTCATGGAATAGCTTTGTCTACCCCTTCACTCTCAGTCTGTGTGTGTCCTTAGTTCTAAAGTGAATCTCTTATAGGCAGAATATAGATGGATTTTTTTTTATTTGTTTAGCCACTGCCTTTTGATTGGAAAATTTAGTCCATTTACATTTAAAGTAATTATTGATAGGTACGTACTTGTCTCATTTTGTTGTTTTCTGCCTATTTTGTAGTTCCTCTCTGTTTTTGTCTCCTTCTCTTGATCTCTTCCTTTGTGGTTTGATGACTTTCTTTAGTGCTGTGTTTCGATTCCTTTTTTATTACCTTCCCTGCATCTACTATATGTTTTTGCTTGGTGATTACCATGAAACTTACATATTACAACTTATATTTATAACAATCTATTTTAAGCTGATGGCAACTTAAGTTTAAGTGCATTTTAAAACTCTCCATTTTTACTCCCCCCTCCCACATTTTGTTTTTGATATCATGTTTTACATCTTTTTATCTTATGTATCCCTTAAGTATTGTAGTAATAGTTATTTTTACTACTTTTGTCTTTTAATCTTTATCCTAATGTTGTGATTAATATACTACCTTTACTATATATTTGCCTTTATGGGTGAGATTTATACTTTTTTAATGTTTTTATGTTACTAATTAGTGCCCTTTCTTTTTAGCTTAGAGAAGTCCCTTTAACATATCTTGTAAGCCTGTTTAATGGTGATACATTCCTTTAGCTTTTGTTCGTTTTTAAAAGTCTTTATCTTCCCTTTAATTCTGGATCATAACTGCTAGGTAGAGTATTCCTTGCTGGATTTTTTTTTTCCCCTTTAATCTATCATGCCACTCGCTTCTTGCCTGCAAAGTTTCTGCTGAAACATCTGCTTTTATAGTCATATAAGGTCCCCTTATATGTAACCAGTTGCTCTTCTCCTGTTGGTTTTAAGATTCTTTCCTTGTCTTTAGCTTTTGATAGTTTAATTATAATGTGTCTTAGTGTGGATTGCTTTGGGTTCATCTTATTTGAACTCTCTGGACTTCCTGGGTCTGGATATCTGTTTCTTTCCCCAGGTTAGGGAAGTTTTCACTGATTATTTGTTCCAATAAATTTTCTGCCTTTTTTTCTCTCTTTTCTTCTGAGAGCCCTATAATGTGAATGTTCATCCATTTGATAACCCATAAACTCAAAATATCTTCACTTTTTAAAAATTCTTTTTTTTTCTTTCTGTTCTGATTGTGTGAGTTCCTCTGCCCTATCTTCATATTCACTGACTCTTTCTTCTGCTTTATCTACCACACTGTTGAAAATCTCCAGTCTACTTTTTTCAAATTCAGTTATTGTATTCTTGAGTTCTGTGACTTCTGTTTGGAACTTTCTTACATTTCTTGTTTCTTTGTCAAAGCACTCATTTTGTTCTTACACTCTTCTCACAACTTTAGTGAGCAATTTTATGATCATACTTTGAACTCTTTATTGAGTAAATTACTTATCTCTATTTCATTAGGGTTTTGTGTTGTTGGTGGTGGTTTTTTTTGTTTTTGTTTTTGTTTGAGATTTTCTTTGTTGTTTTGTGTGGAACATACTCTCTTCCTTCATTTTTCTTGACTCTTTCTGTTGATTTCCATACAGTAGAGAAACAGCCACTTCTCCTAGTCTTGAAGGTTTGGCCTTGTTAAGAAGATGAAACTTATTGGTTAAGAAGCCTGCTCTAGCTGTTGTGTGTGTCTCTCTAACTTTTGTGATTGTCCAAGGTGACTATTTTATTTTTGTAGCTCCCAGTAGTTGAACGTATGCTAAGACCAGTCAGGATCCCAAAGAGGAGGCTCTTGGTCAGCATTTAGATTCAGGCAGATTAGAGTTTACACCCTCAAACAATAGCTTTTAAAGATTGCAAATATATGCAGTGCTGTAGGACCACAAGTGTAAGCCCTGATGGCTCCCAGATCCAGACAATCTGGAGTTGTCCACTGGGAAGAAGTCACATAAATTGGGGCTCCGGATGAGTGCACGGGTTGCTTTCTGGGAGATACCAGGAAGCTGTAGGCAGGCAGAGAGAGAGTGTAAAGATGCTGTTCCCCAGCCTACATTTCCTGAGAGAACTTCCATAGCCTCCAGATGTGTGCCAAGCCTGGAGACTTCCCCTAAGGCAGAAGCTCAGTAAACATCTCTGATGAAGAGGCTAGGGGTGTCTTTCAGTCTGCTCTCTGTGCAGTGCTTGGGGGTGGTAGCCTGCCAAGAATTATCCCTCTCATTTTTATAGTCCTCTAGGACTCAAGAACACAAGCCCCATTGCCACTAGAGTCTGATAATCAAGGAGTACCCTCTTGGCAGCAGCCAAAAATAAGGACACCATATATAAAAACTGGGGTATCAGACATGTATAAGAGCTCCCCTCCAAGAGAATGTTGGCACTCTGGAGCACAGTAGAAGGAGAGCCCAAATATAGTGTCCATTCTGTGAGGTGTCAGGAAAGGTTTACAGCTAGTCCTTAGATCTGTGTTTAATTAGAGGCCTGCCCCTCAGGCTGCAATTATGATGATAAGCTAATAGGCCTCTTTACATAAAGATTGAGCTCCTGGGAATGTTGCCTCTTGCTGTGCCCTGAGGGTGGTAGCTGTTTCAGAACTCTTTCTCCATTGATTATAGTCCTATAGAACTTGTGAGCAGATGCTCTATTGCTAGAAGTTAAGGTGGCGGCAGTGGCAAAAATTAGGGCACCAGAGAAGGGTATCAGCTTTTTCCCTATAAGACAGAAGTTATCTGGAATGAGGCAGAGGGAGAGTGCAAATATTACCTTCATCAACCTCTGTTCCCTGGGAGCCCTTCCTAGGTCCCTATAAGTGTGCCAGATCAGAAGCCTTCCCCAGGCCAAAGTTCCTGGACAAGCAAATAGACTTCTTTCTCAGAAAGACTGGAGTATGTTTCAGTCTCCTAATTGTGCAGTGCCTTGGGAGTGGTAGTCTGCCAAGAAATATCTCTCTGATTGTGATAGTCCAATGGGACCCAAGAATGCAGCCCCTCTAGCCTCCTGAGCCAGGTGACTAAGGTATGTAGCCACAAAAATTGGGTCACCAGACATGTGTAAAACCTCCCCTCTGGGAGATACAGGTTCTCTGGAGTATGGCAGAGAGAGCATGTGACATGTGTCCCATGGGTGAGTCTGCATATGGGCCCTTTAAGATGTCCCTCACTTGACCACAGCCACATGTGGCTGCAAGCTTCATTGGTTTTAAAGCCAGATGTTCTCTGGGCTCATCCCTCAGGTGCTGGTCTTGAATGGTTGGGGTATGAAACCTTCACCCCCCAGGGAGAAGCTCCAGGTTTGGGTTCCCTCCTAATTGTGAGTTGTCATGCCAGAAATGAGGTTTATTGTCTCAGTCTTTCTTACCAGTTTCAATGTGGTTTCCTTTTCATTTGCCTAATGTCAGTTGGTCACTCTACCAGTTTTTAGGTTTGTTTCAGAGGAAATTGCTTCATATTTGGTGTAGATTTTGTGTGTCTGTGGGAAGAGTGGAGTTTAGGATCTTCCTATATTGCTATCTTGAACCAGAACCTGTGAGAAGTTTTTAAATCATTAATTTAGTCTTTGCTTAGTATAGGCCTGTTCAAAGTTTCTATTTTCCTTGAACAAGTTTCAATAATTTGTGTCTTTCAGTAATATGGGGAGTGATTATTTTCCTATTCTTTCATAAGTTATATTAATTGGTTGGCATATAGTTCATAGTATTCTCTTATAATCTTTTGCACTTCATAAGATTGGTAGTGATGTTCTCCTCAATTTCTTTTTTTTCTTCTTCTTCTTCTTCTTTTTTTTTTTTTTTTTAAGTAAGCTCTATAGCCAATATGGGTTTTAAACTCATGACCCTGAGATCAAGTCACATGCTGTACTGACTGAACCAGCCAGGTGCTCCTCTTTAATTTTTGATTTTAGTAATTTGAGTATTCTTTCTTGGTCTTTTTGTTTTCAAAATTAATAAGCTAATTCTAAAATTCATATGTAACCACAACTTGAAAGAGAAGAATAAAATTGAAGAACTAATTCTACTTGATTCTAAGACAAATATTTTCTTTCAGTACTTTAAAAATGTTGCTCCACTGCCTTCTTGCTTACATTGTTTTTCATGAGAAATCTGCTGTAATGCTCCCTCCCCCCCCTCCCCCACCTGCATTTCTATTTAACATGTCTTTTCAATTTTGGTTGCTTCTAAGACTTTCTTTTATCTCTCATTTGGAGCAATTTGATTATAATATGTCTTAATTTCATTTTTTTCTTGTACTTGCAATTTGTGGAGCTTATTGGATCTCTGGGTTTATACTTTTCATAAAATTTGGAAGATTTTTACTAATTATCAATTTCTACAAATTTTTCTTTTCGGTTTTCCTCTCCTTTCTCTCCTTTGGGGGCTCCATACGTATATATTAGGTCCCTTGAAGTTCCCCGCAGCTCTTATTTTTAAATTGTTCTATTGAAATATAATTCATATGCCAAAGAATTCAGAAAGGATACCATTTAATGGTTTTTTAGTATACATCTCTGTAAATATACTAACAGTCATTGAGCTTTGATACTCAAAAAAATTGAGCTGTGTTTATTTTTAAATTATTTTTCTGTGTGTTTCATTTTGAATAGTTTCTCTTGCCATATCTTCAAGGCCACTAATATTTTCTTCTGCAATATATAGTCTGCAAGTACTGTCATCCAGTGTATTTTTCATTTCAGACATTGTAGAAGTTTGTAGTTTCATATCTAGAAATTTGATTTGGGTCTTTTATATATCCTCTAATTCTCTACTTAACTTTTTAAACAAATGGAAGAAAATTATGAGGATTATTTTAATTACTTTCTGCTACTTTTTTGTATCAATTTCAACTGGTTGATTTTTTTCATAGTTATGTGTCATATATCCTGATCACAAATCACGAAATTAACCTTGTTGGATGCTGAGTATTTTTGGATTTCTATAAATATTTCTGTGCTTTATTATGGGATTTAGCTAAGTACTAAAAAGAGTTTGATCCTTTTGGGCCCTTCTTTTAAGTTTTCTTAGGTGGGAACAGAGCAGCTATTAATTTACACCTAGATTAGCTTAGGAAAAAAACCCTCATATGTACTCTATCCAAATGGCCCATATATTATGGTGTTTTTTCAATCTGACTAGTGGGAACAGGCACATTCTTGGTCCTAAATGGGCATAAGTACTGTTTTAGCTGATCATTTAGGATGATTCTTTTCCCACCATTGGGTATTTTCTTCACACTCATGTTATTATCAGTATTCAGCTATATCCTCCAGAAGGACCCTCTACAGATCGGATATTTTCTGTGTGTGTGTCTCTCCCATCTTTGGTACCATTTTCTGAAAATTCACTCTTATTCTCTCCAGAATCTCAACTGTGAGATTCACATCAGGGATTGTGCCAGGTTCCATCTAGGCTCTTCCTTACTGTCCTGCTGCCTAGAAACCCTCTCAAGGCTTTAAACTGAGGTAATTATAGCACCAACCTTATTTGTTTTCTATCCATCAGGAATCACTGTCCTTCATTGCCTAATGGCCAGTATCTTCAAAACCTGTACATTTTGTTCAGTTTTTTTGGTTGTTTCAGTCAGGAGGTAAATCTAGTCCCTTTTTTTCAATTTCAGCCAAGGACAGAAGTGTCCTCCTCGTTGATTTTTACTGAAGCTTTTACTTACCTAATATGAAATTGGACCACCTGGTGAAAAGCATAAACTCATAAAAGCAATTAATGGGACTTCAAATTTCTCATTTTTTTTTCTCTACCACTTATCTATACCAGTATATAATTTTTTAAGTTTATAAAGAAAATATATTATTTTTGTTTAAAGAAATCTTATACTGACTTCACCCGGTTAATAACAATCTGAACTGTGATGAATATCAGTCTCATATTTCTTTACTTTTCATCAAAACTCATCAACTCATCAACTTAATTTTTCATGTTCCCAAATAGTAGCTGTTAGTGCTCTCTGACTACAAAAACAGATGATGTCTATGCATAATGAAAACCAAATTATATCAGTATTTTCTACTCAGTTTGACAATCTTGTCTGTGTTGTTTATTATGCCCAGCACCAATTGATTGGAATTAGGTCTTTTTTTTTTTAATAACTTTGTTCTAATGTTAAACCTGTTATTAGAACTTTGCTATCATGGGTTTTTCAATAGCATTTTTTTTTTTTTTTAGAAAAAAATGTGGTGTTAAAACTCAGCAGTAGCTGGACAAGATGCTAAAATGATGATACAATATTTATATTGTATTGAAAGTGTCCTCTATAATGCAATTCACTTTTTGACCATCTGTCCATATATTAACATTGCTGGGTGACACTGAAGCCCTTTCTGTACTTCATATTTAGCAATTTAAGCTTTGGCCCAATCTGTGTAGGCAGTGACTAGGAGGAATTATCAGGTGCTGATGGGTTGTTGGGGAGGCAGGGACTTAAAAAAAGAAGAAAGGATGGAAACTAGGCCACTATTTATGCTGGGTACTGAAGATTATGCTAAATCAAAAGAAATTGCTATATTTCTGACCTCTACACAGGGACAGATAAAAACCTTCAAATTTTATATTATTATTGAAACATGAAAACTAAAATCAGGAATGATAATAGGAAGGCTTAGACAAACATTCAGGAAAAAACAATGGTGTTACCTAATCAATTTTCTTAATTATCTCTTGCATTGTATGTTATGCCATCAGATTTATATAAAAGAGAGGTAGGTACACAATGTTCATTTGTTTGATTTTACTTGGAAGCTTATGAAAATATCTCTAAATTTTTCATAATATATATAAATAATAATTTAAAAATTGCTGAAATATGCTGTTTGTATTGATTTAAACCTAAGTATATTTCATTTCTAAAGGAACCAGAATGTGGAAAAATTTTTGCTTTAAATAGTGTTCAAGTAATAATAGATCAGTTCATATATAACACATAAAAATAAATTGCCTTTCTCTTAAACATGTTTTATGTTGATCAAAGTTTTTATGGTTGAACTGACTTTGATATTTAAGCATTTATGGTGGGTGTATTTAAAGTTAAAAGAAACTTTTATAACAGTTCATTGAGTTTATTGAACAGTTCACACACTCTCAATATTCCTTTTCTTTTGGCACATGTATTAATGTTATTCTATAGTTGATCATGCATAAATTGTGGGTTTCTTTGTATTTTCTGATAATGATTAATAATCTTATCTATAGAAGACTCCTATTAATTCTTAATTTCTCATTAACGCTCTACATGAATTCAATTTAGGAATTTAAGGATTTCAGCATTAACTTGAGAAAGTTTATTATTCAAAAAAAAAAAGAAAAAAACCTTCAAGAAGAAACAGTTTCCTATGCCTTTTGTCTTGTTTTTATTTCTTTTTTTCTCTCTTTTTCTTTTTTATGCCATGCACCAGTGCTGGTTCTCTGAGAGCCAGACACAAAATGAGAGTGACATGTCAAACACATGGATATCAAGGATGTGGTTACCTTAGCAACAGGAAGCATATAAAAGCCCTCAGAACTTCCATTCCTACTCCTGGGACATTTCAGTGTTTCAGATACTATAAATACTGCTGAATATGATGTCTATAAGAGACATCACAAACATTAAAGTATTATAATGTAAAGTAACCCAAGTTTTTCTCACAGGACCAAAAAAGTAAATTATAATTCACTCCCTTCCTGAAAATGGGTTAGTGGTGGTCTAAGCTAAAGGCAGAACAACACTTCTGGACTTTATATTCTATAAAAATAGAAGCTACATTAAGTTTCATGGATTTACACATATCCATGGAATTTGAAGTTGTGTTATAGGTTTTGAAAGATTTGTTAGATTAATACTAATTTTAATTTCTTTTGAATTATAAAATGCATTAAAATTCTTAATTACTATAGAAATGATATTGGGAGGATGCTCTTTAGAGATTAGAGCCTTTCAAAAATGTAGTGAAAGTAGGTTTGCTCTTGTAGATGGTTGAACTATAAGAATTAGATCTGTCACTGGATGGGAAGGCCCTCCTGAAATTTTACCAAAGTAAAAATAATATTCATTTTTAGTAAGAAAAACCTACAGACTACCTCAAAAAAAGGTCTTGTTTGTGCTGTAATATTAGCAATGGAAAACATTCTAAATCTATCTATGTACCTATAAATCTAAACTAATTTGTACTGTCTCTTGCTGATACTCTTCATCATTATGTCTGGGCTTTCCTCTCGTTGAAAAGTTTCGTAATACTTTCCTGTAGGGAAAATTAATCTCTCTCTCTCTCTCTCCTCCCTCCCTCTCTTGTTCATGTCTGTCATATTCTCTTTATTTCTTTCTATTTCTCTAACTCGTATATTAAATGGTCCATAATACCCAAACATGTAAAATTAATTGACCATTTTTCTCTGTGAAAAGAAGAGTTTTGTTCTTAAATTTGCTAAACAGAGTGGTACATTTGAACCCTTGATTACTCACATTTCAACCAACATCTTCATTGTTAGAAGACTCAGTGAGGAATCAACTATGATCCAGCACTTTTTGACAAGTCTATATGACAGATAACACCTAATATTTCAAAGAGTCTAGTAGATATTCCTACTCTCTATTTATCTAAATTTTTTGAGTTTGAACCATATAGAAGCTAAATCATCTTAAAGCAAAATGCCTAGGACCTATTATCCCAACTCACTTCAGAAATCCCTTCACTGATTTATGATTTACTGTTATGTTATGCTATCAGGATTTATGAAGATCAATATAAGAATCACCTATTTGAAATATGTTCTGTGTCTTTACAAAACATGGGTTGAAAATTTCAGCACTGTTATACAAGAAATCATACAATAGACTTTTTTTCTTAATTTAGTTTCAGAAATTTTCATCTATTTGTGTATCTCTTTCCTTTCTGTGTGTTTCTTTGTCATAAAATTACAACTATATAAATCAATATGTCTTCTAAAGAAAATTTTAAGACTCGGGAATCTTAAACAGATTGGCAAGTTGTGATAGTAACAGTTACCACTTGTTGAGTGTATACTACATACCAGGCCTAGTTCTTTTTTTTTTTTTTTTTTAAAGATTTTATTTATTTATTTGAAAGAGAGAGAGCACATGAGAGGGGGGAGGGTCAGAGGGAGAAG
>NC_138376.1:73571649-73602468 GCF_054177405.1 Leptonychotes weddellii
GGATTAATGACATTGATGAGTTTAGCAAATATATTTTTGTAGTGAACTAACATTCTTACAATAAGGTTCATTTTACAAATCATTATTTGGTTGTTGTTGTTGTTGCATTAGCTATTTTCTTCTGTGTTTCAGGGCTCTATTATATACTAATTTTAGTGGGCCACAGTTTACTTCCACCAATGGAATTCCAATGGCTCTACTTTTTAATAAATATTTTATTTATTTATTTGAGAGAGCAGAGCAAGAGAGAACACACCAGTGGGGAGGGGAGCCAGGGAGGGGGACAGAGGGAGAGGGAGAAGCAGAGGGCTCAGCAAGGAGCCTGATACAGGGCTGGATCCCTGGACCCTGGGATCATGACCTGAGCCAAAGGCAGCTTAACAGACTGGGCCACTCAGGCACCCAATGACTCTACTTCTTGACGTAAAAGGTTCCTATACATCGATGATGTTACTTTCCTTCTTTGATAGATTAGAGGAACATATCTAGAATTCATTTGGACTCTAGCCATGCTGGGGTCATATTGTTTTTTAGTGCCATTGTTTTTCATAAATATCTTAGTTTAAATCATTTTTAAAAAGATATGAAATATAATGCTATATACATTTTTTTAAATTTAAGAAAAAAACATAATTATCTCTATATAATAAAGCAACATATCTATTACACATTTAGACTATAGCCACTCTGGGGTTGTATTATTTATTAAGGTCTTTATTTTTCAAAAATATTTTAATTTAAATGATAAAATAAACACCTATGGAACAGAAAGGTATATGGGCTTATTTACTTTTTTTTTAGTACTTAGGTTAAAAGCCATAAATAGCTATATATAAACTTATTATAAAACCCATAAATGGCTATATATAAACTTATCACAGGTAGATATGCTGGCCAAATGCTATTTTGCCATAACTATATTTACATTGTTATTTTGTGTATATAATGGATGGAATGAAAAGTTGTATACAAATCAAAATATTTCAGATTGATAGCACAAAGCAAGTTGTTTTGCACATAGAAGCCATCAAAAATCACATGTGGTTCATTTTTTTTTTAAAGATTTTATTTATTTATTCATGAGAGACAGAGAGAGGGAGAGGCAGAGGCAGAGGGAGAAGCAGGCTCCCTGTGGAGCAGGGAGCCCGATGTGGGACTCGATCCCAGGACCCTGGGATCCATGACCTGAGCCGAAGGCAGATGCTTAACCGTCTGAGCCACACAGGCGTCCCTCATTTGGCTCATTTTTGACACTATAGAGGAGAGGTGAATGTTTTTCTGAATAGCCCCAAATTATGCCATACTCTGAAGAATCCCATACGTTTTAATCACCTTTCTTACATTTTGTATATATTTATGGTGGAATACACTTGCATTTTACCATTAGTTCTGAGCCACCTTGTAATAAAGGTCAAAACAATTCTTGAGATCATCATCTGACAAAAAGAGATCAAAAGAATTAATAAATGCATCAGTGGCATGGGGAGTATGCATCTGTATCATCATAGATAATACACTATTGATAGTTTTATAAGAACACAAGTGTTTTGTGAGTCCCAAAGAGTCAGAACCTCTCTAGATATTTGTGTGGAATGATGGAATGAGAAGGTACTAAGAGCTAGTAGAGCTGAAATTGGGTGTGTGGTAACAGATAAGGAGTAGTCTATATAAAATGTGTGTGTGTTGTTGTTGTTGCATTAGCTATTTTCTTCTGTGTTTCAGGGCTCTATTATATACTAATTTTAGTGGGCCACAGTTTACTTCCACCAATGGAATTCCAAGAAGTTAAATTTTTACTTTTATTTTAATTTGATCCTATTTGACTTGTTTGGCACCCTACTAATGATTTCTAAACAGGGCTAGGTATTTGGCTTCCTGAATTAAAGCAACTATCTTCCCAAACAGCATCAACAGAGTGAATATTCACAGGAGCCTAAAAAGATAAGTGTGAGATTTTTTTCCTCCTTCTTACTTTTCTATTCCCTTCCATCCTTCATCTATTTAGGCACCATGTACTTGTTGAACACCTACTATGTCCCAGGCATTTGGCCCTGGAATTAGAACAGAGACTAGGCAAGGCATATAATTCTTTCATGGAATTAGTTGAGAAGCACAAGCTTTAAGGCAATAATTGCTCACCTGTGGAATTTCACTGAAAGGGAAATCAGGATGATATGAGAGCAAAAACTAGGAGGAAACTATTCTGGCATGTTGTGTCAGGGAAAGTTCCCCTAAGGTAATGACTATAAAACTGAAACCTGAAGAGTGAAGAACAGTTACTTAGGTGGAAGAGGAGGATGGAAGCAGCTCAGATATTTAAAAAAAAAAAAGTGAGACTAAAATAAATCCAATATACAGGAGCTGAGAGAGAGCAAAGGAAGAGACTGGAAGAATAGGCAAAAAATGTTTCATTAGAAAAATCTACTTCCCTTTCAGTCAACACATATTTGTTGGGTGAGTACCAAGTGTCAAACAGTGTTCTAGGTGCTGGGGAATAGATCAGTGAATAAATTAGACAAAATTCTTACTCTTGTGAAGCTTATATTCCTTTCTCTGTCAATAAATGACATGTCAAAGTTCTGTCCTTTGATCTGTCAATAAATGAAGTAAGACATGTTTTCTTCTTACCTTCTAACATCTTTTAGGTGTTTCAGGTTAAAATACTCATGATTATTTTACTTTCTTTTTTTGAGAGAGAGGGAGACAGGTTGAGTGGGGCGAGAGACAGAGGGAGGGGAAGAGAGAGAATCCTAAGGAGGCTCCATGCTCAGCACCAAGCCCAATAGGAGGCTCGATCTCACAACTGTGAGATCATGACTTGAGCTGAAATCAAGAGTCAGAAGCTTAACTGACTGAGCCACCCAGGTGCCCCAAAACTGTTGATTATTTTAGATATTTACTTTCACTTGTTTTTATCATGAAAAATCCATGATACCATTTTATTTTTCTAATTTAATGATCATTCACATATCTTCTCCTATATCTTATTGACTTGTTTTTCCTATCTCTAAATTTCCAAAAGAAAAATGTAGCCACTGATAATTCTCTAAGCATGAGTTCATATGCTACCAAATAAAATATGTTACACCATAATTGATTTTATAATACATTATTTTGCAGAAAATGCAAATAGAAACATTGATTAGTTTCATATTAATCCACAATAGTGAATGGGGGATTCATGGTGAATTCATTATCAGAAATCTGGAAGCAATACTCTTAGTATAGTCAGTATGTCTTACATGCATTGTAAAAAAAAAATAAATCAAGTTCCATAATACTCAGAACAAAAAAAGAATTAGGCTAGGAGCTGTGTAAAGTGACTAGAAATGGAATAAAGTTAAAAACTGGCTGAATGAAATTCTATTGACCTTTAAAAGTATGGAGGTTTCTTATCACAACCAATTGTTTATCTGCACAGCATAAGAAAAAAAAGTCCTAACCTGCAGAACAGATCTAGGGGGGAAATTCCAGAGCAGATATTATTGGTCCCAATAATTGGTTGTCATAAGAGACTGTGGGAATCCCAGCTTTGTGACAAAAAGGTGAAATTTTACTATATTGCCTCTAAGTAAATCTGTGTTCCAAAAAGAGAAAAAGAATTGAGGCAATAAAGATCATAAATAGTAAAATAATCAAATAGCCTTAAAATTATTTGGTTCTGAGAGCAAGTCATGAAACAAAGTATGGAAAAATTTTTTAAATGAAAATTTGAACTTTTTGAGGAAAATGTGAGCACAACAAAGTTTTTCATTTTTTTGTAGAATTTTGATGTTCATTTTAATTTTTTGTTCCCTAACCCAGGCAGATGACCAGGAGGCAACAAGAGTACAAGAAAGAAAGAAAAATTATATTGTAGTATCATTAACATTTCAAATAATAAAGTTGCAATGAGCCATACTTTTATAAACCTTTCAAACAGAGTAGATATTCCTCTAAGTGGTGTGGTTTGGAGAAGTCCTGCTAAAGGCACAGAGTTGCACCAGAGGACCTAGAAATTCATAAAAGCAATACTGAATTTTCCAATTCACTGGCTGTAAATTAATGATAAAATACACATTCACCTTTGTAATAGTGGATACTAACATAAATTAATAACCTACTAGTATTGGGAATCTTCCAAGGCAGTAAATAAAAGTTATCTTTTGGGAGCAGCATAATGGATACATTATCAGTATTAAAGTTTATTTTTAACATCTGTCTTGGTGGGGAAGATAACAAATGTAGATGGACCTTTTAAAATCCAAACATGCTAATGTTTTTACTTGTACAAAGTTGATCAATACAGAGAAGATGATGTTTCTACCTCCTTAAAGTCAGACTGATGCCAGGCATTTAAAAGCATTCCGTTTTCATAGGATAATTGCAAGCATTAATTTGTATATAATTTCAATAATTTAAATTCAATTGAAGAACTCATGCTATTTGGCTTAGTGTTTTGAAGTGTATGCGATTATGACCTGAAAGGCAGATTAATAGCAGGATTATGGTCTTATAGATCATATAATTCATTATGTTCTCAGTAATCAATATCTGGCATCAGATAGTACAACTTCACTGTATATGTTTCATTCATTTAGATGGACAGATCTATATTTTTGTTACTTTACTGTGCTGCATATATCATGAGCAAAAGGCCTTTTTGAGATCTTTAAAGCTATTAGACTTTGTATTGCTTTGCAACTTAAGAATTTAGTGTTTGAAAGTTTACACTGAGTCAATAACCTTTAGTCCTAAAGACCATAAATCAAAAGATCATTCAAAATATTTTCTTATATTCAGCTATTATGAATCTTTAATTTTCTCAGTCTCTTTTCATCATAGAAGTACTACTAACCAAATAGCTTACTTTTATTTCTTATTTATTTTTATTTTTTTCAAGATTCACCTAGTCATTTGAGAGAGAAAGAGAGCAATCTAATGGGGGAGGGGCAGAGAGAGAGGGGTTGAGGGGGAGAATCTCAAGCAGACTCCCTGCAGAGCGTGGAGCCCAATGCGGGGCTCAATTCCACGACCCTGAGATCATGACTTGAGCCAAAATCAAGAGATGGATGCTCAACTGACCGAGCCACCCAGGTGCCCCCAAATAGCTTATTTTTAGTTATTAAGACACCTTATTGAAAGACACATTTTTAGGGGTGCCTGGGTAGCCCAGTCATTAAGCGTCTGCCTTCCGCTCAGGTCATGATCCTGGAATCCTGGGATCGAGCCTCAGGATTCAGACTCTCTGCTCGGCGGGGAGTCTGCTTCTCCCTCTCCCACTCCCCTTGCTTGTGTTCCTGCTCTCACTATCTCTCTCTCTGTCAAATAAAAAAAAAATCTTTAAAAAAAAGGCACATTTTTAATATTTAGCTTCTTGCTGTATTCTATACAGTGGGAACAATTAGAGAGCATTGGGGAGAAATGATTAGCTTTTAATCATGAAACAGACCAAAGCATTTGAATCTGTGAAGTAACATTAAGACACTAAGAAAAGCACCATGAGTGATATGGTTGGCTTTTTTTGTGTCAATGTCTGAACTGATAGGACTATGTTAGAGATAATATTTAACTTTGGAAAAGAAACTAACCCAGCATTATTGGATTAAGATCTAGCTCTTTTACATGAAAGTTGTAACTCCTTGTAAAAGCTGAAAGAAGAAATTGCTGCCTTGACAATTTTACTATATATAGCCCAATACTGAGGTTCCAAGGATAAATGAAATTTCAGAATACCTCATCAATTTCAGAACCACGGGATCCTTCCAAGTCCTAGAATGTTTTCCATTCTGAGGAACTCCTTACACTGCTGCCAGCTACCATGGTTTGCCTTTGCTCAGCCAGGTTCCCTCTTCCCCCTTTCTTTTCAGGGAATTCTTAAAGCATCTTTAAGCATCTGCTTAAAGCATCTTTTCATTCTTTATCTGCTTCAGGATGGAGAGCTCATTCATCTCTGTGATGATCCCAGGGGAGAATAGAATTATTCTTATTCACTCCCCAACAGTCAGTCTTCTTGGTGTTGCAGAGGAAACGATTCAAACCCTCTATCCAGGGACACGCTTGAAGAGCTAGTTCACTGGTGTGCACATCACATATCCTCTGACACAGTCTACTGGTGTCCATGTCAACTAAACTTCTAGTTTATCATCTCCAAGACACTGTGTTAGTAAAAGGACACATCTGCTAATAATATCAACATAACATAATAATGCAACATTCAGATTTCTGATTAGTAAAACTCTTTTTCAAAGCTGTAGGCTCTTGAGGAAACTACATATAAACCTTGGGGCTTGCCTCATCTTGCCTCTTCCATGCTCTTTCAAATACAATTATTCTTAGATTTGATATCCTTTGAGTAATACTTACTTGAAGATAGCATGATACACAATATTTAGTTGCTCTACAAATTAATTGCATCAGTGACTTTTTAAAATTATGTTTCCTCTAAAAGTGTACATAGAGTTCCTTCAAATGACCTTACCCATTATTGTTTTATTTGATAATTTAGATTATATATATCTTTATAAAATATTTACTGCTGTTTCTGTATTCATAGAAGGTAGTTAATAAGCATTTGTTGATTGATTGAAATTTTAGTACACCTAAGTTAGGGAATAAAAATAAAACTTTGGAATATTAATTCTGAAATAAAGAATGCTATATCAGGGGTGCCTGGGTGGCTCAGCTGGTTAAGTGTCTGACTCTTGATTTGGGCTCAGGTCATGATCTTAGGGTTGTAAGATCAAGTCCCGCATCGGCCCCGAGCTGGGTGTGGAGCCTGCTTAAGATTCTCTCTCTCCCTCTCCCTCTACCCCTTCCCTACCCTTTCTCTCTCTCTCTCTCTAAAAAAAAAAAAAAAAAAAAAAAAGCTATATCCTATTTATTATAGCAGAGCATCTTAAATCCTGCATATTCCAAGTCTACTATGGATGTATGTATTTTTATTCTTTGAAAACCCCCAAAATAATGATGATTCTAGATAACGTTTATTGAGCTCTTACTATGTGAGATATGTGTATAAATTAATGCTCTAAATCTTTTACTTAACAAATAAGTATAATGATCCCCATTTAACAGATAAATACACTGCTTTCTAAAGAGGCTAAGCAATTAACTGAGGGTCAGACAGCAAAATAGTGGAAGAGCCAATACTAAAATCACAAGATGCCTACTTTTAGCCAAAATTCTACTATGCCTCCTGTTATTTTTAATAAATTGCATTCTCTCATTACAGTTCAATTTAATCCATTCATCCTTTATTGAGCCCCTACTTTGTGCCTGATAAACAGTCCAAAGGAAACACAAAAGATTCAGGGATGTGGGAGACATTCAGTTTAAAAATTCATTTCACAAATTTTGAAAATTATTTAAAATTCTTAGTTTTTTTTATAGAGCATTTGAGTTACTAAATATTTAAAATCTCCAGAATTTAGAAAATATCTGTAACTTTCTTCTGTAGCTTCCAGCCAAGGATTGGCTTGGTGGGTGTTTCTAGGTTGGAATTTCACAAATTTCTAATTTTCATGACTTGTTTATTGCCTTAGGTTGTGTGGACATTGCCTTGTGATTCACCCCATGTCTTTTACATCATAGAACCTGTTGTGCCAAAACCACATCTAGGGTAGGTTGTACTTTTAGATTTTGACACTGTGCCTTTAATTTTCTCAGAGACAGTGCCAAGATCTTCCATTATTATAGGGTTGCTTTATTGTATAATATTTTTGTCTCATATTCGGAAACATTTCAGAAGAAACATGTGATAACCTTTTTTTTTTTTTTGCTAGTAAGATAAACCTTTGTAGTAAAATAATTTGAAATTTTATAGCTTCTCTTTCACAATTCTTTTCTTCGTTAACAAGGTATATTTTGGGGTCTACATGTTATGAGTAACCTATATCACCAAACACAAAATGAGTTAGGGATTGCCATATTATGAGGCTGGCAGTTGAATAAAAACAATAAAAAGAAATATCAGACAATAGGTTATCATTTTTGTAGCATTAAATCATTGAAGATGGAAAAATCAGCTAGTTAATGTCATTAGAAGTAATATGCCACAGGCATTCAAAATATATTATTGAGATATATGTCAGTCAGAGATCTATATGTTATTATCATGGTTTTTGCAATTGGCTGTCCCAGGGTAGAAGAGAAACTAGCACCTGCAAACATGAGCTTGGGTTTACAGTGATGTGTGAAAGTAGAAAAAGGGTCAGAAACAATCTGAATGAAGTCACATCAGAATAAGTCCTGGGTACATATGCAATCAAATCTTGAGGAGTGTTATTCCATATGTCAATCCAGGTGGACGCAGTACACCTTCATCAAAGGAAGATCTAAAATTTAAACAGAATAATTCAGCAAATATTTAATAATTACTTTCCAGCCTGTTTTTTAATACATTTTATAGCAACATTCATAATTGTTGCTCTATTTTGGGTTGCTTTAATGATGAGAATGAAGCATGTAGTAAGCTAAGCTGGGGAAATGTGCAAGGGGAGTAACTACTTGAATTGGGAAACTGAATGCAGCAATTGCTTAGCGATTCTTCCCTAAAATGAAAGTGTACATTGTTTGAACTTGGCTCGGGTAGTAATAATTATCAATGAAATAACCCTAAACAGTTCTGAAACCTATGTGCATTTACTGTATGAGTTTTACATTAACAGTCAATTGATTTGTGAGTACAACTGGTCTTCAAAGACTTCTGGAAACAAGTTCTTGAACAAATCTTTTTGCTCTAGCTGAAAGATATGGTAGATTTTCCATCCCTCCCTTTTTATTCCTAGGTATTTTATTTTTTTTTGGTGCAACTATAAATGGGATTGTTTTCTTAACTTCTTTTTCTGCTGCTTCATTATTTAGAAATGCAATGTATTTGTGTATATTGATTTTGTATCCTGTGACCTTACTGAATTCATTTATCAATTCTAGCTTTTTGGTGGAGTCTTTAGAGGTTTTTTTTTTAATATTTATTTATTTTAGAGAGAGAGAGAGAGGGGGTGGGGAGAGGGAGAGAGAGAATCTCAAGCAGACTCCCCGCTGAGTGCAGAGCCAGATACAGGGCTCAGTCTCATGACCCTGAGATCATGACCTGAGTTGAAACCAAGAGCTGGATGCCTAAGTGACTGAGCCACCCAGACACCCCTAGGGTTTTTGTATATGTACTATCAAATCATCTGTGCATAATGAAAGTTTTACTTCTTCCTTACCCATTTGGATGCCTTTTATTTCTTTTTGTTGTCTGATTGCTATGGTCTTCCCTCCCTCTTGTTATGTTTTCACTCTCATCTGCATCTTTATGCATTGACAGGTCATTTACTGTATGTGTTATTTATGCAATTGGAGTTCTTTGTCATTCCTGGAGCTCTTAACAGAAAACATACATTAAGCTAAATAAATACATGCAAATGTTTGTATCCTCCTGCAACACCTTGAGGGTGACACTTCAAAATGTTAGATACTTTTTTTTAAAATTTCCCAAAGTGACAGAGTTTTCTACATTGGTCTGGGCCATCAAGAGATTAGCTGGCGTTTTTGACAGTGCATATTCCACATCTTGGAGAGATTTGGAAGTCCTCTATTCCGTACCCTGGGAACCACATGGCACTTGATACTTTGAACATTCATACATGCCCTGATTACTCTAATAACAAAGAATGCTCGCTTACAAATTGTAAATGAGTTATTTTTCTACACATCAATATTCTTGAAACGTGAAATATAGCAGACGAAGCATTATTTTTATTTATTATGATTGGTATTCCCCACATTAACTTGGGTTAAATATACATAGCCACAGATATTGGGATAAGTTTCCTCCTGTAAAAAACAATTTAAAAGATGAAAAGGACATTTAAAAGTTAGTATGTTGAAATTATTTTGAAGTTTACTTCACAGAAAATTGCCTGAGAAAAAGCCCCTGTAGCTTCCAAAAGAAAAGTCTTCTTAGAATGTGAATGTGATGCACATCCGAACATGGTCCACTTCCATTTGTATGTTAGATTTAAAGCCATTTCATTTTTCACACACTAAAAATACTAATTTTTTTGGAAAACCTTCCACATTTTACTTCATAAAACATCTAATCCAGATTTAGTATCTAATAATACATAACTAGCACTATACTGAGGGTTCCCTGCTCATCCCACCTCATGATTTGAAAACAAAACAGGAAAAATACGTCCTCCCATCTAACTTGATGCCTATCCTGAACAAAGATGCCATCAAAGAAACAGCTAGTTATTTGCTGGTAGTTTGCGGAGGAGATGGAATTACCAGCCAGACTTCACTCCCATTTACAACTTGATCAGCTTTTAGTCTGATAAACTGAGATCCATATTGAAATTCTACTAGCAAGGAATAATAATATGACATTTTCAGCATTCACTCTGTATTGGTATTAATTTTGGTCCACGAACCTAGAGTACAGGAAATTTCATGTTCCTTTTTTGAAAGTCGTATTTCACACTTGAGGTTCCTGACGTCCAGGCCTATAGTGGCATCATGAAGAGATCCTGGTCTTATCAGGGGCCAGACACATTGTGGGATGGGTGAGTTGCATCCTAAGCCAAAAGTTCCTTCTCTGGCTTTCTTTTACTTGCCCTAGCAGGGCAATCAGCTCTTGGCATGGTCAGAAATGCTTTTCCAACATTACAGGTACAGGTACAGATGACTTTAGGTCAGCCCTCAGGTTGCTCTTCTGCTCCTATCCAGCTCTGGGCAAAGCTTCCAGCTTCTAATAGTTTAAGCCGTCCAGAGTAATTCCTCATCCAGGATCTTAGATGCAGTGAGTAAATCAAGGCTTCAAAAGCTGAGGACAAGACTCAGGCCAAGATGCTCATTTCTTTTTCAATTGTCTTACTCCTTCTTATCTCAGTAGGCAAGCTTTCTTCTATTAACAAAAGCCAGGTTGTGGGGTTTTTCCCTTAGGTTTTGAAGGCTTCTGCTCCCTGCTCATAACACACCCACTTCCTCAAAGAAAGAAGTTTAGAACTTAACATATAAAACCAATCCATCTTCTTGGAATAGGAGAGGAAAAAAAGACTACAGCAGTGATAAAACATAGGTATTTGCAAGTTCTCAGACTATTATCTGGTAAAGTTCAACGGTTTGTTCATTCACTAAACACTTAACGATTATCTTCCACATAATGCTAAACACTATGTTGTGTGTAAAGAACAGAGTTCTCATAGGACTTGGGGTCTAAAAGAAGACTTCTATAACCTAGAAGGTTCACAATTGAGCAAGTAACTCTTGGATTCTGTGAGAGCATGGGCAATCTGTTTTGTACCTTTTTTTCAAGATTAAAATCCGTTCAGAATTTGTATGTAGAAGGAAGTCATAAAAGCCTCATTTTGCTATTGATTCAATTTCAACTAATTTTGCTATTCATTCCCTTAAAATTATATGAAAGAAGACATTTTTAAAAATAAATGAAGTATGTTTAGTTTAAACTCTAAGAAACAATCTTGATTAAATATAGCCACTTATTAGATTTCAGATAGTGCATACTTTCACTTCTTTCCAATTTTTTTTTACAAATTTCTTTTTTTCCTCTCTTTCAGGTTCTGTATACAACAACTGAGCATAATCAAATATTTTCAAGTTAGCTTATAAGTATTATATCTAAGCTTATTTTAGAACATCCTTTCAGACATCTTATTTAATTTCTGCTCAGGCAAAGACTCCTGAAATATCAGAGGAAATGCAGCATTGAGAAGAAAGAAAATGGTTCTTGATCTTGAAACATAAGGATTGTCCATGTTAAATGAATGTCCCCTCCAATCATTTATCTTTGCTGTAATTGTTTATCAAATGATAATTGACAACTCTGTTTTTTTGCTGGAGGGTATTTTAAGGTTACTTGCCCATGAACAGTGACCAAATCAACAATAAGCATTCAGAAAGATCTTGCTAAGTGCAGCACTTCCCTGAATCTGGGGATAGAAAAAGGAACAAATGTATTTGAATATATTCAGTTGACTGAAGAGAGGGTTTGTATTTCATTTTATTTCTAGTCAGAAAGATGACAATGGATGTGGTGGGATTTGGGAGGGAAAATATTGATGGTGTTGATATCCAATAAGGTGAGATTGGATTCTGGAAGCATTTGAGAGGTAGGTTAGGGAAATTTTTCAGGTTGAGATTACTGAGATTTTAAGTCAAACTACTTCTTTCTTAAGACTTTATTTAAAGGGTAAAGGTTTAGCTCAGTTCTTGCACATAAAGGTCTTAGCATGGTAAAAAATGAAATCAGAGTTTCCAGCTTCATAAATAAGTGACATTGAACAGTTTCCATCTCTGTCACTTGGCTGTGAGGAATGCAATGACAGATTCTGTGCTGTGTTTGCCTAAGAGATGATTTCCTTGAGGTCCGTAATGAGTTGTTTTTGGCAGGATTAATGAGTATTATAATGGTAAATGGATGTTTGCAGCTCAGTTGTGTTCCATCACGGAGTAACATGGGGTTTCTGGTCCCTTGGAGGCCATAATTGGTGGCATTAATGCAGTTTTTAATTACACTTCTTGAAAAAAAAATGAATTGGAACCAAAACAAAAGCTAAGTGATCATCTCTCCGCTGTTTCACATGGTGTAAACAGAAGACCGTTGCTATCTCTGATATCTATAATTTGAATCATACTCTCCAGATAGAACATATGCAGTATATTTTGGTGATGATTTTGTTTAGAAGTGACTTATTTGCCTTTACTTTTCCTCATTCTAATATATGGAAAGAGCTTTCATCACATGAATATATAATACATATGTATACAGATCTATATGATACATGAATATGAAATGTACACATATGATAAAGGTATAAATATTACAAATATAGAAGGCAAACATGGAAGGCAAACATAAAATAATAGGCTCACTTCTTATATTTATACCCCCACATTTGTCTCTTGATCCTCACTGTTAGTGTTGAGCAATATAAGTGTAATTAATTCCCAAAGCTCTATGAATGAACTAGAATACACTAAGCCATTTTTCTTTTTCTCCTTTCACACACATATGTGAGAAATTACTAATAGCTGCTGCTTCAGCATATCCCATCTTCGCAGTATTCTGTTTGTTTGTGGTCTGCAGTGGCAAGCCCAACATTGATCTATAGGATAAAATTTACAAAGTGTTCTGTGGAAAGGAAAAATATCTCATAAGGTGATATGGCATACATATGTAAAAAAGTAAAATAATGTATATTTTAAAAATCCATAGTATCAGCCATTTATTCCTAATCTATTTATAAGTGGCCTCAACCGTATTGTTTAACTTATATTTCCTGCCAGCAATAATACAATTGCTATTTAACTTTTCTATGTTTTTAAAATAAATTACATGGAAAAATATAAGACAGTGGTTAATGAAACGGTTATGGGAATATATGAGCCCTTGCGATTAACTGATGATATTACTTTTTCATGTTCTTGCTGAAGCCAGTCAATGTGGAGGCTATTCCTTATTCCTCATAGCCCTTTATAAAGACATTCTTGGTATCTGGGTTATTTTTGAGTTAACAATACATAGGGCAGAAATACATTTGGATTACTGGCAAGCACTGATATCTATGGAGAAGTACAAAAAGCCTGAAGCCATAGATTTGCTCTATATTTGTGTGTGAGTTTTGGTGAGGCTTAGCTTCACATCTTCTTAGAATTGCCAGCATTTAAGAAAAGAAAGCTACCTTTCTCCACCGTGTGTCTTTGATGCTTAATATCTGTGTCATTTCAACTCTTGCCAACAGATAAAATTCTTCATTGATAGGCTCGAACGTATGGTTTCAGGGCTTTCCACAGTTCAGTTAAACAGTTGCTTTTCCATTTGTAGGGTGACAAACAAAAACCACATAAAAAGCAGACATGCAAGTAAACCAAATACCGCTTTGTGATATTTATAAATAGGGGTTTCAGAGTTTGGGAACTGTGGAGCAAGTCATCAGTGGCTGCAAATTTTTAACATTGCCTACCAGAGAATGGGGACCTAGCCTCGGTTTTATGCGGCTCCATTCTCTTCATGTTCATGATGATTGAGTGTGCTGAAGTTGCTTTGTTTTTTCTTTAGAAGAGTGATGATAGTGATTAATTCAGTTGATGCATCATTGTCCCGTCCCTACCACTTTAGGAGTTTCCACAAAATGTTTTAAAATAACTAGACAGCATTTATACATGTGAGAATTCTGTGTGCTTTTGCATATTATCATTCTATCTAAATCTGAGGCTGATCTTGTCAGCCATGCCATCTAAAAACACTGGGAAAAAAAGAGACCAAAATGCACATAAAAATTGAATGTTTAAGTAGATGTTTAACACCAGGTAAATGTGTAAGTGTATATACATATGTACACATAAGCACATATACATACACACACATATATGTATAATATACCTGCACATATATACATATATAAATAGAATTTTAAAATTCTCAGAGAACACTAGCAGTGAATATTTTGCCTTAATCATGTTTTCGTAATTTTTATAGTGATTTAACATATATTGAATAACATAACCTCACCATTTCACAATATAATAACAAAAATAATAATACTTAACTTTTCTTGAGTTTACTCTGTGCCAAGCATGTTTACATTTATTCTCCCCTCATACAATCCTTTAGAATAAGTACTAGTATTTTCTTTATGTTATGTATTAACAAACTGAAGCATGGACAGGTTGGGCCTCTTCCCCAAGGTCACACCTGCCTTAGAAGAGTGGGGACAGGATCCAGCTTTCCATGATTCCAGTCTGGTCACCCTTAAAACCTCTGTAATGCCTATGATGAGGAGTAGAAATAATAGTAAAACAACAATAAACCTTTGGTTATATTCTTAGCAGCACTGTTCAGTTACATAAATGAAATGCATTAACAGGATCTTAATAATCTTATTGCTTTAGTGGATCTTAGAGATTACCTAATACACACCATTCACTTTTGAAATGAAATAATGAATTCTCACTGAGTTAAAGGAGGCAAAAGCAAGACACGGCTGCAGCTGTTGCCTTTCTTCCATTGCCTGCTGATACGTAGGATGACGTATGATGATAGGCCCATACCTTCGTCTTTGTGTGGAACCTTGAATGTTTTGAATGTCCACTCCCAAAGACCACTGTATCAGTGCAGGAAAGCAGAGTGGTGCCTGTTGGACTTTGGAGCTGGGCAAATCTGGAGTCTCAACTAGTCTAAACTTCTTAGCTATTTGGCTGTGGGTGAACTGATTAATGCCTTTGTGCTTCAGTTTATTTACCTGAAAAATCTTGATAATAGTATTTCTTACAGGGTTATAGTGAAAGTTAAATAATGCATTTGAAGCACTTAGCCACCCACAGTAAACATTCAGTAAATGTGTGTATTTTTATTATTAAGCAGAAGTGTAACTCTGCTTTGGGCTGGATATTACACAGTAGTTATCACAGTACAGCTACCCCTTGTTTTTCAAAAGCAGCCTTAAACAGATGTTTGAAAATGAAATTGAAATCACTTCTGTCTCAACTAACACGATTATACTACAAACAATGAAGTTTTAAAATTCAAACTTTGGGCATTGTTAGTATCAGCAACATGGTCTCCAAATGTCTCAGTACCTTAATGAAGCCTGTGGTTGGTTTGTTGTCAGATATTCCTTTTGAAAAGGTGTTAATTGATACTGAATTTAGAAAAATTAGGGAGCATATTTGCACATAATTTATCATCAATGAATATAGTCAAAGCTCTTAGACAGAAGTGAGAGAGATTTGAGTTTGAATTCTAGCTCTTCCACTTGTTCGTCCTCAGGCAAGTGCTTCCCCAGACTGAAGCACAGTTGCACCAGCTGTAAAAATGAAAAAAGAACCTGTACCTTGCAGGGCTGTTGTGCCTGTTAATAATGATATATGCAAAAGGCCTGGTATAAGGCCTGGGACTTAGTAGGCACATAATAAATGGTAGCTATTAATGTTGTTAATATTTCTTGTCCAAGGTATGTGTAAATCTTTAATAATAATGCTAATCTATCACTCATAACTTCAGGTGTACAAATTATGTACCTGTATTTTATAATTTAAATGTATTATTCTAGAATCAATGAATTTAGTCATAGTATCTTTGCACTATGTGAAGGAAGACAAAGATAATTGTTATTTTAAAAATTTCAGTATTTTGTAGACTAATTATTTAGAGTTGTTTGTGTTTAATTTATTTAGGAAAAAAAGGGGAAATTGTTTTTAAGGAAGTTAATTATTTTTGCTAAAAATAATTGCAAACTCTTGATTTTTTCCAAGTGAAATACAGGCTATAGTTAAATATACCTGTAGACCTGATGATAAAAAGAATAAACAAAATTTTATTTAAATAAAGGAAATTTGTTTAACTCCTAGAACTATATTTGAGAGAGTACAAATTGTCACTTAAAAGTAGTAATTATATCCTACAACCTATCATATTATAATGAAACTAGCCATAGTTTTGTTTTTTAGTGAAAGAAGTTTCTTGTTATTAAACCCCTCAGTCTATACACTTTAAAACAAACAAAGTCTCTACACTTTAAACAAAGTACTAAATAGTACTCTGAATATCTTGGATAAAATATAGTAAAATAAACTAATTGAATAACATATTGTTTCATTAAATCTGTTTGAAGTTACCAAAAACTTTAAATTTTAGATATCAGAATGCATTAAAAAAATAAAGCCTAAATAGTTTTGAGGGATAGTCTGAGATCAAAACTATAATTTTTTCTTGGGGGCTTCATATCCACATTGGGAATATGAATGTTATATTTCAGTTTACAGAATATAGAACATGATCAAAGTTCTTTTCTTGCTCTCCAAAGAAATGATGACTCTGAGCATAGGGTCAAGCATATCCTTTACAAAGGAAATTTTTAATAAATGTTTGTTGAGTTAATATTGAATTTTTTTTACATCATTGACTGAATTGGTGTGAGTTTACTGTATAAAAAAAAAAAAAGAAAATGAATTGAGGCAACGTGGAGCTTTTGTAGACCATTGTAGAAACCAAGATAATTTTTGCTCTTGTTTGATTTATGTTTCCTAAATCAATATTCATATTCTCCAACTCTAAGTGAATTCTATATTACCTCTTTGGTTTTTGTAGCTATCTGATTTCTAAAAGAATTAGGCTTTTTTTTTTTTTAGATAGATAAATGATAGACAGATGTAAATAGAGAGATAAGTAGATTTAATTGGTATATTTTAGGTTCTTGCTTATCTTTTAAAAGGCTTCTCTCTGGAAGATAAAGTCAGAACATATTTGCTAAAGAATCTGAGAGAAAAATATTCTCACAGATAATTCTTTGGGAATCTTGTTTCAGAGAGTATGGGAAAAAAGCATAAGATTTTGTGTGTGTTTAAAATTGTTATTTTCTAGATATTGTATCAATGATTGACACATCTTTTCTTTTAATATTCTTTTATTCTGGCTGATTAGATTAGTTTTCTCTTTCTTCTATTAGCACTCAGAAGCCCAGGAGAAAAGAAAAAATTTCTCAATCTCCCGGAAAGTCTAGGTTACTTTCTGCCCCTACGAAAAACCTATCTACTTTCTCCTACTCCTATTGGTACTTCCTATAAGATACTCCCTGTTGGTCCTATATTAAAGGAAAGAAACATCATCTACTTCATTTGTAGTTTGTACTTTTCATTTTGTTCATTTATGCTCATGCCTTTTCAATATTCCAGTTTATTCTCCTCTTTTCCATCCACTCTGTCAGGGAAGTTATAGCAGATCAAACCAAGAATAGTCTGCCCTTTCTTCATGGCACTTGATTGGTATTCACAGCTTTACTTTATTGGAAATAGCCAATTATCTGAGAAGGTTTATAAATTGAAGCTTAAATTTAAAAATATGGGTTTATGTAATGGATAAACAGATTTTACACCATATATAAACTAATGACCATATTTATTAATCAGTTAAGTTGGCCATAACTACATTGTGTAGTATAGGTGCTAATTCCTCCTTTTAAATGCTCCCCATGCAATGAAAGCTTGGTTTCATCAGTAGATCTTGCCCATTTTCCCACATGGGGCAGGAGGAAATTTACAGATTATTTTTTCAGTGTTTCATTCTTAACAGTTCAGGTTTTTGCTGCATTTATTGCTAGCCCTTTACCTTCTTCCACTTTTCCCTACACAATTTCTCTCTGGAAATGGCATATTAAATGGACATCCTTCACTATTCTCTCACCACATTCTCTCAAAGAGGACACTGTCTCTGGACTTGCTTTGTATCTATTTTTCCTCTTTTCCTGTGGCCACTGCATGTACCTGCTCTGCATTTCCCACCTCTTCACTGCAGCATGTGTGCTCTGTGGCCGGCTGTACTTCAAGGAGGCTTTTCACTTAAAGATTCCACCATGGCCAATGAGTCACTTAGGTTCACTGACTTTGCTGGTTCCATTTTTCAAATCTTATGCTTGATAGGGCCATTTTATTTTCTTTTGAATGCCACACTAACTACCATTTTGAAAGGAAGGTATTGACTTTCCAGGACAGTGTCACCACTATGCATTATCATCCATGGAAATGAAAAGTTAGTTTTTGTAGGGTTCTGTTGTTTTTATTCCTTTGATAAGATCCTGTGACATCCAAAGCTCCTAGAGAGCACCTACTCAAAGGGAGTATTTGTTTCTGGGGCTATGGGAGCTGATCAAAGAACCTCTAAACCCTTGTGAATTACAGAGCAATAATGTAATTTGCCATGCCCCTCCCCAGCCCCCCTCTCCACGCACACAGTTAGTGGGCGTCTGGTACAAAGTCAAGATTTTCTAGGCACTAAAAATCCCAACATCTGGTGGTGTTACATGTAGCTGCTATAAACTTGATTAATGGAGACAGAAGACTGTAGTATGAATGCCTGCTTTATTCTTTAGTGTTCTTCCCCAGAATGGTTGCCATATCAAGAGACAGTTCCCTAACCTTCCAGTTAGTTAAAATGAAAGGTATAAGAACTATTATTCTTTGACAAAATTTTGCATTCAAATTAGCGCTTTTCTCTTTCTCGTTTTCTTCTTTCACCTCAGCTTTTGAATTTTTTCTCATAAGTAAAGTGAAAGAAAGAAAGAAAGAAAAAAAGAAAGAAAGAAAGAAAGAAAGAAAGAAAGAAAAAGAAAGAAAAAGAAAGGAAGGAAGAGAAAAACAAACACTAAGAAAGTGATATTTTGGGGATAAAATTACTTTAACTTCCACATAAATGTATCTTCCAAAGAGAATTAATTCATTAAATATTAATTGACTGCTCCCTATTTTCCAAACACTGTTTTGCATTCTAGGGTAGACAACATAGACAAGATTTCAATATTTTGACAATATATACAATGTCATAGAGGAAGTGAGACAGACAATGCACAAGAAAATATATTAATTAAGATACAATGGTGATAGAATGAGATAGTGGTATAAGGGGTGATGGACAAGCGCTAATTTTGATTTAGTAGTCAGGGAAAATTAACTAGAGAGATGATATTTGAGCTGATGACTGAATGACAAAAAAGGAACCAGACACTGAAGAGATCTGATGGAAAGGCCAAAATGTGAGAATGAGCTTAGAGTTTGAAAACCATAAAGAAGGACAGTGTGTATAAAACAGTGAAAGAGTTGACTCGGGTATGAGACAGCCAGAATTTTGATGACCTACGCTATAGTATGGAGTTTAGATTTTATTGAAAATGCAAAAGAAAGGCATTTGGATGGTTTTAGGAAGAGGAGTAATATAATCTAATTTGGATTTTGTAAAGAGTTTTCTGGCTGCTGTAGGAAGAATAGACTGTAGAGGTTAGGCTTTTGTGTGGCTATAGAGCTCTTAAACCTTTATTATAGCAATATAATGAGGGATAATGGAAGTTTGGATTAGAGAAGTATTAATAGAAATGAAGAGACCTGGACAGATTCTGGACACATTTTGAAGGTAGAGACAACAGATCTTGATGATACGGAGGACAATGAGGGGAAGAGTGAAGGAAAGGAAGGCATTAAGTAAGATTCCTAGAATTTTGGGTCAAGTGACTAGGTGGATAGTAATGCTATTTCCAGAGATGGAGAAACCTAAATGAGAACTACTTTTGAGAGGCTAATCAAGTAAATATTCGATGTACAAATTTGGAGTTCCATGGAGAAGCCATAAAATTGGAAGTCAATAGTATGTAGATGGTATTCAAAACCATCAATAAAGGGTGGGGAGGTAAACATTGATGGAGATTATGCCAAGCAAAGAGGGTTCTTCTCTCTTAGCCTCAAGCTTATTAATGATAGTCTTATAATAAAGTCAGTTTAAGAACAGTTAATTTCCAATCATGTGATAACTTTTTAAACAACCACCGCAGTGTTTTCCAAAGAGGTTGTAACAGTTTACATTCCTACTGGTGTTGTATGAAAATTTCTAATTCCTCCACCTCCTTGCCAACACTTAGTTTGGCCATTTATTTTGATTTAATTTCAGCCATTGCAGTAGGTGGTATCATATTGTGGTTTAAATTTACATCTCCCTAATGACAATGATCTTGAGCATCTTTATATGTACTTATTTGCCATCTGTATAACTTATTTAGTAAGGTGTGTGTTCAAATATGTTACCCATTTTTAATGGATTGTTTTTTATTATTGAGTTTTGAGAGTTGTTTATATAGTCTGAATACAAGTCCATTATCAGATATATGCTTAGCAAATATTTTCTCCCAATCTGTGGCTTTTCATACTTTTAACAGTATGAAGAGAAAACATGAATGTTTGTAGCACCTTATCTGTAATAGCCCAAACTAGAAATGACCCAAATGTCCATCAAGAGGTAAATAGATTTTAAAAGATGTAGTATATCCATACAATGGAATGCTACTCAACATTGACAAGGAGGGAACTGTTGATAAACACAACACCCTGGATGCATGTCAAAATAATTATACTAAATGAAAAAGTCAGATAAAAAAGAAGATATACTATATGATTTCATTTATATAAAAGTTATAGAAATGGAAACTAATCTACAGTGACAGAAAACAGATCAGTAGGAGAGGAGGGGCAGGAGAGAGTGATTACAAAGGAGAATGAAGAGACTTTTGGGTGTGTTGGATGTGTTCATTATGTTGATTGTGGTGATAGTTTCATGGATGTATGAAATATGCCAACTCTTATCAAATTATATACTTTAAACATATTTAGTTTACTGTATATCAATTATACCTTATTGAAAACATAAAAAGAATAGGAAAATCTTTATATATTACATTTTTAATTGAGTAGATACTGTTATTGACACTACTGTCTAAAATTCTTAGGACAGCAGTATGGTTTTCTTATTTCCACAGTATAATGTAATTGTACTGCTATTGAGAGGTCACATATTTAAAGGTTATATTGACCATCTCTTCAATATATGGTTATTTGCAAGGGTTGACACACACACAACTATATCCCCAAAATATAAATTACTGGGCAATGTAACAATGAGAGTTCTCTATAGAATATAGCTTTCTGCACTGAACTATTTACTTGCTTGCCAAAAGTCTCATCGTAGAAGAAAACTGTGGATGATCAAAACCAAATTTTGAGTTCAGTTACAGCACACTTATTGTTATTGTGTTTAAATTTTCATTTGGTCTTCAGACATGATTTTTTCCCTACCACTATTCCTTGCTTTATATAAGAAAGTGATGGTCTACTAAATATAAAATCAAGAATGTTTCAAGTGTCCCAATAAATACACTAAAAGCAATCTATAAAAGGAAGGATTAAATGAATTCTTGAGGAAATTTCATTGAAGGAATTTATTCTAGAGTTAGATTTATTCTTGATTACTCACAAAATAAATACTTAAGATACTTAATGTATATCTTAATTATATCTTACAATACTTAGTGAAATAACAATTGGTGATAATTGATGGTTTTGGTGATCACTGGTAAAGTGTAAGAATTATTTATCCATCAGATAAGGATAAAAATGTAAATTTGACTAAAGCATTAGGGCCTACTTTTAAGAATTAGAAATAGTTACTTTGCCTACTTTATCCATGAGGAAACTGAAGCTGAATGCTTACCCTATACCAAACTAATGTATGTTGAACCACTTGTAATTGTGATAGTCAACTGTTTTTGACCTACAAAAACAGCGATTTCATAAGGTTCAACCTAATATTAATTAGTGGCAAACCCAGGTCTCCTGATTTCCAAGTCTGTGATATTTCATCAAACCATGCCAGTATTTCGCAGACTTCCCCGTGATTAAAGTCAGGAATCCACTAATGAGTTCTTGCCCTGGGACCCTGAGGTTTTCAGTTTTGATAGACAATAAAAGAACCACAACAATGAAGCTCATAAGCAATAGCTACCCATTTTTTTAAGGGTAACTCCCTGAAAAACCATAGTAAAATACTAGTAGAACATGTTTTTAAAGTGTCCTGACTAGGCGGAAATCAGTAGTAACATTGAAAATGTTTACTGTCTTGCAAAATCTTCATCTAGCTTGTGTTTAAAGCACCCCAATATTTGAAAGACAGATTTATAAAGGTTTATAGATGGAATGTCAGAATTTACCCAATTCAATCCCACAATTCTAGCAGCCTTTAATTAACAACCTCAGTACTCATAACAAAGTCAAGTATATACATGTTTTTCCCCCTTCGATGGAGGGGCAATTCTATTGTATGAATTCAAGTTAAATTAACTGTACATTTCTTACAGCAGACTGAGATTGAATGACCTTCTCTCCTCATGAAATGAAACCCACATAATTTCACTTTAGCCTCTGATAATAGGGATTATCCTTTCTTCTTATTAGCAGTATTGTTTGTTTTATTCAGTGCATGTTGTAAATTTAGCATCTTTTAAATGTACATACCAACCACAATAAAATATTCTCTGGCATTCAAGTATGGTTCCTTTGTCTGTAGGACCCCAACTGAGTTGTGAATACCCATTTAAAATGTCCCTCTAAATGACTATAATGACAGGGGAGTTGAATAGTCAGTGAAATTTTCTATTATTTTATTTTGTGTGTATTTTCATTAATAATTTATTGATATAAAAGATAAGAATGTTTTACCTCCACAAATTTGTATCTGTAATTTGTTCTTGGTGCACAGACATATTGAGGATGCCACTCGGCAGTACTGATTGAATATTTATTTAAACAAATATCAGTATAACCCAACTAGCTGGAAAATCCATGAGTTTGGTTTTGATAGCAGAGCATTTCTTAACAATTTATGTGCACATGCAAATTTTGGTGCTTTGGATATAGGCTAAAGTATTTGCTTTATATGTATTATTTTGTTTGAATACAAGAAAGCTGGTTTGATTTGTATGTTTCCCCCTTATAGAATTGTTCCAAGGCTCTGTCAGAGATCACGTAGAGTAATTTTTTCCATCAATCTTTGCTGTGCAGCCATGCACGAATGCAGTAGGAAAAAGGGGGCAGAAATCAAATCACTTAATTGCAGCATTTTTCATCTACATCTTTTGTTTTATGGTGGTAAAGGCCCCGGAGTAGCCTACCATGATTCATGGCTGTCACTGCTGCCGTTAGCAGTTCAATCCTTCATTCTAGGCATTTTGGTACTGAAAGTACCTACACAATTACTTTGATGAATATGACTTGTTTGTTTTTTCCCCATTTTTAGCAGAGTGGTTGTGCTTAATACAGACATTTAAATAAGATAGTATCCGTGCCCACTGCATGTGCACTGTATTTCAAAAGTTGTGTGTCGAGTTTAACGATAATATTGCCATTGTCACCCAGGTATTTAAGTTTGCTGAGCTTATGGGCTTTTACTCCTATTTTTATGTTTATATAATGGGAAGGCCTTAAAATAACCCCCACTCTATATAAAAGGAATAACTCACCTTTAAAGATCTATGAGGCTGTGACAGATTCCTACGAAACCTGATTTTAAAAAAAAGTCATTTCATGAGTGTGGCATTACAAAGCCAGCAAGCTAGTCTGCCTCTGCATGTATGCCTAGTTGATCATAAAATAATAACATTTTTGGAAATATATGCATGCATCTTAGGAAGTGACTTACAGTATTTGCATATTTGGAGAAAATGTCAGTGATGTCAGCAGGGGTTCTGAGAGTAGCTAAATGAGCAAGCTTTTCAAAAATTGCTATTTTATCAGCTATGCACTGTCAGCACAAAACGCAACCTCTTTAAGAAAGAGACAAGAAAAAAGCAAGTGATTTAATTTCTTCATTAGCTTACTTGGAACTGAATTACTGGTATACCTAGCAGCAGAGAACTGTATGCTGTAAGCTTGAGAAGAACCATTTAGCATCCCTTTCTGTCCTCCTGACAAAATACGTTAGAAGTTTTTAGACTCCACCCTTTCTCCAAAAATGAAAGGCAACTGAAGTTCTCCTGATATTGGAGAATGGCAATTTGTCACCTCCCCACTTTCTGTACTCTAGTACTGTGGTTGAAGATCATGGTTATTTTTGTTGTTTGGGTTTTTTTTGGGGGGGGTAGTCTTTTGGGTTCATTCTTTTCATTTCTTTGTTTACTTTTGACTACAAGCTCTAAATATATGTTCTGCATAATATGTTTATGCTTAATAAATGTGTATACAGGTTGGAGATAGAATGTGTCTATTATTACCTAGCCATGGTAACAGCTCTCATTATATTTGTCAAAACAGATTAGTAAAATTGTTCACTAGATATTTGAAAGAAAATCATCTCATACATAACCACAAATAAACCGCAGAATTGAAAAATCTAAAACATATCTTTAAAACACTGACCATTAAAATTAACTTCAAACCCTAAGTGCAACCATATTTTAAATCCACTACATAGAGACTTAGTTTGTGTTTACAACTTGTTGTCTTTGCCTTGTCCTAACATGGCCTATGTGAATTTCAAAATAAGGAAAGAGGAAGAATTTCATTTCATTAAAGTTCATAGAGGAAAGTGGCAGAATGAAAGAATTTTAATTTGTTCTAATAAAGATTTATCTTTTGGACTCTTTTCATATCTATTAAAATATTTTAACTTTAGGTCAAATGTCCCACATTTAATGATAATAATTTGTCACTGTGAAAAATGAATATTTAGATACTGTATTTTTTAGAATTGAAATGAAAAAATTTTAAACTGAAGTATGAAGTTGGGAACAAAAATTAATCATCAAAGCAGGAAGTTACTTGCTACAATACTGTAGTGAACTTAAGAGCCCTAAAATCTGAATCTAATTACTGATGAGTTAGGGATGCAAGGATACAAAGTAGTTTTCATGGTGATGAGTATATTTTATATTGTAATAGAATTTTGGGTCGGTGTTCAAGTTCTTTCCTGAGAATTATAAAGTACCAAGGATGAATATGGTATGTATACTCTTTAGAAATGTGTAAATGTGATATATGAGAAATCATGTCTTCACTGAAAGAGAAAGCCATCTAATCTTATGCTATAGATCCTAAAAGTAACTGAAAACACATTAATTATTAAAATCAATTTGTATTATCATGTAAGGACTTAAGCATGCCACAAAATGACAACTCTAATTCAAGAGAAAAAAATTCCAGATAATGTTCGCAGTAAAATTATAAAGACTGAAAAGAGGTCAAGAAGAGAAAAGTCCATTGATTTCTGTACTGTAGCACACAGATGCAGAGGCAGAGTCAAATCATTTTCAGGTTAGATTCAGGACAACCTGTTCATTGGTCTTGGTAACGGGGTTCTGCCTTCAAACCCTTATTTCTGCTTTTCCCAAAGCAGGTGCTGAGGAATGCATCATGTGCTCAAATTAAGTTCTTAGGTGGTAGTTGTTTCAGGCCGGGTAGAATCAGACTCTGACAACGAGTTTGGGAAATCAATATTTGTGAAGGGCAAGGGAGGAAGCAAGACTGGACAGAGGAGGAAGTGGAGTGGTCATGCATGCTGGAATGAAGCATGAGCAAACCTGGAGGGACACCAGTGAACAAGGATTGCTTGCCAAAGTGTCGTGCATTGTGTCAGAGTGGCGAGACTCCTGGCCCAAACAACAGATTGGTGCTGTCCTGTAGTAGCTAAAGGCTGGGGCTGTCTGCTGGATGCTCCTCCTGCAGCTGGGAGCACATGCTTCCTCGAAGGGGGATCTGGGTGATGTACCCCCATGCCTACCACAGGAATTAAAATTCAACTTGTTTCTTTCCTGGGGAAATTGACAGAACTTTTTAAAATATATTAGAATATTAATCCATGTAAAACTTCAAGACAGGTGATAGTGTGCAGTGTCTTCCAGAGTGTTTAACCTCAGAACCTATATGTTTTGTTTTCATTAAGCATCCTTTGTGTTCTGTAGATCCTGTAGAATCTACAAGGGTTACCACCGCCATTGTTTGAAGCTAATTTCTGCCATTCTTAGTCTGTTTTCCTTCTCCTCCTTTTTATTCCCTTCTTCCTTCTCTTTCTTAATTTTTGTCTTTGCCTTTATGCCTTCAGTTATGGAGCTGGGTCAACTGTAATGCCCACAGCTTTGTAAGCAACAAACCTAAATGACAAAAATTAAAACAAACAAACAAACAAACAAAAAACCTTAAAAAACACAATATGTATTAGGAAACCGATGTGATAACATTTATTGATTGAGAATTCCAGGGACGATAGGAATAGGTTTGGGAATCAGAATACAGATCATGAATACCTGGTACTGAAAGAATCACTTGCAAAACAAAACAAAACAAAACCTGGAAGGTGTTTCATCCTAAGTAATACCAACACAAGATTTGACTGAATACTTATCTGCTAAGTGATTTGGTGCCACATATATACAACCGACTGAGACTTTTTACATAATTATCCAAAGAGTAGCATGGAAACTAAATTAACCATTAAAGATATAAAAATGGACATTTGGAGGAAAAACATTCCATGTGATTATCTAAATAAAAAAATACTAACATACAAGCTAAAGTGAGTGTGTACCTCTTGCTGAAAATAGGTCATGGACATTGTTGTTCTTTAAAAGAATATTTTTGCCTTAGTCGTGAGATGTGTCCGTGAAAAACTAATTCACGAATTTAATGTCATCTTATATACAATTTAAATTAGCTATATTCTATACACTGTTTAATTATTATATTATAAGATCAGTGTTATAATATTTTAAATCCCCAATATATTAGAGTTCTAAAGATGGTATCTCTTTTGGGGAAAATTTCTTTTAAGAAAAATTTTTTTTTCCTCATGGCTTGGAGGTATGATTTACATTAAAAAAAAAAAAAAGCAAAAAAACACAGATGTAAAATTGGAAGAAGCATATGGATTAAAAACTCACTAAAAATCTAATGTTTTCTTTTCTGCGGATTCAACAAAACCTTAAATTCAATTGATTACTTGAATCATGATTATGTAATATGCATTGCTAAAATATAGGTTTTATGTAATGTATTATCTCCTCTGGGGTAGCAATATTGGACCTTTTAAGGAAATGATACCTTTTCTCAATAACTAGGTATAGAATAACAAACAAAAGTTCACCCTAATTTTGTGAAATAATGAGATTAGTTTATCATAGAGCCCAAAGCACCCAGTATTACCAAAATTCTCAGGAAATTGCTGTGTTTATTCTCATTTTTCCATCTGTAGGGATGTGAGAGATTATGATGTTTATGCTTAAAATTGTCATCCATAATCAAATCTGTGTTTTGGAGTTTCTTTTGTTAGAAAAACCTTGTGTATTCCGGGGGCGCCTGGGTGGCTCAGTCGGTTAAGCGACTGCCTTCGGCTCAGGTCATGATCCTGGAGTCCCGGGATCGAGTCCCACATCGGGCTCCCTGCTCGGCAGGGAGTCTGCTTCTCCCTCTGACCCTCCCCCCTCTCATGTGCTCTCTCTCTCGTTCTCTCTGTCTCAAATAAAAAAAAAAAAGAAAGAAAAGAAAAACCTTGTGTATTCTGTATGCAAGGGCAGGTGGAGGCTCTGCTTGGCCCTTTCTGGACTTGCCTCTTAGAAATGCTGTATCCTCAGAATAAAGGTCTAGTAGTAGCACAGGTGGTTTCTTAGTGTAAAACCCTCCTCAGAATCCCACTCAAATCCCTAAAATTCTCATTTGAAACCCAGATTCTTAAGACATTTTATTTTTTCTGTCCTGAACTAGGCTCCACAGAGTCCCATTAGTGGTATTTTCATTCAGTATCGAGAGCTTGAAGTGGATGCTGTCCTGATCACATACAGAAGGTAGACTGGAAATATGTTTTTGCTTTCTTTACCTATGTACATTCACCGTTCGTTTTTAGTTTAAATTGGCTAATGCCAGAATGCGGCACACACATTTCGATATCTGGTTATAAGAATAAAAGCACGCACACACACAAATCCCTACCACATTTTACAAAGTTTAAAATATCATTCAGGATGCTTATCTTGTGTGTAGGATGGTCTCCCATACTCTACATTCTAATTAAGCAGAGCAGTAAATCAAAGCCTGCTGGATGTTTTGTGAGGAGCAGCTGGATTAAAATGTGCTTGAGAATAGGGGCTGGTGTCTTGGATGTCTTTTGGCAGACTGCCTGTGTTGGTGCAGCTACGGAGTGCTGGAATGCTGGATAATTTCAGGGCAAGTTCGTTTTCCATGGCTTACAACCTGCTTAATGCAGGGAAGAAAGCTTGTAACTGTTTTGCCATCTCATCAGTATGTGATATGGAATAATCACAGTGGTTACCTAACAGTGATGGAAAGCCAGAGCAGCAAGGGAAAAGGGGACTGCAAATCTGACTGAACATGGGCATTTCAGGTTTGGAAATATGTGCTACCTACTAAAATGAGCTATCGACTAATTCAGGAAGAAATGTTATATGGGCTTAATGTTCATCTTCATCCACACTATAATGAGAAGGATTAGACTGGCTTCCATATGTGGAATATTTATTTCAGCAATACAAGAAAATGTATTTCCCTAATATTTTTTTCTGTATGCACAAGGCCTTAAATTTTACAGATGTGATTAATGTTTTAATTTGCTGTTCTAGTTGGATACAAGTTTACCATGCAATATAAATTACTTACAAAGAAATTTGCTTATATGGAGCTTAATTCATAAGCTGTTTAGCCACCTTGTGTGGGACTCTGCAGCTATGCAGCTCATTTTAAAAATAAAAGCAATCATCCTATAAAATATTTTGAAATCATTCAAATTGAATTATTAAGGAAAAAATAACATACACACAAATGATTATCATTTAGTTAAAATTAAAAAACAAAACAAAACAAAACAAAAAACAACGAAGCGTAACAATTAAATCCTGGCTACATTTTTAAAATTTCAAAGTAAGCCACGTAAGTTGAATGTTCATAAGCCAGGTATGTTTATTGTTCATTTTTCGATTTTCTTGTTATGTCATCATCTAGTATTCTTTTGGCATGCATTTAGTGTATGGTGGGTAAGTGAAATACTGGTAAATATGATGCAGAACCTGGTTTCTTTCCAAATTAATTCTCACCTTAATGCTCTCAGAATAAAGAATGCATTTTTTTTTAGAACTGGAAGATCATGTCAAATTAGCACTAACCTACCTTTTTACCTGTTCTCAACTTGAGCTTAATAGAAGGTATCTATATTAATGAATTAGTATGTGTGAATTTAAGTTTTAAATCTGTAATAGAAACGTGATATCAATATTCCCCTTATGTACATTTTTTGAAGGCCCGTCCCATAACATATATGAAATGCATTGAGAATTTTAAAATTAAATATTTGTATTTGTGACTGCTACTAGTACCAATAAGCTTTTCATTCAAATACTAAAGAAAACCACTGCCGGAGGGTGAATTATCACAAGAAATCTCAACCACTGTGGGAGAAAGGGATAGATCTAGGTGTTGTGGGATTAGACGCATATACAGTTTATGAGAGGGGACCCTCACCCTCTTAAATAAAATAGTACAATACTGAGCTTACAAAATTATGCAAAGAAGGGAATATTCATTTAGAATGAAAAAAAATCACAACGAATTAGTGGAGGCTTGAAGATAAAAGTTCTGTTCCGGTAGACTGAGGCAATTTACTAGAAATGCTCATGTAGAAATGCAACTTGAATACGACCTTGCTGCCTCTCCCTACCTGGAACCTTCTTCCAACTCCCAGTCCTCTTGCCCTTTCTTTTTTGTTTTTGTTTGTTTGTTTGTTTGTTTACACAATAGCCCAGAGGGTTAGTCATTAATTTCACCTAGATGGGCTTCCGATGGGAGCTTATGTTGGTAAACACAGTACTGATCTTTGCTAGTTTTCTCACTTAATTTTCATAATTCATTTGATGATTCTAGGGTTGTTAATGAAAAGTTGCTTAGAACAAAAGAAATGGTAACAAAAAAGAAAGACAAATATGAAAAGGAAGCGAGGGAGAGCTATATAATATCAACTTGCTTGAAGACACATGATCATATTTTCCCAGGCTGCTTAAGAATTAATTGGGTGGGATGAATTGTAAACATACAAGAAGAGCAGATGCCCATGCCCCACTGGTTCCATGTGCTTCCGTGTCCAGGTTGTGTGTAAATGAATCCAGAAACACATATTCATCACTAGATCCCATTTACAATAGGCAATTTGCATATTATATATTAATAGGGTGGAAAGTACATTTCTGAGGAAAAGTCTGAACTCTCTAGAATATTGGGATCTAGAGTACAATGTCTGTGGCTTGCTTTGGGCTGTTAAAGTTTTCTTTAAATACATTTTCTTTTCCTGACTTTCTTTGCTCAAATACTGTTTGCTTTTACTGAAGCCCACATTAGAAGTTCTTGCTACTTTATTAAACCAGAACAGAATAATGGGGATAATTGAAATCCCATGGAATCCAAAATTAACACTCACATATTTAGCTTTTTTCTATATTAAAAAAGAAAAACTTCCCAAAGTGTCAAAGTAAC
>NC_138376.1:73602568-73658689 GCF_054177405.1 Leptonychotes weddellii
GCGGGGGCGAAAGAGCTGAGCCACAGATCTGGTGGATGAAGGTTGCCATGAAGGCAGGTAAAAACCAGAAGCAGTGGTGAAGGGACAAAAGGACAGTATATTCTAATGCAAAAGAGGATTTTTTTCCCTTTTCAGCCTGTGTACAGCAGTGTAGTCATTAGCTCCTTGAACACAATGTCAGTGTGTTAACTTTGCAATCTCCTTAAGGGGGCAGGAGGAAGGATGGGGGGAAACAGGTTTGTGGATTGGAATTTTATAGTAAAAAAACACAGCCCACTAAGAACACTTTTTTCAAGAATGGCTGTTGTTAATGAGTAAGAAATATATTTAGGTTTTGCAATTCTTGAACCATTGAAGACTGAAGTGATCTTTCTATGTTCTTCCGTATGATGGACACTGTAAAAGTGAGTGTCAAAACACATGCAAGGCTAGATTTTTATGAAAACTTAATAATATTATATTATATATGGACTATAAAAATTATAATAATAATTAAATAGTAATAATAAATAGACATGTACTGAATACTTACTATATCCCAGACATTCTTCTAAGCACCTTAAATGTATTCAGACATTTAATTCTCAAAATATTCTTTTTTTCATTCTACTGGTGATGAAACTGAGACCCAGAGTGGTTAAGGAAGTTGCCCAAGCTCACAAACTAGTAAGTAGTAGCAAATTCAGGATTCAGACAGGACAGTCTAGCTGCAGAGTCCCAAATCCTCCTATACCACACTCCTTTGTAAGATACTGAGGGCTGAATTCTCTAAGTTTGAGTATGTTACAGTAGAGGCCAAATCGAACATGCAGACCAAACCCAGAAAATATTGAACTGCTTGTGTTATACTAGGTCTGTTCAGATTTGCTTTCCAGTCCTCTATTTTGCCTCCTAAAGATACAGCTTCCATGCATCTAAAGATGATTATTAAAAAACATACTTTATGCAGCTGAAAGATTGACTCATATATGTTTGCCCAACTCTGTTTGTCTGATGAAGCCCTTGTTAATTACTCACTTTGCATCTTCTTAGAAATAATTTGTTGGCAGTGCATTAGAACAACTTTGTACAGCCTTCCTTTCAACAAAGTATCAGCATAACCTAAGTGTACAAACGAGATGGTTTAGAAACGTAAGAGTAAGATTCCAATGTTTCTGTATGTGATGTAAGATCTATCCACATTTTTTAAACAAAAATTTAGGGATTTGACAGATATAATTCAAGAAGAAATGTAAACAACATAATTTTTGAACAAAGCAACCATAGCTTCTATTCCCTGAATGTACACTGAAGCCCAGTAATCACCTGGTTAGACTTAAACCTACATGACTTCATTCATCTAATAAACATTTATTCATAACCTTTGACATTTTTATATTGTGATGGAGAACAAGGATCAGAGTAAAAAATAAAGACTGGTCCACTGTTTTATATTATTTACTGATGTATCATATATGATACTGTGTCTTGTTTCAAAAAGGGTTTGTCATGTAATCTGATTCTATCATCTTCCTTTTATGATTGGGGAAGAATAAAATGCAGAGAGTCCTAGCTAGAGACATAGAAAAATTATAAATTGGAGGCGTGTGGGTGACTCAGTCGGTTAAGTGTCTGCCTTCGGCTCACGTCATGATCCTGGGGCCCTGGGATCCAGCCCCACATCAGGCTCCCTGCTCAGCGAGGAGTCTGCTTCTCCCTCTCCCTCTGTGCACTCTCTTTCTCTCTCTCACTCTCTCTCTCAAATAAATAAACATCTTTAAAAAAAGAAAAATTATAAACTGGTTTAGAAAAAAAGACACTTAAAAAACCTTCAATTCACATGTTACAGTTTTAGTAAATGACTACTATGTATGATATTAATAAATTGGTAAACTGCTGTGGGATATACAGGTGATTCTTGGAAGAAAGGAGAAACAGGAGATATGGACCTTTGGATGATAAACTTAAAATCAATTTGGAAAGAAATGGCACACATGTGGGGCAGCCTAGGAATAATGCAAGGCAGTGTACGGAAGTGTGAGATCAGTGGGGAAGGGTTGCTTAGTAAACACATATGTGGTAAAAGAATTGTCTCAGTCGCTGTAGGTTTCTCAGGCATGTGAAGTTTCAGCTGCTCCTTGGGAAAAAAGATGCCTACTGATGGATAGGGAAGGACTGGGAGAGAACTCCAGATGGAAAAATAGAGGGCATGAGGCCAGCAACTTGTGGACTTCATTTGTGTGTAGGCACTTCTTATAGCCTTTATGGTGTATATTAGAGCTCAGTGATATATTAGAGCTCAGTGATATCACAGGAAATAAATAACATTATCTCTTCAATGAATACAGTTACCTTATTTGCTTTTGTTTGAAAACAAATTACTTTGTTTAAAAAGCTCCACCAGTGCATTCAGTGCAATGCAAAGATATAAATAACTAAAGGTAAAACCTTCCATAATATTTATATGAAAGCTAAACACTATTTTAACATCTAGTCTCGTGTTGGGGTACTAGTTTTAAATTGTTCTGTGATTGAGAGATGTGTTTTATTAACAGAAACTTGACCTAAATACAAGAGCTTAATAGGGCTAGAGAAATCAACTGTGATGTTTTAGTGGATTATAAAAAGATTTAATGATCAGTGACTGATTCTTATTTCCTTTTTCATTGCTGATAACATAGCAGTGAAATTGCTGCCAGGACTGCTTTCTGTAACTTTACTAAGAATCATTGTTTTTACAAAAAGGGAGAAAAAAAGACAAAATGAGATTAAGATTATTTGGCTGTATAAGCTTTGCCTGATCCTGTTTAGAGTCACTTTGGGGATCTGCAAGTTTTTATTTCAAAGTTATGCCATTTGAAACCCTTTGGTGGCATAAACATTCCATTATATAGAAAAGTAGACACATATACAAACTTAACTTGGCAGAAATATATGTTTGCAGCCAACAGACTGTGCACAGTAAGCCCAGAATGAAATATAATCAGGGGTCTGATGCTGACATGGTAAGAAGACTGTGGTCTCCTTAAAAAGTGATGAAAATGTTTTCCCTTAGAAATCAATTACAAAGAAAAGGGTTGGGGGAAGCTTTGATGTTTTCTCAGGAAATGTATGTTTGATAATTGTTTAATGTTTGTATTTATAGAAAAACTATCAAAACAAGGTAAGTGTATCTTTTGAATGTTGCAGACCATGTACAGCAGGTCAGGGAGTTGCTGGGTGAGGCAGGCTGACCACTCAGAGCTCACCAACATACTGTGTCTCCACGGATACACTTGCCACGTCCCAGGGCCTGGTCCCCAGCCTTTCAGGATCAGCAATTTGTTTTGGTCAGCACACCAAGAGTACACAGGTCCCACAGAGCTGGGCACCCAATTATCACGTTCACAGAGAATGCAACATCAAACATCAAATGATGATTTATTAATTTACAATGAAAAATACAAATGTTGGTCAGTCCATAATTCTCAAGTTGGCTTACCAGAAGCTTTTTCTCATTTTAGCAAAGCCCCTACATGGGAGGCTGAAATATTAGATAGTTTCTTGATTCCCTCACATGGACGACTAATGACATCTGTTATGACAGGTCTTGCTAGTTTAAAGATAATTTAATCGACCTGTTTTTACATGTTTATCCTTATACAGTACCAATGATGTCTAAGATGGTTTTTCACCTTTACTTTTCCTGAGTACCTACAGATACATATATTTAAAAACATTAATATTGTGAAATGAGCAGACATCCTAATAAATGATGAACCATGTCTGTTTAACTGCAGGTGATTAACGTGATACAGAGAATATATACTGAACATAGAATATCTCCTCCATATATTAAAAGAGGAATATGGAAATCATTTGTTGAAATTCACTGGGTAACAACTGGGTAATCCTTATTATAATTATTATTATAAGTGGAAGATAAATGAAATTAGCATTTATGCTCATAACTACCTAATCAGATTACTCACCTTCAGTTGGGAATTACCTTACCCAAATGATATGCCAGCTAGCCGTCCAAACCTTCTCCCTGACTCAAGCTAATCCATCATAGTAATCTCTTACCATGTCCACTGTCGGTTCCACAGTCAACACTTGAATCTGGTCTGACCTATCATATAGTCCATTTTCTGGAAATCTGGGACTTAATAAGGTCTCTCTATCTCTCTCTGGTGGCCAAAACTGATAAAATGTCTAACTTGGGAACTGTCGGTGGCCATGTGGGAAGCACAGGTCTACAAAGAGAGAGTATGTTAATAGCATGTAGAAAGAATCAAAGAAGATAAATGAAGAAAGTGTCCCAGGAGCATTACAATTTCTGGGTCCAGTTGCCTCTGAAGTTCAAATCCCTGAGCTTCCTGTAGCAGTTTTGGTTTTGGTTTTCATTTTGAGTATGAGATTTTGAGACACACACTATTTTTGTGAAGCTAATGAGAGTTTAGTTTGCGTTAATTAGAACAAAAAAATTTTCAAATAATACAAGAAAATTATTTGGAAGTGTTGAGATTTATATTTTTAGCTAGATAAAATTCAAAGAAACAGTGATAAATAAACATTTGTGATAGAAAAATATATTGTAAGTTATGTAACATTTTCTTCATTTGTTAAGGGGACTTAGTGACTAACGTTTAGTACAAAAACCATATAATTCCATATAAAATTTCAATAGTCATGCCTTTATATGTACCCAAGAGAGACATATATTCTCCCGTATATATAAGAATAGTAACATTCAATGGCATATTGATTTTTTATTTCTTATAATTGAAAACATTGCGTTAGTAAGATAATATCTAATTACTAGTAAAATCCTAAAGGAGCTGTTATTGACAATATTTTCTTAATCACAGTCCTAAGTAGGATATTTATTTTTACTCATTATCAGTTAGAATATTTGCTAAATGTGCACTACTTTCAAAGCACTCTTCTAGAAGTGGAGGGTGATATAAATATAAAAGGAAATGTGTAACCTCTAAGACGAATTATAGGATAGATGGATATGCTTTGATAAATGTAAAAAATTATACAGGTCAACATGCAGACAACAGTTTATTACCATGTTTAAAGCATCCATGTCCTCAGTGGAACACTGATAAATGCAAAGTGGGGATTAATTGTTGGTGATCTGCAATAGAAGTTTTTGTATCATTTTGAATGAAAGAAAGACATAAATTGAGGGTTCGCTGTGTAGCTATGTACGTGGATTTAGTTATTGTTCCAAATGGGAACATTAACCTAAAGAATTAGCTTCAGAAACACTTTCTTCCAACTCCAAGCTGATGACCAAGCTGCCCACCCTCTGCCTAGAACACTTTTTTCCCACCCACCCCACCTTTAACCTCTGACTTGTCTAGCTCCTATTCATTCTTCATATCCCAGATGATGGAGCCTCCTTTAGGGAGCCTGCTATTAGTTTCCTAAACCTGAGTTAGATGCTTCTGTGAGGACGGTTGATTCCCACCTCATGCTGAGCATTCTCACTGACTGAGTGGCCTGTTTGCTAATCATTCTCTCCTCAATAGATTGTAAATTCCTACAGAGAAGATATTGTGCTCATTTTGAACATAGTATCTTCAGAGATTAGCACAGTGCAGAGCATATAGTTTCTCAATAATAAATAAAGCAGTAATGAACCAATGTATCTAGGGATTTTATATAAAAATTATTGAGTAACGGTTTCATGGTAGTAAAGAGGTGGTAAAATAGTTAAAGTAAGTCTGAAAGAACCCCAAGTTTGTTTTCTCAAATTGAAATTGATATTTCTTTTCTCAAATTGAGAATTGAAGCTAAGGCTTTGGTTATGATATGGAGTCATGGGATAAATTATTATATTGGTTGTGAGGGATCTTATATTACTTAAATTCCCCCCAAATGATAGGCAGTAGTGAGACTTGGCATGATATTTATTGGGGAGATTGTAAACCTAAAATAAATTGCACCATGCTTCCTGGCCTGTATAGCATACCAATATGGAAATCGTGATTAGGAACAGAATACTTCACACCAGCAAGCTGAGTGTAAACATGGTATTCTTGCTTCTACTAGTCCTCTAGAGCAGTTGACAATGTACTTATCTGCTTTGGTTGAAAAAAAGAATAGCATTTCACATAAATTATTGTTAATAATGCCTTAATGAACAGTGCAATTCTCTCTTATTTTTTTTTTCAGAATAAGTTCTTTTGATTCAGAAAAGGTTGCTGAATGAAAGAATTCTCCTGCCTGATTTATGGGGCTTTTAAATAGCAGACAGCCCTTCCAATCAGGAAGCAGGACTGTGATTTTTAAGATTCACGGTCTGTAATGAGGACATAGCACTAAGCTATCATTGCACACAGATTAGAAATAAACTGCAGTAACATCCCTTTTATATTCCTGCCTGTATGTAGTATAAAAATGCATTATTTTATATAAGTATTTGGTTGATTATCCCTAATACAGATTATTTTTAAAAAGGGCAAAAGAAGAGATTTGGTCTCAAGGGAAAAATACTGAATTTGGTTTACTATTTTTGTTAACCACTTCTCTTAAAATGTTAATTTTCTTACACAGGTATCATACTAGGTATATATTAATTCCATCTACTAATGATGTATGTGTTTATGATAATCTGTGGTCAGAATTATACTTACAAAACTGAACAAATAGTCATTGATGTATTTTAATTATGAACTATATTATTAGAAAGCTTAAATTACATAATTAACACCCACCAGCCTCAGTAATAAAACTTTAGAATCATTAGAAATCCCTGTTTGTCAGATCTCTCATTCTCTCCAAGAATTCCATCCTGAATTTGCATCTCTTTATATTTAAAATAAGTATTTTTAAACAACATATTTCATTGGCTATATATTTCTTTTTAAAAAAGATTTTCTATTTATTTTAGAGACAGCGCGCATGTGAGTGGGAGGAGGGGCAGAGGGAGAGAATCTTCAAGCAGACTCCCAGCTGAGTGCGGAGCCCATAGGGCTTAATCCCACAACCCATGAAATCATGACCTCAGCTGAAACCAATAGTCTGGTGCTAAACCAACTGAGTCACCCAGGCACCCCTTGTTATAGGTTTCTAAATTAATATGGCTCATACTACAAAAATGTTTGAGCAACTTACTCTTTGCACCAAACATATTTTCGAAAATCTGAGACTTGTGGCTCCATTTATTTTTTTCCCTTAGACATTCCACTTTGTGCCAAGTTTTATTTATCCATCTAGTAAAATATAGTTGGGTTATTTTCATTAAAAATACTACAAATAATCATGTTATGAGAATCTCATACATGCCTTGTGCATACATGTGAAAGTGTCTTTATTTTAGAGTGTACACTTTGTCTTTTATTCCCATGATTTATTCATTGCATACCTGGAAGCCTGTATCTCCCACTTCCCTTCATCCATTTTGCCCATTCCCCTGCCCCCTCCCCTCTTAAATATATATAGAGAGTATATACTTTGACTAAAGTTGCAAAGAATTTGAACCTTTATCTGTATTAAATTTTGTTACTTTGATTCTCTGAAGTGATTTTAACAACACTTCTACCAGCTGTAAATAAAAGTGAGTTTCCTTTATATCCTTGACAACACTTTATATTTTCAGAATTCCAATTATTTACTATATCTATTGGGTATGAAATAATATCTCACTGGATCATTTTCTGATTACTTGGGTCAAGGGAGAAGGAGTTGGAGAGGTTCAGATTTCTTCTTTTCTGAATTATCTTTTCAAATCATTTGCTTAATAAAAAATACTTTAATTTTAATATTTTAGTGTTTTCCCTTTTTTGATTTCTGAGCTCTTCCTATACTCTAGATACTAATTCTTAGTCCTATATATGCATTGCATATATTTTCTGCCAATCTGTCAATTTTTTTTAATTGCTATAGGTGGAATATTTAATACTGTGAAATTTTCTAAGGTAACTTGCTCCTGGTGGAAATCTGACATCATAGCTAATTTCTAGTGCTTCCATTAAAAACAAAAACAAGGACGCCTGGATGGCTCAGTCGGTTAAGCGACTGCCTTCGGCGCAGGTCATGATCCTGGAGTCCCGGGATCGAGTCCCACATCGGTCTCCCCGCTCAGCAGGGAGTCTGCTTCTCCCTCTGACCCTCCTCCCTCTCATGCTCTCTGTCTCTCATTCTCTGTCTTTCACAAATAAATAAAATCTAAAATAAATAAATAAAATAAATAAAATAAAAACAAAAAAGAATCCTGTGAGGCGCCCTTTTAAAATTGAGTTTGTAAAAAAGAAAGCAATAATTTCCTATCACAACATAAAATATTATCACCAAATTAATATCTGTAGCTAATATTTCTCTTTCTACCCTGTTCAATTTCATATAAGCATGAACAAAGAGCAAAAGCAATTATGAGAAAATACCTTCAATTAAAAGGCAAAAATAAAAGTTGGGGAATTAGGCAAAATTTATAATAATATTATCACAAAATATAAATAAATGTATTTTGTTGTATTTGTGTGCAGAAATATTAAAATTAATATGGATATTCTTGATTATGACACCCAGCCATTAAGAAATGTAACCAATAAGATCCATATGCTTATTAAACATACTCTATTTTTATCCATATGAGACTGATATTTGAGGCTTATTTTTGTTGAACATAAAAATAAAGTGAAACCTTTAATTGGGATTCATATATTTTATGACCATGTAGATTGTGTAGATTTATTGCTTAAGCTATGATCAGAAATAACCATCTGAGGGGCGCCTGGGTGGCTCAGATGGCTGAACATCTGCCTTTGGCTCGGGTCATGATCCCAGTGTCCTGGGATCAAGCCCTGCATCGGGCTCCTTGCTCCACGGGAAGCCTGCTTCTCCCTCTCCCACTCCCCCTGCTTGTGTTCCCTCTCTCGCTGTCTCTCTGTCAAATAAATAAAGAAAAAATCTTAAAAAAAAGAAAAGAAAAGAAACAACCATCTGAAATGATCATTATTTGAAAAATTGTAAGACTGATACTCATACATGGTTATTTGCCCCTATATTGGCAATCTCTGTTACAATTTCTTCAGAATGATTCTTTGAACTTTGTGGTGTTTGATTTTGTCAGTGGGACTAATTCGTGATGTCTTTGAGCAAAAGTGCTCACAGTAGTTTTCTTCCAAGTCAGTACATTTATTGGAAAAAGTGACAAAAATGGATTTAAATATCAACCAGTTTCCCATTTTTTTACAGCAATATACTTTAGAATATTTAACAATTTGTCTACCAGAAGGGTTATACATTGCCCCATTAAATATATGTCAGCATACTTAGTCAGTCATAGCCACATTAATTTTATAAAACATAATAGAAATACATCAATAAAATATCATCCCCCTCCAAACATTTGTTCTGGGGCATTATTTTATTTTTGTGGCCATTGAAAATATATCAGACAATAAAATTTTGTTAAATGCTCAAATGTGCCACCAATCTACTGCAAAGAGATTTCTTTAAACCATTTAGAAAGGCATTGTTAGTTCTTAGGATCTCATAGGATATGATAACTCATAGGACCATAGTGAGAATTAAATGGAAATAATTCACAAACATCCATAAGTACTGAAGTACTTGTTATAATTGATGTTGTTATACAATCAGTTAAAACAAAATGAAAGATAAACTTATTTAAAAAGCCATGATTCCCACCCCAATGCCATTTGTTTTCTCTGTCTAACCCCAGTACTTATTCATTTACATATTAGATATACTATCTTGTAGTTACAATTTTGTAGTAAGCTTTAAAAAATGTACTTTATGAAAAAGTATCATGTTACTAAATAGACCTCATAGTTTTCATTTTAATGTCTACATATCAAATAATATGCAAAGATTTATATTTGCGTTTTGAATATTTTAACATTTTTCAGCATCATAAATAATTCTGCCATTAATTTTTCATTCTACCTCACCCTCATTATGGTGACTCATAATTTTAAAATCAAGTTTGATAGAAAAATAATGTCACATAGTTTAAATTATAAACATATTCTCTTCTGTATACTAATTATATTTCTGTTACATGAATCATTCATGTTATTTGTCCCTTAGATTTGTATATAGCTATATATATACATATATATATTTATCCATAATGTACCTGAATATATTTCTTATCAATTTTATAAATTGTTTATATAACATAAATAAACCCTGTGGCCATAGTTGCTGTAAATATTTTTTTGTGTAAGCCATATTCCTTTTTATTCTGAAAACATATAAGGGGGTTTTAATTTCTATATGGTAAAGCCTGTCTGTCTTCTGTTTTCTAATTTCTGCTATCACTTCAAAGCTTAAAATTGCCATCGCTTAGGAGATCTTATAAATATTCAAATATATTTTCTTTGTTTTCTGATTTATACATTTTAAATATTATCTCAACACAATTGGAATTTATTTTGATGTCTATCTATAGGTAGAATTCCCAATTTTGTTAATTAAAAGACCATCTATTCTATTGTGATTCTCCCATTTTAAGATATGACAAAAGTACCAATAGAATCTACTGTTAATTTTTTATTCTATTTATTTCTATACTTATTTTTGAATACTAGCTTTAATTCTGTGTCCTTTGGTGTATCTCTGAAGATTGAATTAATGTATTAAGCAAGATTCATCCTTATGTTTTTTTTCATGAGTTTTCATTATTATAAAAAAACATTATAAGTCAAAACTCTGACATGTTCAATGTAAGCCTTAGAATAGACAATTCTTTCAGAATTCTAAAAAATTATATTGGGTATGAAATTGGATCTATTCAACTATGGGAATTAATGAATTTGTACCATCCCTGAAACATTTTTTTCAACTTTTTAACCATTTTAACCATTTTAGTATGATGGTTTTATGGATTTTAAACTTTTAATTTAGGGGATACTAATCTTCATTTTATAAATTAAACACCAACAAGCACTCCCTGATAAGGAATAGGATTCTTTAAAAAAAAAAATTCCTCTGAAAAGCTGCAAAAAAAAAAAAATACTATGTCAAACCAAGTGTATATTCTACTGAACACTTTTATATTTGGAAAATAGCTGATGTAAAGACCCTATTTTAATCTGAATTTCTCTTTCATGTTAGTGGCTCTTTACCCCTTTGGTCTGCTTCTAAATGTTAGAAAAATGCTACACAATGTTCAACTTAAATTAGAGAGAAAAAATAGTTCATTTTATAGAGGTTTTCTGCAACACTTGTATTGCATGTGATATGACTATAGTCGAGGGGAAAAAAAAGAAGAAATGTTTTCTAAAATCGAATGACTTTAATGAACCTGCTCAATCTGTACAACAGTATCATGTATTTTACTTAAATGAAGTTGTTAAACAAGATCTCTGTTTACATATACTGTTGTGCAGTTATCAATCCAATCAAAAACTCACTCATTGTTTTTTAATTCAGAAGTGATTAGCAAATGCTGAGAAGTCACCTTATCTCACTAAAACACAGGTACCAACTCAGAGTAAATATTTTGGTAAACAATTATTCTGTCCTTGCATATTCAGCAGTGTGCTAAATTATGCATAATCTTGCATAAGTAATAAGTGAAGGTAGCTTAAATTCAAGGTTTTTTTTTAACCTGACCTATTTCTTTCAGTGCTGTTAGCAGCTTAAATCATGTATGAGCTTTCTGTAAGGCTTCAATGAGTAGCTCGGGTGGAGAAACTTCAGTAATAAATTTCAGGAGAAGACAAGTTTTTTGACAGGCATAATGCAACACATACAGAGTCTGGAACTCACACTCTGGGAATTTAGAGCAATCCTTGCAAAGCAGCTTTTCCCTGTTACATTAATAGAGAAAATGAAGTATGAAAGTCCTCAGGAATTACTGCTAGGTGTAATTTAAATAATTTACCAGAAGACAGTTCAGCACATGCATTGAACAGGGGCATACAGAGTTTGCCATAAGCAGTTTATAAATAAACTATATTCCGCTGAAGTAAGTCAGGCATAAATTATAACTATTCCTTTTGTGGCTGCACCCTGTTCCTCATTGTAATAGTTATTTTAAAAAAATCAGGGTTATGACCTTCTCCTGGAAATCACAGACATTGCCTGCCTTGTACCTTGCTTATGAGCTTCCTTATGGTTAATGGTTTGGTAGCTATGAGATCAAAATAAAAATACTATTGCTAGGGAAAAATGCATTATGTATCTGTAAACAGAATTCTGAAAGAATTCTTTGCCTGTTTGGGGGTAGGGGGGAGATATGTAGCCAAAGACCACCAAGGAGATACAGATCATTTTATGAAAGCTTTATACCATATATGTGGAGAAAAAGAAGATATTCTTTCTATTTCTTGCCTCGAGTATTGTGCCTTAAATTATCAGGCCAAAGTAAAAATGCCAAAGGAAATATATAATGAAGACTCGAAACTATGTAGAAATTATTTGTAAAACATGCATGTGGAGGTTAAAAAGCTTTTATTCTATATAGCCTTGAGTTATTAAATAGCAGATGGACTATAAGGGCTTCAAAATTTTCCTAAAATATACTAGCAGTGCTTTGGAAGGAGACTTTGTAAAAGGCAGGTGATGTAGAGTGCTTGCTCGACTCCTAAAACATCAAATTATAAACCAGCATTCTGTAACTTGTACTTTCATTTGGCTTCATTTGATAGAAAAATGGACTCCTTGGGGGAAAAAAAATGTTTAGACTAGAGACTGAATAGTTATGTTCCTGAAGTTATATAACATAGAGAGATAATGTACATCCTCATAAGTGCTCTTTTAAATATACATGAATCACACTTCTCAGGTTGTTCTTTGGAGTCATATGCACTGTAGTTCCCCAGCTCTCCATACTCCATATACATGTGGATATGTATGTACTCATGTTATATATAATTTTTATATGTGTGTCTCTCTCTCTCTATATATATATATAGACACAAATATGTGTATGTATGTCAGAGTTAAAATTTTTTCTGGGAATGCATACTCTCCATTCAAGTGTTATAACTGGAACTTAAATGCTGCTTAGAGGAGATAGTGGGGAACATAGAAGAAAATATTGCTTTAATATTTATGCTTTAATTTTCAGAATCAATTTTGTGATAATGGCCTCATAACTTGAAAACACCTGTCAATAAAGGAAATTTTTTTCTGAGCGAGCCTGGATCTGCAATGTGAAATGAAAATACACTTTTATTTATCTATGCCTTTAATGGAGAAGAAATACTTACTATAGTTGCCATTCAGACATTCAGACTGTTATTCATTCATATGATCTTCATATGTGATTCTAGGGGTCTTCGTTAGGATATATTGCTTGTGGTGATGGAGCTGCATTGAGAAGCTTGGCCTATGTTGTGAGATGAATAATTTCTGAGAGTCTAATATATAGCTTGAGGACTATAGCTAATAATTCGGTATTGTGTACTTGAAATTTGTTAAGAGAGAGGCTCTTAGGTGTTCTCATCAAAAGATGAAAATTAAAAGTAACTCTGTGAGGTGACAAATGGGTTAGTTACCTTGATTGTGGTAATCATTTCACAATAAATACATATATCAAATCATCATGTTGTACATTTTAAGTATATTACAATTTTATTTATCAACTATACCTCAATAAAGCTTGGGTGGGGGAAGCTTGACCCAGAACCCTAAAATAGGCAACTTACTAATATGGGTTAGAACCTTAATCAAAACGCAGTGCTGTAAGTAACTAAATTAACCAAAATAGATATGTGACCTGTAGGAAAATTGTGAAAGCTTTGTAAAATTCCCTAAGACTTATTTGCCTGAATACAGGAAAACATGAAGAAGTTCTGATATATGTCTGCCCTTAATAGTCAACCAAAATTAACTGATGTAAAATTATAATAAGATTATTGTCAAAATAACTTGTAATTTTCTATGTGTATCATTCATACAAAGTGAGTACATTTTTATATAGCTCTTATAGATGCTATCTCAAAATATAGTTTCAGAAATGTTGAAAGTCCCTCTATATTTAGGTAAGGGCATTTAGAAAAGTCTGGGAAACTACTGTTCCAATATCTAAAGGAAGTAGTATAAGAAATATTATGAAATATAAATGCTATAGTAAGTGGGTGTACATAATGCTTACTTACATATTCTAATATTCATACTCATATGAGAATAAAGTTTGATCCTATGGGTGTGAGGTTAGGTACAGTATCTGTTGATGGGATGTGGGTGGCAAGGTTGGGCATTGGGAAAGGGTTATTAGTACCTTTTGGTACTGAGGAAAGGAATCCCCCATTGGACCACCAGAAGCAATCCTGCAAGATAGGAGATTTTAAGAGGCTCTGAGGCTACTTGAAAAGTAACCAAAATAAGGAAAGTAATGTCACAGGAATATAACAAATTCACAGTCTCCCTGTTTTAACTTTGGCCAGTCTAGGGTTGGCACTAACAAATTCAACTTCCTAACATTTTATTTAGCCATTTACAAGTCTGCAATCAAAACCCATATTGATAATAGAATCCTTCTTTACTTGTTGATAGATTTGACACTTGTATGAAAATCTAAGTCATTTATTACTATAATAGAATTCATCCCTCCAACATAGCTTCTTTATCAGTGATTGTTTCCATGTTAACATGTTGAACTTGTTACTCTAATGGAAAGTCTGGCAGCTTCTCTCATATTACTCTATGAAAGAAACATTCTATCAGAGAAATAAATCAGGTTAAGCAATGTGCAAAGATCCATTATAACCTATCATGTATCCACTTAATGTAGGATATGCATGTGTGTATGTGGGGTGTGTGTGTGTGTGTATGACATTTTTGATAGTTGTCTGGTTAGTATACTATGATGGAGAATTTTTTCTGTTTAACTTTTTCCAGTTTTTCACAGCAATGTGATGTCTTCTTTCCTCTATGATTCCACAGCAGTTTGGTATCCATTCTTATCAAAAAACACATCATATTGCATTCCAATTATTGAGAACAGAGAGTTCTCTGAATTGCTAGTGCTAACATACAGGTGTTTCACCCAGTATCTTCTCCTATTCTGATTTTACAGTGAAGCTCAAGAAATTCATTGTGATTGAGCAGAAATAAAGAAAACGCCTCTGTTTAACTGTTCCCATGTAAGGTGACTGTGAATAGATCTATATAATATCAATTAAATCAAATGCAGGGATTTAGTCAATAGGATTTTGTAAGTTTTCCAGAAACTCTATACTCAGAGTTTGGAAACATAGTTTTATTCTCATTTCTGTCCCCATTATACACTCCAAGAACACTGCTTAAGTTTAACTGTTTTTAAATGTAATCAATACACTTTAAAAACAAAATAAAAGAATGAACAAAAAAAAAAAACCATATATGAATACCAATCTCACACAATACTATTTTTCTTAGGAACATAAAATAGCACATTATAGAGACTGAATAAATGTAGAGTGAATAGATAAGGTATTTTCCTTTCTTTTTTTCTTTTTAAAGATTTTATTTATTTGACAGAGAGAGAAAGAGAGAGACAGCGAGAGCAGGAACACAAGTAGGGGGAGTGCGAGAGGGAAAAGCAGGCTTCCCGGCGAGCAGGGAGCCCAATGCGGGGCTAGATCCCAGTATCCTGGGATCATGACCTGAGCCGAAGGCAGATGCCCGATGACTGAGCCACCCAGGCGCCCCAGATAAGGTCTTTTCTATCCAGTTGTAGTATAGCCTATCCCTGAAAAATGAGCTAAAGAATCAAGCCTATTCTCCTATTCATGCTGCTTTTCTGCAACTAAATTTTAGTTTAGTTATAGAAATGTTGGTAGCAAACAATATCATATTTGATATTGACTGAGAGTCTACCATGTAACCAGGAGAAACTATACTGAAGTTGTTTGAAATTACTAATGATCCAGAACTAATCAATAGAAAATGTATAATGTAATTTACATTAGCATAAAAACTAGCATTAGATTTACCTCTGGAAAAGTTTTCTTTATAAGGTTCTTCCTTTTATGCATACTTAAAAGTAAGCTCTAAGTCTCCAATCATTTCTATAATCAAATGCAACTTATAACATATGCTGTTTATTAATGAAGTTTTTCTTTGATCTATATAGATATATTTTCTATATTTGTTCCAATTTCTACTTGAATTAGCTGTAAACAGTAAAAACATAGCATTTAAACTCTTTTAACCAATGATGTTCTTCAGAAAAGCGTTTTTTTATTATTGAATTGAGACTTCAGTAGATTAAGTAATGTTAACATGAAATTTTTTCTTAATATGCAATAAATAGGTTGTAGTCCTGATGAAAACAGTTTAGTTAAAAGAATTCCATTAGCATCATTACAATGATAGAGAAAATAATGTGCAAAATAGAGTCACTGTCATGATCCTGACCTTGTGATACAAATTAAAATAAAGAAAAGTGTCATATTTCTCCATGGTTCAACTTGGGTTCACCTAATAGAACTCTGACAAAAGCAAATGTTTTGTCACTTAGTCTGTTGCCAAGAACATTTTAGTGCATAATTAATGATAATCCACTCTTTAATATGTGTATATGAATAAACACAAAGTTGCTGCTGGTGCCACAGAGACAATATCATGTTCAGTGTGAAGAGAGCAGCACAATTTCTACTAAAATAATGAGCTGTGGAAAGGATAATGGAAGGTGTCAGAAGCACAATAGACACGATTAGAGTGGACGAGGGAAAAAGAACAATATTTAGTGCCACCAGGATTTTTCTCTTAAAAAAAGAAATGTAACTCCTTGATAGATTTTTCATGACTTCTCTCACCATGTTGTCTATATATATCATGGTATATGAAGCCTATTGCTTAGCTTACACCTCTCTCTTATATGCTGATCCCTTCTTCACTAATTGACCCTCAAGATTTGGTGTTCTCTAGAGTAGTGTTTATTATTTTACTGTGTTTACAAATCACCTAAGGAATATGTTAATATGCAGATTCTGATTTAACAGATCTGGGATGGACCTGGAGATTTTTCATTTCAGACTAGCTTCCAAAAGATGCCCTTGTTGCTGGTGACATGGTGTGTCCAGACATGGACCACACTTGACTGGCAAGGCCTAGGGAACCATCCTTGAGCCTCTTCTCAGTAGTTCCAATCTTCCAGGCCAGTTAATCCACTGCCACAAATTTAAATATATCCTGTATGTCCATGATTTATTACTCTTTATCCTCAGCCTCATAAATTCTAATCTTCAAAATCATTGATTTAACATATTGTCATCCTCAAACCCAATCTTCCTGCTTTATGTCCTATCATATTAATGATACTACCATTTCTCAAGTTGGCAGAGATGGTCATATTATACCCATTTTGCAGATATGGCTTTGAAAGTTAGGTAATATATCAAAATAATTCTGCTGGTAAGTTATCCAAGATTTGAGCACATTTAGTTGATTTGAAAGTCTGGGCTCATTCACTATGTTTTGTTTCCTCTTTCTAGAATAACCTTCCCCTTTACCTACTGATGGCTCACTTAATCATAAAATGAATTTTTTCTGTTTAACTTTTTCCAGTTTTTCACAGCAATGTGATGTCTTCTTTCCTCTATGATTCCACAGCAGTTTGGTATCCATTCTTATAAAAAAACAAATCATATTGCATTCCAATTATTGGTTGAGATGTCTGTTCTCATACCTTGTGGTGTAAGCTCCTGAAGTTTGGGATTTGTGTCTTTTTTATCTGTTAATTTTTTAATTAGAAAAAAAACAAATATGTGATAGTTATAAAAATAAATCAAATGATATAGGAACATACAGAAAAAAAAGAAAAATTTTCTTGCAAATTACTCTCTCCAAATCCTACTTCTTTGCATTAGGTAACCACTATTCTGAGTTTAGTGTGCTATCCCTAAAAGCATTATCTATGCACATCTACCCATATACTTATATATAATCTCTAAATCTACATAGCTATAGGTATATGTACATATACATAGTATATAAATTGGATCATATTGTACAAATTATTCTGTGACTTGCTTTTAGTTCTATTAGCAACATATCTTGGGCAACTTTCCATGTAGTTATATAGATATGAAATTATGTTTAATGAATATAAATAATCCACAATATAGGGTTTGTAAATTTAAAATATTTACATATATATGGACAATTTAAAGTTTTCAACATTTTTCTATTACATATAAAGTTGAAAAAAGATATTTGTTTTTGTCCTTGTTCAAGTATTTCTTTATGATATATATCTTAGGCTTGAAATCACTCATTCAAAATATATTTGCTTACAATTTTGATACAGACAGCCAAATTGCCAGCTAAGAAGACTATACCAATGTATGCTGCCATAAATAAATGACCATGATTTTTTCCTAAAAACAATATGTACATATTTTTCTTATCCACACTGAGTCTTATCAAACTATTAATTTTTGCCGACACAGGTGAAAAATATATCTTATATGTGTATTTGTTTTCATTTCCCTGATTACTTGTGATCTTAGTATTTTAGGGGGATCTAGGGAAAGTATTTTTTGCTATTTGATTTTTTTCTCTATGATGGCCATTCTTACCATTCAGTCATTTTTTTTTCTATTGAGCTTTCATGTTTTTAATGATTTATAGAGGTTCTCCATACATTTAGAAATTTATCTTGTTTTATACGTTGAAATATTTTTCTCAGTCTCTTGCTTTTAAATTTATTTAAAATTATTTAAATGAAATATTCAGAGTTCACATTTTCTTATGATTTTATCTTTATGTTCTGTTTAGTTCTTTACACATATTTCTTTTACTCTCTAGTTTCTTATTTATGTCAAATTTATTACATTATTTTACATATAGTAAATTCATTATTTTTATATGCATAATTAGATGACTTTGAATAAACAGAAATGGTTATACAGTCATCACCACAATAAAGATACAGAATTTTTTTTACCACAAAAAGATGAAATTATTCTCCTCTATAGGTGATTGCTAACCCCTGGAAATGACTTACTTGATTTCTCTTCCTATTCCTTTATCTTTTCCAGAATGTCATATAAACAGGATGATATAGTATAGAGAATCTGGTATCTAGCTCTTTTCTTTTAGCACAATGATTTTGAAATTCATCCATGTTGTGAATATATCAGCAGTTCATTCCTTTTTAACACTGAGTAGTAGTCTCTTGTAAAGATGAACCACATTTTTTTAATACATTCACCTGTTGATGGACATTTGGGTTTCAGTGATTGTAAATAAATTATAAACATTCACAAAAAGGTCTTTGTGTGGACTTATGTTTTCATATTTTCTTGGATAAATTATTAGGAATGTAATTACTGGATTTATAGTCAGCCACTGTTTTCCAGGTAGCTGTGCAATCTGCATTCCCACCAACAACACATGAGAATTGCAGTTGCACCTCATCCTTGTCAGCACTTGTTACTGCCTACTTGTTATTTGCTGGGCCATTTTATATGTGTAGAGTGATTTCTTATTGTGGTTTTAGTGTCCGTTTCATGTCTAATGAGAGGGGGATCTGTTCCTATCTATTTGCTATGGGTACCTCTGAATAGAAGTGTCTGTTCAAATCTTTAATTACTTTTTAAAATATTAGATTAATGGTTTACTTTTTATTGAGTTTGGAGAGTTTTTCTAGACACAAGTCCTTTATCAGATGTATGTTTTGTTAATATTTTTCTCTCAGTCTGTGTCTTTTTTATTTTTAAGTGATTTTCAAAGAGCAGAAGTTTTTACTTCAAAGAAGTCCAATTTATTCAGTATTTCTTTTAAGTTTGCATTTTCTGTTCTATTTAAGAAATAATCATGCAATCTAAAGTTTCAATGATGATTTATTTTGGTACATTTTCTTTCAAATTAGAGGTTTTTGAGTTTTAGGCTTTACTTTTTAGGTCTAGAATTCATTCTTAGTTTTGTTTCATATGGTGTGAGGTGAGGATCTAGGTTCTTTTTTTTTTTTTTTTTTACCAGATGTACAATTGCCCTAACATGATTCAAAGGAAAAAAATCATACTTTCTCCATTAAAATGTCTTGACATCTTTAAATATCAATTGACCATCTATGTTGTATTACTTATCTATTGTTATATATTACCACAAAACTTTGTGGCTGCAAACATTAAACATTTATTATCTTACATTTTCTGCGGGTTAGGAATCCAGGAGCAATTTTGCAAAGTAGTCAGGCTCAGGTCATCCACAAGGCTGTAATCAAAATATATGTCAGAGCTTTAGTCAAGACTCAAACAAGGGAGGCTGTGCTTCCAAGCTCACTAACATGGCTATTAGTAGGTCTTTGGTCTTCACTGGATATTGGCCAGAGATATCCGTTCTTTGACAGGTGAACCCTCTCCGCAGAGACAGCTTTCTCCCTCCAGAATGGAAGATCCACTTATAAGAGAACACCCAGGGAGGAGCTACAGTCTTTTTACAACCTAATCTTGGAAGCAATATCTCATCACTTCTGTTGTGTGCTATTAATTAGAATTGAGGCAAATGAGAATGAGGCCCATTCTCAAGAGGAAGGGATTCCTAAGGGTGTGAATATCTGGAAAAAAAATCATTACAAGCCATTTTAAAGGCTATCTAGTACATATTAGTTTATTTTTGGATTCTCTCTTTGGTTCCATAGATCTATAGGTCTGCCCTTATCCCAATACCACACTATCTTAATTATTGTAGCTTCAGAATCAATCTTGAATTTAGGTAAAGTGTATTCTCCAACTTTATCCCCCTGCAACTGTTTTCATTTTTCTAGATCCTTTGCTTTTTCATAAACATTTTAGAACCAATTTGTCAATATTTACAAAAAGCTAGGGGGATTTTGTTCAGAATTGCATCAAAACTACATAAATTTGGGAAGATTGACATCTTAATATCAAGTCTTTCAGTACAAAAAAATCCATTACTTCTTTTTTTAAATTTTCTCAAAAAAGTTTAGAAATTTTTAGTATTCAATCTTACACAGTTTTATGAATATAGCCCTTAAGTATTTAATGTTTTCTAATGCTATGTTAAATGGTATTCTATATTTCAATTTTCAGTTATTCACTGTTAACTACATATAGATTCAATTGATTTTTTAAAAATTGACCTTATAAATTGAGCCCTGATATACTCATGTATTCATTTTAGTAGCTCTTTTCTAAATTCTATAGGATTCTCTAGAATGATCATGGTATCTGTGAGTTAAAAAAAAAAAAAGTTTGCATCTTTCTTTTGAATCTAAATGTTTTTTTTTTTTGTTTTTACTTTATTCATTGCCTAGGATTTCCACTACAGTGTTGTTGTTGTTGTTTTGTCAGAGAGAGAGAGAGCACAAGCAGGGGGAGTGGCAGGCAGAGGGAGAAGCAGGCTCCCCCCGAGCAAGGAGCCCAATGTGGGCTCAATCCCAGGGCCCTGGGATCATGAGCTGAGCTGAAGGCAGACCGTTAACCAACTGAGCCACCCAGGAGTCTATCCACTACAGTTTTGAATAGGAGTAGTTTAAGTAGACATCATCTTATTTCTGATCTTTGGAAAAGCATTAAGTTTTTAACTATTAAATATGATTTGCTGTAGGTTAGTTATAGGTTTTTAATAGAAGATTTTTATCATATTGAGGGAATTTGCTTCTAATTCTACTTCATTGAAAGTTCTTTATCATAAATATTGAATGTTTAGAAATTACTTTCTGCCTCTACTGAGATGATTCTATGTTTTTTCTTTTTCAGTCAATTGACATTGGTTGACATTGAATTGACTGAATTTTGGATGTTGAACCAACCTTGCATGCCTGGGATAAACCCCAATAGTCATTATACATTTGGCATATAATTTGGTGCACAATACATTATGCATATATACTATGTATACTTATACATATATATACTCACACATGTAATTATACATGTATATACATGATAACAAATATGTACAATAATACACATGAACAATAATATATGTAGATGTAGATGTTTGAAAGGCATATATCACATATATAGGACAATATATATTATATGTGTAAAATTATGCATATAAATTTGAGAAAATTCTTTTGTGCTAATCTGGAGAATCTGAGGTTAATACATCATGCCATGTAAAGGCATTAAAGTTTTAATAACTAACTAACTAAATAAATAAATAAATTTTTACTATCATTCTATGACTTGATCACTACAGTCATGTGGGAAGAATAATCTGGTTGTAGTATAGAGAACTTTTTAGAGAAGAAGTAACCTAAGATCAAGGATGGACTTATTTAGAGGATTTAAAGTCCAGACATGATATAAGATGACTTGAACCATAGAATAAATAGGAGAGTGGTGGGAATAAGCTTTAGTAAAAACAAACAACTCAAAACAACTTGATTTGAAGCAAATTAAACAGTAGAAAATTCTCAAAAGTAGGTGAAAGGTTCTGAATGGTTCTAAAAACATTAAGTATGGATGATGAGGAGAATAATGGTACAGTATTAACTTGAATATTTGCTAGTTTAGAATATAGCCAACTCATCAGCTTGGTAGGGTGTGGGGATGTTGGGAGGCTCAATTATTGGTGAATTAAACAGAAAATGGAGATGATGGAGATTACAAAAAGGCATCTGAGCAGGTGGGAGTAGAGGACTTCTAAACACTGTAGGGGAAATACATTAGGGCCATAGGCAATCCCAACTACAAATTATTAATCATGGTTTCCAAGCGTTGGACGTCTATAGCAGTAGGCTGATCAGCCTATAGTCAGAAGTGAAAGGACCCTTTTTTCATTAAAATGTCAGGTAGTCAGGCAAGAAAGAAATCAAGCTCATCAAGGGAAGCAGGTGTATCTGTATATTATGAGTGAAAAATCACAGAATTTGACCTTAGAAAGTGTCATTTTCAAGGAAGTAGGGAAATGGGAACTTTGATGTATATTTTATGAGTTAATTAAAGTGAAGTGGGTATTACAGCAGTTTGTTGGCCGGCTTTATTTGCATACCAGCAACAGCATTAATGGAGAAAAATACAGGGAAAGTTTTGCATATTACATATATATATATGTATATATATATATACTCTATGTAATATATTAATGTATTATTTATATATTAACATTTATTAACATTAATTATTATTAATATTTTATATTAATGCAGATATTATCATATTTTAACATGTACTATATTAATGCATACTAATTATCTATATTAATACATAAATATTAAAATTACTTTTAAAAATAATTTCAATCCTAAAATTCTTTTATCCTATTTTAAAATTACTATATTGAATTGTAAACCACCTATCCTTTGAAACACTCACTTCTACAATTATTTCCTGCAAACTTCAACTTCTATCCTTTTTTTCTTTCTTTTATTTTCCTTTTTATTCCTTTTGAACCCATTTGAAAGCTATTTTACAGCCATTTAGTGCTTTTCTGTCCCGAGTTCTTTCCTTTTATCTCCCTGATTTCATGTGGAAATAATTTTTCTCAGATTATAAGTATGTATTATGTGTTCATTTGACAAATATATATCAAAGATCTACTATCAAATAGTAATACAGACAAAAGAGGACTGTTTTAATTAAGATTATATTCTAACATACTAATAATATGTAAAATAAACAATGAATAAAATTCAAGTAGAAAAATAGTATATTAGGTAATACCTTCAATGAAATAAAAGCAAAAGTGAAGTAGGGCCATAGAATGGGGGCATAAGGAGAGTGAAGGGTGGGAAGCAGATTACAATTTTAGGTAGGGTAGTCATGGTAAGACTCACTGAGCATGAATTATTTCAGCAAACCACTTGAAGCTGATGAGAGAGCAGCCAATCATTACCTGAGGGGCTGTCATTGAGCACCTGGAGCAGCAGAACCAAGGATCCAAGGCTGAGTTATGGCTACTGCTCAAGGATCAGCAGGGTGACAGGTGACCAGTGGGGCTGGCACAGAGCAAACAAAGAAAACACAGAAGGACATGAGTCACACAGATATAGTCTTAGAAGCTCAAGGAATCCATCTGTTTTAACAAGAAGGGAGACAAATACATCAAGTAGAGATTATGGTGGCTGGGGATATGGTAGTGGGAGCTCGAGCATGTTTTCTTCTGTCTGCTTCTTTTTCTCAGTGAAATAGGAAACAGGGTCTTTGGTGGAGAGTAGAAATGGAGGAGGAGATGTTGAGGGTTTAGGAAGAGAGAAGTTACAGAATAATCACCTAGGAACGTGGACCAATGAATGAATAAGTGAAGTGTTATAGGACTGCTGGAGACCAGTACGGAGCCCCTAAAGGTCATGGTCATGAATTTAAACTGCATTTAAATACAGTGTGGTGCTTTTCTCCAGTTATATTCAGCCTGGCTGCAGGTATAAAAATAGACTTAAGAATTAGAATTTTTCTAAAAATATACTGAAGGAAGAAAAGGGCAAGGAAGTCAGTGGTGTATGGAAAATGAAAGGAAAGAAGGCATGTAGACCAATGATTTCATTCCTAGCAAAATCCAAAGGGGCAATGACTTTGGATTCTTTGCAGATCGTAGTGAATTTCAACATACACAATAATTTTGCTAGGAAAAATAGGGAAGTGGCAACAAAATAAATGTAGGTAGGAGATGATAAAAAAGAAAGAGACAGGAAAACTGGAGCTAGAAAGTAGCTGAACCTAGATAGTTTCAGTCACACTTGTGATCTTCTGAACGACAATCATTTCTCTGTTGTTCCTACTTGTTTTTTACTTTGCAGTCTTTCTGTAGCTCGAATACCACATTCTCAGGTGGTGAAGTCAGCTGTCAATAAGTATGTACTTTTTTTTTAATTTAATTTTATTATGTTATGTTAATCACCATACATTACATCATTAGTTTTTGATGTAGTGTTCCATGATTCATTGTTTGCATATAACACCCAGTGCTCCATTCAATACGTGCCCTCCTTAATACCCATCACCCCCCTCCCCTCTAAAACCCTCAGTCTGTTTCTCAGAGTCCATAGTCTCTCATGGTTCATCTCCCCCTCTGATTTCCCCCCCTTCATTTTTCCCTTCCTACTATCTTCTTTTTTTTTTTTTTTAAACATATAATGTATTATTTGTTTCAGAGGTACAGGTCTGTGATTCAACAGTCTTACACAATTCTCAGCACTCACCATAGCAATAGTATGTACTTTTACTTGAAATAGTCAACAACATTTCTATCTCCCCCTATAGCACTATTGCAGGCACCCATTTAAAATGTGAAACAGGACTCTTAGTAAAATATGCATGTGGACACAAGTTCAAAAGTTCAATCCCACCATGCTGCTAAAATTTAGACAGGAAAGTAGTAAAGTGCCATTCATCAGTCATTCAAATTGGGTATACTTAATGGAATTATGACAAAAGCCAACGTTCTTTTCTTTTCAAGAGTGTTGCCGTGTTAAGTTGTACAGCCTTGTTAATGATATTCTACCCTTGTCATTCAATTCAGGAAATGTTACAATAAGCATTAGAATATGATTATTGTATAATATAATAATTTTTTTGCTTCTAGCCCCATGTCAAACCAGACGCCCATCCAACTTCAGTGCTGTGACTATTTGTCACAAATCTCAATCTCTTGATGTTCCAGGTGCTACTGAACTAGTTCAGAATACTTCATCTGTCATAGCAATCCTATGGCTAGCTAAAACATTGAAGTTTGTAAATAAGACTGCATGTACTCATTTGAAACATGACCATTGTTTTCACTTAAAAACTGGGAAGAGAAAGCTTGGCAGGGAGCCACATCCTTTCCTGGCATTACTTAGATGACCTTTAATGTGCTTGATCAGGATATGAGTCACTGTTTCTGAGAACTGGAGTTCTTGCAGAGTGGTCACCTTGTTGGAAGGGAACTGAAAATGTATTTCTTTAGTCACACCTATATGATCTCAGTGTCTGCTATAAAGTGGATAGGAAAAAAAATTAAACAAAAATAAAAGAATCCAAAACTTAATACTTGAGGTGATAAATATTTCCTGTTTAAACAAAGGGAAATGCTCTATCATGAAATATAAGGTGTATTTTTGTTGTAGTACTTTGTCCATAAAGAATAAAAAAAAGAACTTCAAGCTATTAGTCTCCATTCTAGCTTTTTGAATGTCTTTCTTGATGGTTATGAAGTTAGGTATACTTCTTCCTGCATTTGATTATGTAAGTGTTAGACTATAGGACCTTATCTGTCAGTGTTGCTAGCAGAATAAAAGAAGAGGAAGGAATGAAATGGGGGAGTTGATGAATATTTAATAATGCTTTTAATCAGTCTTACCAAATAAACATTTCTCAGGCTGCTTTGCAAATGAGATTTCCCTATCATAGGAGCTTGCAGATGTATTTTTTTTTCTTTTCCCCAGTGAAAATCTTGGGAGTCTGGTTAGACTGGTAAATGATTTTATAATCATTAATGAATTTTAATGACTGACAACTTAAACAAAAATAATATTGAAATGTGTTTTCTTGATGAAGTTGCTATCAAAATGTACATGCATAAAAAACAAAAAAAAGAAAAAAAAATGTACATGCATATTTTCCTAAAGTATTCACTTATTAAAGGCATAATTTTCTACATTTTGATGTTTAGTGTATATGATTCCTTATATATTCCCTAATCACTTTGATTGGCACATTTAGTAGTTGTGGAAATCAAAAGCAGCAGAGAGAAATGCCAGCCACAGGACAAAAGCTATAAAGATCCTTTCAGATCATGATTAGATTAGATATGTTAATGAGTCTGCTGTGACCAGGGATGACCAGATATCATCTTTAGACTTTCAAAGTAAGATAAAGATGATAAGACTTCTAAAACATTCGGTGACACTTCTCAGTAAATGTAAACAAAAATGATCCAGGTATGCTATAGCTGGGAAAACAACCAAAATGGAGAAAAAAAGAATAATATTGTATAAAATATTCTTGAAAAGCAAGACATCATGTTACATTAAGCCAACAGCACATATCCAGAACTAACTGGATATTTTGTGGTCTTATCCACTGCTTTTAGGATCACTAGGGATGTCCTAATTGGATCTTGAGAAGTCAAACGAAATTCCTATAGATATCCATTTGTTCTCATGGTGACCAATTTTAATCCCTTGTAATTCTTGCACTCCTCTGTAAGTAGCAATTTTTTTCAAAATGCAGTGGATTGGATCCCTTAGGGTTTCTAGAAAGGCATGAAATGAAATACTGACTTCGATATTGTTTTGCTATATAGTACTCTGTGTGTGTGTGTGTTTAAAATAATTAATTGTGAAAGACTCTTTTCACTCTTATTTTTATGGCAACTTGTGTTATATGGAGGAAATGAGCTCACCCCCCAGAGAAACAGTAGAAGAAATATTACTTCTGCATTTGGGCCATGATGGACTCCCTTCACAAATAACTATGACTTACTTATGATTTTATCTGACAAAAAAAAAATCAGGGGCTGGTGGAGGTGGTTGGGGAAGTGGTGTCTACAACATTTATAAATCAAATATCATTTACTACAAACATCTGTCTTGCAGTAGATATTTTAAATCACAGTAGCCACAACTTTTCCTAAAGCTAAGTGTTTAAATCCAAATTCTACCACAAAGGAATGTAGACCACATTTTGGGCTTGACTGGAGTCATGCTAACCTGTAGCTTCCAGTTCACTATCATGGATTGGAAATATTTCTCTGAGGCACTATGTAAGACAGATTGGTAAAGACAAGCAGGGATAAATCTATTGGAGAATAATTCTAAATCTTTTCCAGTAACCGTGTTCCTCTTAAATCTCCTTCAATTCTTCTCAATCTTCCAGATTCATTTTCCAGAAGTTTTCAGATGACTTTTGATTGGAAGGCTTTAAAAAAACCTGAGTTTTCATCAGAAAATTACATTTACAGTTCTTATCTGAAAGTGTTTATCTATAGAATTACTCATGAGTTCATCTCCTAGGTTAGTTCCACCTTTCACCTCAATCAAGGAAAAGTCATCTTTTATGGCATAATCCAAAATCCATATACCCCAGAGAGGTGCTGCCCACTCATTGTGTGCTGCTAAGAGGGATCTGAAATTTTATCTTTTCAACAGCTAAGAATTTGAAAGATAGACAAGTTTTGCCTTCATCCCATAACTAACATTTTTTTAAAAAGCCACTTTAGCAGAGATTGAGGAGAAGCAAAGGATTATTCTCTCACTTTTAAAAATGCTCTCTATACAATCCAATTTATTTAAATGTCTCTTGGCAAACTCAAAACAAAGAGTGAGATAAAAAAAAATTCTGGTTCAAAGAGGGCAACACCTAAGTACAGTTACTGTAAAAGAGATCTGTTCCTAAATAAAACACTTAATAAAAGGATGAATTAATGGATATAGGAAGGCAGACTTTAAAACTTCTAGCCTTTTCTTTTGATTATTTTTAAAATGACTAGTTAGTTGTAAAGTAAAACTGTGAATTTTATTGATAAAAATTGGTGCTGGAGAGCTTTTTTAACAAATAGACTTTTTTTTTAAAGATTTTATTTATTTATTTGACAGAGAGAGAGAGCACAAGCAGGGGGAGTGGCAGGCAGAGGGAGAGGGAGAAGCAGGCTCCCTACTGAGCAGGGATCCTGATGCGGGGCTCAATCCCAGGACTCTGGGATCATGACCTGAGCTAAAGGCAGACGCTTAACCAACTGAGCTACCCAGATGCCCCCCCAAAATAGACTATTTTTAAGAGCAGTTTAAGGTTCAGAGAAAAATTAAGTGGAAGGTACAGAGATTTCTAAATACCCTCTGCTTCCCCCAGCATATGCACAACCTGCATTAATATCAAAATCTTCCACCAGAGTGAAACATTTCCTACAATCAATGGGCCTACATTGACATCACATTATCACCCAAGTCCACAGTTTACATTAGAACTCATGCTTGATGCTGTACATTTCTATGGGTCTTGAAAATGTATAATGACATGTATCCATCATTTCAGAATTATACAGAGTAGTTTCACTGCCCTAAAAATTCTCTGCTTTGTCCATTCACCCCTCCCTGACACCTAATCACTGATTCTTCTAATCCTTTGATGGTTTACAATTATCTCCAGAGCACCCCGGTAGAGTCTGAAATCATCCCCATACATGAAGGTAAGGGAGAGTCTGAAGAAAGAGGCAGGTTGGTAGGTGGCAGTTTTAATAAGCAAAAGGAACTTGTACAAGGCTTGCCTTGGGCAGCAGCAAGATGAATGGATCCTTGCACCAACCTGCCAAATCTTTTTTTTTTTTTAAAGATTTTATTTATATATTTGAGAGAGAGTGAGATAGAGCATGAGAAGGGGGAGGGTCAGAGGGAGAAGCAGACCCCCGCTGAGCAGAGAGCTCGATGTGGGATTTGATCCCGGGACTCTGGGATCATGACCTGAGCCGAAGGCTGTCGCTTAACCAACTGAGCCACCCAGGCGCCCACAACCTGCCAAATCTTAACAGGGTTCAGTCATACATACCATGTAAGTGTTCTCAATACCACATCAGTATCTCAAGGTCATGTCCTTGGAGCAGTCTCTGGGAGTGGGAAAGACCAGCAGAACCCACATTTCAAAAACGGAGGATGGGGTGAGAAGCCTCTAATTGCTTGGGTCCATCTCACAGGTCAACTGCGGTCATGTCTTTTCAATGACCTTCCCCAGTATCTTTTTACTGTCTCCACAGTTGTGCCTTTTCCAGGATGTCAAATAGTTGGAATCATAAAATATTAGCATTTTCAGACTGACTTCTTTCACTTGGTAATATGTATTCAAGTTTCTTCCACATCATTTTTTGGCTTGATATAGCTCATTCCTTTTTAGCACTGGATAATATTCAACTGTCTGGATGTACCTCAATTTATTTACACATTTACCTGCTCAAGGACACCTTAGTTATCTCCAGTTTTGGCAATAATAAATAAAGCTGCTATTAACATCCATATGCAGGTTTTTGTGTGGACATAAGTTTTCAACTCCTTTGGGTAAATACTGAGGAGCACAATTGTTAGATCGTATGGTAAGATTATATCTAGCTTTGTAAGAAATCTCCAAAATGTCTCTCTTAGTAGCTGTACCATTTTGCATTCCTATTCATCAATGAATGAGAATTTCTGTTGCTCCACATCCACATGGGCATTTGGTATTGTTAGTGTTTTGGATATTGGCCATTCTAACAGATGCGGAGTAGATCATTGTTGTTTAAATACATGTGATGTGTGGGGCACCTGGGTGGCTCAGTCATGATCTCTGTGTCCTGGGTTCGGGCTGCACTGGGCTCCCTGCTCAGTGGGGAGTCTGCTTCTCCCTCTCCCTTTGCCTCTCCCCTGGCTTGTGCTCACTCTCTCTCACTCTCTCTCTCTCTCACAAATAAATAAATAAAATCTTTAAAAAAATGTATGTGATGTAGAATATCTTTTCATATGCTTATTTGCCATCTGTATACCTTCTTTGCTAGGTCTCTGTTCAGGTCTTTGGCACATTTTTAAATCAGGTTGTTTGCTTTCTTACTGTTGAATTTTAAGGGCTGTTTGTATATTTTGCACAATAGTCCTTTATTAGAAATGTGATTTGCAAATAATTTTTTTCCAATCTGTGGCTTGTCTTCTTATTCCCTTGATAGTGCATATCACAAAGTAGAAGTTTTAATTCTAATTAGGTCCAGCTTATCAATTCCTTCTTTCATGGATCATTCCTTTAGTGTTATATCTAAAATCATCACCATACCTGAGTTATTTAGGTTTTCTCCTATGTTATCTTGTAGTTTTAAATTTTACATATAGGTCTATGATGCAATTTGAGTTAATTTTTGTAAAGGGTATAGGTCTATGTTTAGATTCAGTTTTTTACATGTGGATTTCTAGTTGTTCCAGCACCATTGTTGAAAAGACTGTCTTTGTGTCATTGTATTGCCTTTGCTTCTTTGTTAAGTTGACTGTATTTGGGTTGTACTGGGCTCTTCATGCAGTGCCATTAATCTATTTGTCTATTCTCTCACTTGATAAAACACTGTCTTGATTACTGTAGGCTGATGATAAGTTTTGAAGTTGGGTAGTGTCAGTCTTCTGGCTTTGTTCTTTTCCTTCAATGTTGTATTGGCCATTCTGTGTTTTTATCTGTCCATAAAATTTAAAATTAGTTTGTTGGTTTCCACCAAAAAATTTTCTGGGATTTTAACTGGAATTGTTGAATCTGTAGCTCAAGTTAGAAAGAACTAACATCTTGCCAATAGTCAGTCTTCATGAACATGGAATATTAGCTCCATTATTTAGTTACTTTGGTTTCTTTCATCAGAGTTTTGTAGTTTTCCATATATAGGCCTGGTACAAATTCTATTAGATTTATACCTAAATATTTCATGTGAAGGGTGTTAATGGAAATGGTATTGTGTTTGCAATTTCAAATCCCACTTGTTCATTGCTGGTATAGAAAAAAGTAAATGACTTTTGTATCCTACAATCTAGCTGTTTTTTAAAATAAATCTATTTATTTATTCATTCATTCATTTATTTTTTAAAGATTTTATTTATTTGTCAGAGAGAGAGAGAGAGAGCACAAGCAGGGGGGCTGTAGCAGAGGGAGAAGCAGGCTCTCCACTGAGCAAGAAGCCCAATGTGGGACTGAGTTCCAGGACCCTGGGATCACAACCTGAACAGAAGACAGATGCTTAACCAACTGAGCCACACGGGCGTTCCTACAATCTATTATTACTCTTTACTTCCAGGATTTGTTTAATTAATCCTGATTTTCTACATAGAGATCATATCATCTGCAAAAATACACAGTTTTATTGCAGGCTTCCCAGTTGGTGTACCTTATATTTCCTTTTCTCATCTTATTGCATTAACTAGTATGTTCAGTCCTGATGTTGAAAAGGAGTTTTGAGAAGGAACATCCTTGCCATATTTCTGATCTTAATGGTAAAGCTTTGAGTTTCTCACCAATAAGTATTTTGTTAGCTGTAGGGTTTTTTTGTTTGTTTGTTTGGTTGGTTGGTTGGTTTATTTTTAGCTGTAGGTTCCTAGTAGATATTATCAAATTGGAGAAGCTTCCTTCTATTCCTAGTTTGCTGAGAATTTTTATCATGAATGCATATTGCACTTTGTCAAATGCTTTTTCTGTATCTATTGATATTATCATGTGATTTTTCTTCTTTAGCTTGTTGATGTGATGGATTAAATTAATTGATTATTGAATGTTGATCCAGGCTTGCATGCCTAGGATAAATCCAATTTGTTTGTGGTGTATAATTCTTATTATACATTATTGGATTTGATTTGTCAGTATTTTGTGAGGGATTTGTATCTGTGCTCATGAATAAAACAGTCTTGTGGTTTTCTTTTCTTGTAACGTCATTCTCTAGTTCTGGTATTAGAGTAATGCTGGCCTCATAGAATAAGTTAGGAAGTATTTCCTTTGCTTCTATCTTCTGGAAGAGATTGTAGGGAATCAGTATAATTTCTTTTTTAAAATCTTTGCAGAATTCACCAGTGAACCCATCTGGGCCTCATGCTTTCTGTTTGGGAAGATTATTAATTATTGATTTAATTTCTTTAATTTAGGCCTGTTCATTTTGTTATTCTTGTGTGGGTTTTGGCAGATTGTGTCTCTCAAATAACTGGTCCATTTCATTTAGGTTATCCAATTTGGGACATAGAGTTGTTCATAATACTCCTTTATTATCCTTTTAATATGATAGATTCAATACTGATAGCTCCATTCCTTTCTGATACTAGTAATGTGTTTATTCTGTTTTTTCCTGGTTATCCTGGCTAGAAGGTATCCAAAATTAATTTATTGATTTTTTTTCCAAATAACCAGCTTTTGGTTTTATTGATTTTCTCCACTGATTTCTTCTTTTCAATTTCATTGATTCTTATTCTAATTTTTATTATTTCTTATTATTCTTACTTGGGAATTAATTTGCTCTTCTTTTTCTAGTTTCCTAAATTGGAAGCTTAGATTATTGATTTTAGATCTTACTTCTTTTCTAATATATACATTCAATGCTGTGACTTTCCCTCTAAATACTGTTTTCACTGCAATCTACAAATTTTGATACGTTGTATTTTCATGTTCATTTAGTTCTAGATATTTTGTAATTTCTTTTGATCTTCTTTGACCCATGTGTTATTTAGAATTGTATTGTTTATTCACCACATATATTGGGATTTGCCAGCTACTTTTCTGTTTACTGATGTCTAGTTTAATTCCATTATAGTATAAAAGCAGACATTGTATGATTTTTATTCTTTTAGATTTGTTAAGTGTGCTTTATGAACCAGAATGTGTCTATTTTGGTGAATGATCCTTGTAAGTCTGAGAAGAATGTATAATATGCTGCTGTTGGATGAAGTAGTCTCTGCATGTCCACTGTATCCAATTGACTGTAGGCACTGTTAAGCTCAGCTATATCCTTACAGATTTTCTGTCTGCTAGATCTGTCCATTTCTGGTAGAATAGTGTTAAAGTCTCCAGCTATGACAGTGGATTCATTTATTTCTCCTTGAAATTCTATCATTTTTTGCATCACATATTTTGATGCTCTCACATATTTTGATGCTTTCACATATTTTGATGCATAGATGTTAAGGATTATTATATCTTTACTGTTGACCCCCTGTTAATATTATTTAAGGTTTCTCTTTATCCCTGATAACATTTTTTGCCTGAAATCAGTTCTGTTTGAAATTAATGTAACTACACCTGCTTTCTTTTGATTAGTATTAGAATTGGTGTGTCTTTCTCCACTCATTTACTTTAAATAGATATGTGTTTCTACATTTAAAGTGGGTTTCCTATAGAAAACATATCGTTGGATCTAGGCTTTTGATCCATTCTGAAAATATTTTGTCCTTTATTGGTGTATTTAGGCCACTGAACTTTAAAGTGGTAATAGGTATAGTTAGAATAATATCTACCATATTTTTCACTGTTCTTTTTATTTGTTGCCCTTGTTCTTTTCTCCTACTTTTGTCTTCCACTCTTTTTGTGCTTTTTGTGGTTTTAAATGTGCATTTGAAATGATTCCATTTTCTTTCCTTTTTAGACAATCAGCTATACTTTTTGTTTTTTACTTCTTTTGGTGATTCACCCATAGTTTGCAGTATACACTTACAAATACTCCAAGTCCACTTTCAAATGACACTATATCATATACAGTATGTGTGTGTTGTGTGTATGTACACACACACACTGTTGACCCTTGAACAACATAGGTTTGAACTGTAGGGGTCTGCTTATGCTTGGATTTTTTATAGTACAGTACTGTAAATGTATTTCTCTTACTTACGATTTTCTTAATAGCACTTTCTTCTCTCTAGCCTACTTTACATAGGAATGCAGTAAATAACACATATAACAAGCAAAATGTATGTTAATTGACTGTTTTGTTATTTGTAAGGCTTCCAGTCAATAGTAAGTTATTAGTAGTTAAGTTTTTGAGGAGTCAAAAGTTATACATAGATTTTTGAATACATGGGGGTTGATGCCCCTGACCCCTCTGTTGGTCAAGAGTCGATATACACAATATATATAGTTATACACATGCACACACATATATAATATGTATACTTAATAAACACATTGTTTCTATTATTATTTTAAACAAACTGTTACCTGTTAAATCAATTAAGGACTTGAGAAATAAGAGTTTTTATTTTACTTTCACTTATTCCTTCTCTGATGCTCTTCCTTTCTTTATGTTCTTTTTTTTTTTAAGTTTCTGATCTATATAATTTTCCTTCTCTCTGAAGAACTTTTTTTTTTTTTTACATTTCTTGCAAGGCAGATCCACTGGCAATAATTTTCTCAATTTTTGTTTGTCTGAGAAAGTATTTCTCCTTCACTTTGAAAGATAATTTCTCAGGGTACAGAATTCTAGCTTGGTGGGTTTTTTTTTTTCTCTCAACACTTTAAATATTTAACTCTCATTAGTTGCATGGTTTCTGATGTGAAGCCAGATATAATTCTTCTCCTAGCTCTCCTAAAGGTGAGGTGTATTAGTCCTCTAGCGTCTTTCAAGATTTTTAAAATTTTTGATCTTCTGGAGTTCGATATGATGTGTCTAGGTGAAGTTTCTTGGGCATTTATCCTGCTTGATGTTCTCTGAGCTTTCCATTTCTATGGTTTGGCATCTAACATTAATCTAGGGGAAAATCGCAGTAATTATTGCCTCAGATATTTCTTCTTTTCTTTTTTTTCTTTATTCTCCTCTTGGTATCCCTGTATGTATATGTTACATCTTTTGTAGTTGTCCTATAGTCCTTTATATTGTTTTGTTGTTGTTGTTGTTGTTGTTGTTGTTTAGTCTTTTTTCTCCTTACTTTTCAGTTTTGAAAGTTTCCATTGAAATATCCTTAAGATTAGAGGATCTTTTTTCTCCATGTTCAGTCTACTAATGAACTCATCAAAGTTATTCTTCATTTCTATTATAGTGTCTCTTTTATCCCTAGCATTTCTTTTTTATTCTTTCTTAAAATTTCCATCTTTCTGCTTACACTATCTGTTCTTGCATGCTCTCTACTTTATCTTTTAGGTCCTTTAACATATTAATCATACCTATTTTAAATTTCCAGTCTGTTTCTTGCCATATCTGAGTCTGCTTCTGTTGCTTGCTGTCTTTTCAAGCCATGTGGGTTTTTTGCCTTTTATTATGCCTTATAATTTTCTATCACTGAACATGATGTAAAAAGAACTGCAATAAATGGATCTTTAGTAATATGTTGGTAAAGTGTTCCATAGTTCTATGATTAGTGAGCCTATACCTCTGGCCTGTGAACTTCACAAGTGCTTCTCAGTTTTCCTGCACCATTAGGTGGGACAGGTTGGCTAAAATGGGGTGGAGTTGGGCATTTCCCTTTGCCCAGGTTGTTTAGGCTCTGAAAAAAAAATCCTAACAACTTACAGTCTCGGGAAACAGGTTTTTTTGAGAGCAGGCCTTGTGAAGAACAGAATTCTCTGGCATATTTCAAAATGATTCTTTTCCCCCTTCCCATGCCAGAAAGTAGAGGGGAGTTTTCTCTAATTACTGTGAGGACCTAGTAGAGTTCCTGGAGGTAAAACTCACAAAACTGGGGGGGCTTTCATAGGACTAGATCCCCCTGGAGTTTTTAACTCTCAGACTTATTCACACTGGGTTTCCAGCAATTTGTCAATTTAAAGTTTAGGTTTTCCTGTCCCGGTACTGTGTCCTGCAGAGGTTTTTGCTCCAATAAGTTGTGATTCACCTCTGTCTCTCCAATTTTGGGAGATTGATTTTTCAGTTTGATCAGCTTTTTACTTGTTGTTTGGACAGAGTGATGATTTCCAAGTTGCATGCCAGACTGGAAAGTAGAATTGCCAACTAACTTTTTAAAATCTGGTTTTGCTGCTTCTTAAAATGGGATTAAAGTCTAGGAGTGTTCTTGAGATATTAAATATAAGTGATAAGTTCCCCTTTTATTCTACAACTCCCTTGTATGAGTAGTCCTTCACAAATACATCACCCCTTTTCATGTGTAGGTTTCATTTTTTAACTTTCTCTTTAAAAGATTATTTAAGATCAGTGAGGGCAGCTAACCTAATGATGGCTAGTAAGAGGCTTGGATGGTATACTGATAAATCCTCACTCTTTCTTTGGAGCTAATTTTTTTGTGTAGGAGGGGGAATTTCTTGTATGAAAATTTCTACTCACAGGGTAACACTTTTTCCATTCTCTTACCATTTATTAAAATATCTAGTGCTTCATTGGTTAATTCCATAAATCTTCCTGAACTTATACACATTTTGGAGTCTCACTAACATATTGTCAATGGACCATGATTTAATCTAATAGTCTTTAATCTAATGAGGTTTATACGCCTTGTGAAGATATGCTCTACTAATGGCACTCAGAAACTGAAAGATGTATATTTGAATAGTTTCTTACTTATCACAGGCTTTCTGGATAAACCATTTCTCTGGGAGATGCTATAGCTTCATGGACAAGAGCACATTTTCAGGAAGCAGACCTTTATTAACTATATAATGACTCAGTTTCCTCAACTTTCCTCAACCATATGATGACTCAGTTTCCTCAAGCAGGACTTATAAAGAAAGCACTTACGATAATGATATAAAATCTTATTTGTAAAGTGTTTTAAACAGTGTGAGGCATGTGGTGATTACTTAATGGATATTAATTATCAATAATCATGACAGTAATATGGGTATAGCCAGGTTGGTAAGAAATTAGTGGCAAAATTCTATCAGGATTAACCTGATATCTTGGGCTTAGAAAGATGGACCTCTTAGATATTGATTTATTCAGCAAATATTTATTATGTGTCAGACACTGTATTCCATGCTGGGGTTATAAATAACTGTTATAATTTGATTGTTTTAAAAGAGACACATAAAATCTACTCTGGAAGCACTGTGCAGGGATTAATTAATTCTGTCTAGGAGAGTCACAGACGACTTCACAGAGGAAAAAGGCATTGGAACTAGGTCTCTAGAGATGTGCAGGAATTAGCTAAGGAAAGAATGAAGAAAAGATAAAAAGAGACTTTCCAGGGAGACAGCACAATGTGAACAAGAGAATGAGGCATGAAAGGGCTTGGGCTGTTAAGAAGATAATGGATAGATTGGTTTTCCTGACTGTTTGGCAGAGTATAGAGGGGGAATGGTAAGCAATGAGTCTGGAAAAATCAGTTGAGGACACATTATGAAGGACATCTAATGCTTTGCAAAAGAGTTTAAGTTATACTAAAGACAATAAGAAGCTTATTGAGAGTCCCACATGTATTGTTCTGCTCAATCACTCATTAACGTATTCGTTCCTTCAAGGAGTACTTACTGAACAGTTACTAAGTGCCTGACCCATTCTAGGCACTGGGAATTGAGCAGTAAGCAAAAGACAAAATGCCTTTCCCTTACAGACCTCACATCTACTGTGAAGTAGCAAAGAGCAAAAATAAAATATACAGTTATCAATAGCAATAAATGCTAATGTGAAAAATAAATCCAAGAAGAGAGATAAGCAATGTTGAAGGGAAACATGCAATTTTAGATATGATGGCCAGAGAAGGTGTTGGTAAAAGGTAACATGTGAGCCAAACCTGAAAAAAGGATATGATCCATGTGGATATCTGGAGAGAACAGCAAGTGGGAAGGCCTTGAGGTAGAAGTGTGCCTGATATGGTCGGGGAGCAGCAAGAAGGCCAGTATTGCTGAAGCAGAGTAATCAAGGGAGGAAGAAGTAAAAAATAAGGCAGAAAGATGATAGAGAAGTGAGGTAAGAAATGCAGATTACAAAGGACCTTGTGGGCCATTTTTAGAATTACATTTCAGTCTGAGCAGAGAATGACGTGACCTGACTTCTATTTTAAAAGGATCACTCTGACTGCTATGCAGAGAATAAGCGGGAGTGTGGGGGAGGTGAAGGGTAGAATTCGGGAGGATAGTCAGGAGACTGCTGGAAGAATCAGGCAAGAAAGGATAATGGCTTAGGTGGTAGTGATAGAAAAGGCGACAAAAGAAAATGATCTGGAAATATTTTAGAATAAGAGCCAATGGGGTTTCATGATGGGTTGATTTGACGGTGAGGCATTAGAGAAAGTATTCATCTTGGCTTGAGTTTTCAACCACTCTCATCTTACTTCTTCTTCCCTCATTTCTGTCTACCTACAGACTTGTGGACTTGATCAGCTTATTTTCCTCCTTTAAGTTTCTACCACTGCATTTTCTAGTCCTGTTCATCTGAGATTGTCTCTGGGAAGGGCAAAGGCTTCCTGGCTCATCACAGCCTTAAAAACAACTTTGGGTATTTCACTGCAAATCAGTATATGGAAAGAAGCTATGTATAATACAAATTTTTAAAAATATAATACAAAGGCAAGTAAAAAATATATGTGGTTTATAAAGTACTTCTAGTAATACTTGTTAAACTGTACTTCATTTCCTCTGAGAGGGTAAATAAAATCTTGTTAGGGATTCTGTGTTATTTTTACCTTGAAGTGGGGTTCTGCATTCTCTCTCCTTGGTGAAAGTCATATAATCTATTTCAAGAAGATAGTTTTTCTCCTTTGAAGAGGATACAATTCTGGCAGACTAATAGGTTCTCCTCTATTTACTAAGGAACACATTCATCTCTGTAGACTTCAACTGGGTAACACCTAAGGGCAAATCCAAGTTTTATGGCTCCTGAAGTTTACAACTTTGGGAGACCCTCTTTAGGAAAATGACTTCACAATTATGTATATAAGACTTTTAGCGCTCCTCTCAGAACCTTGGAAGATAACCGCATAAATGAGGACCTAAATTATGCTTCATTAGCAACAGAGTAAGCCTGACTTCAGTGATACCCTTTCACAAGCTCCCCAATTCACCCAGAATTAATCTTAGTCTGATCACTTCTTCATAGGATCCATGAGCTTTGGGCTGGGAGAGTGCTCTGATCTGAGCTGGTCTATGATGTAGAAAGAAAATTATGCAGTGTAGGGATATTTTGGTACTATAGGTTATAAATCAGGATGATTCTTCAAAATTGCTTCACTATCATTTTCCATTCTTAAGTAAGCATCCTTTGATATGGAATTATTTTTAGAGTTTTATCTTTCCATGCAATGAAAATTATTTTCACATACTCTTCAAATGAAAAACTGACATGCTTTTCAATTTGGGCATGCTTTCCAACTCTCAAACTTTCCAATCTTTAAACTTATTAAATAGCCATATATGTAGTAAGTATCCAAAAAAAAGCAAAACACCATTGAGAAATTATATTTTACTGTCAGTGTACTCTCCATGTCTTTTGTTTTCTGTTCTTTTCACAGAAAACAGTTACACATACTACAACACGGAATTCATACAGGGCAAATTAGTATCCCTAAAGCACCGGATAAGTTCTTGCCTCCTATGAAGTGGTAACTCGGGTGTGGCTGCAGACTTTTGTGGTTTCCATCAAGAAATGCTGCTGATGCTCTTCATCTGTATGCACCACTAAAAAATATTTTTATCATTGATTTTCCTCTGGCATTGATTTACCACCTGATGCCATCAATAATGAGGTTTGTCGGCTGATTTCTTAGGCTGTCTGGGTATTTTTTAAAATTTCTTTCTTTCTTTCTTCCTTTCTTCCTTTTTTTTTTTCTTCCTTCTTTTTTTTTTTTTTTTCTTCTTGCTGGCAGAGGAGTTGCTGGTAACAAGTAGTAAGTGAGGCAGGAAGAAAGGCTGATAATTTGAACTTGGAAATTTGCAACCCACCCATCAACTCCACTAAGCCATTTCTCCCAGCCCTTTCTCCCCTCCTTCTTATTACCTATCATTTTATTACTTGATGGGAAGTCTTCCATCGGGTTGGCCTTCTGAGTATTGCTATTTTTCAGTTTGGTATGCATTGGAATGCAAATTAAATGGGACAATTATCTGTGGTAAAATGTTTTCTTGATGCTTGGAAGAATGCTTTTTCTTTTGCGTCCCTTAAAAATTTGAAGGCATCTCGGGCGCCTGGGTGGCTCAGTTGGTTAAGCGACTGCCTTCGGCTCAGGTCATGATCCTGGAGTCCCGGGATCGAGTCCCACGTCGGGCTCCCTGCTCATCAAGGAGTCTGCCTCTCTCTCTGACCCTCCCCCCTCTCATGCTCTCTCTCTCTATCTCATTCTCTCTCTCAAATAAATAAATAAAATCTTTAAGAAAAAAAAAATTTGAAGGCATCTAAAAAGCTGATTCAACTCAAGTACTTAGTGAGAAACCAATTCTGTAAACTATGCCACTTTCATTTATTGAAGTTAGCCCATGTTTGGGCCTAAAGGGAGAATTTTCTGAAACACAGGTCTATTTCACTGTGGCAGAATGCTTTCCTTTACAAAGCAATAATATGGTGAAAAAAGTAGAAAGTAGATAGTCAGCATTCCCACATCCCTTGTAAAATAAAATGAAAATGCAGATACCCTTCTGTCAAGGTCCTGATCCTGGACAAAATTATATACCAAAATTTGACAAAGCACGTTCTGGGAGATATATATTCATTATTATTCATGAACTTAACTAAATATTGATCACTTTGAGTGAAACAGATGGAAACAGCCATTTTTCTGGATTCCATATATTGAATTATGAGAGGTCAGGGGAAAAATTCTAACTGACAGGTCAAGACAAAATAATTTTAAAAACAAGATAAGAAAAGATAGGATTTTATGTACAGTATAGCTATTTAAAAATAACTCTCTTTCCTTGTCTCCATACATTTTTAAAGACGTCGACCATAATAGATGACTTTTATTGAAAACATAGATTAGACATGAAGAATTCCTGTATTTCACTCTTTTATTAAGAATGAATATAACCGTCTATTTCAATTAATTATATGTATTTATATCAAAATATTTTTATACATTCATTTTGTCTTTTAATTAGTTATCAATTTAACAACTTAATATTTGTTTAGACTGTGTACTTTCATATGTGATTTCATTTATAGTACACATTTGCCTCACCCATGTGAAAGATGATCCCTGGAACTGCATAACACACAACATAGACAACTGTGTAAACATGCCCTATGGCCCTGATATACTCAGAAGCAGGATTGATGAGTCATTGGGTATTTAAATATTTGATTTCACTGAAGACTGTGAGATTTTCTTGAGACCAGCATTTGCCCTTCTACCAACACTTAATACTATCTTATTCTCTAGTTTGGGGCAGAATTTAATGTTATCCTTCTAGTATTTGCCATTCATGTGAACTGTGTCATATGGTCCTCTACTTATTTGAAGTTACTGGTTTTCTCTGGTGCTAGAACCTACTACCTTTTATCTCTCCAGGGTTTCTCACAGTTTCATATTAGGTTCCAGGACCTACCATCCCTGTTCCTTCTAAGACTTCTCCTGCTTTGGGTTTAGAGGAAGAAAATTGACCTAATAAGCTGATTCTAGATCACCTTTATTTTGGAAACATTCATTGTCCAGTGTGTGGATGTGTGTTTGTGTGTGTGTGTGTATAAATATTAAATTTGAATCTGCTTGGGTGATCTTATTTTTTTTTCTTTTATTTTATTATGTTATGTTAATCACCATACATTTCATTATTAGTTTTTGATGTAGTGTTCCATGATTCATTGTTTGCATATAACATCCAGTGCTCCATGCAGTACGTGCCCTCTTTAATACCCATCACCAGGCTAGCCCATCCCCCCACCCCCTTCCCCTCTAGAACCCTCAGTTTGTTTCCCAGAGTCCATAGTCTCTCATGGTTCGTCTCCCCCTCCGATTTCCTCCCCTTAATTGATCTTATTTTTTATTCAAGCTGTGTTTTTCACTCCACCTCAATTATACTTCCAAAGGAGTCACCTGTTTTGAATGTTCTGAATATCTTCTACATTCTTCTAAATCCCCTCAGATGCATTTTCTTCTGTCTAGGTATTTGATCTCAGGTCCAGTTGCTGGGATGTAATAAGCAGCAACAATCCAATTATTGAGGATAGATACAGGAGCCAGTTGGTTTGCCAAGTCATCCTCCCCTCTCAAGGTAACAGGACAGAGCTTCTCTACTCCCTGTATCTGGAAAGACTTAAGCTCTCCCAGCCTCCATCACAGCAAACATTTAGTGATCCTGGTCAGCATCCTTCCTGGCATAGAGGCCAGGTTGATCATCCTTGCAGGGAGGCTCATGGAGGATTCCCTGCCCATTCTCTCACAGGTTTGCAGATTGCCGACGGCCAAGCAACAGTCAGAAGGGAGAGAAAATTTAAGAGGAAAGGTACAATAGGGTCAAATGCTGAAAGAATTTTTTTTAAAGCAATCTGAAAACTCGAAAAAAATCTTTGAAGTTTGGCATTTTGGAGGTGATTCATGCTTTTTCCATAGTAATGTCATAAGATTTTAGAAAAAAAAGAAAGGTACTAGAATGAGGATATAAAAACTGCTAATAAGCACTGTTCTTCCTATGGGATTTCTGGTAAAAATGATAGGCAGGTATGAAAAATGCAGATGGCTAGAGGTAGACATAGATAGAATCAAGGGTCAAGAGATGTTTTTTTAAATTCATTGATGAGAGATCTTGAATATGTTTATACAGATGGAACTAGGAGAGAGAGAACTTGGAAATATAGGAGAGAGAGGGAGTGCCAAGAACACATAGTTCTGAGGTTAGTGGGAGGAAATCATAATAACTAAGGTGAAAGAATCCATCTTAAACTGAATAAAAGACACTTCTGGACAGCTGGGAATGAGGTCAGAGTGAGTAAAATTGCAAAGAAATTTACAGATACGGGGACAAGAAATTGAAGAAATCACATGCAGTCTATTTTCTCAGTAAAGTATGAGGCAGGGTCATTGGCAAAGAGAAATGAAGATTTATAATGGGTGAAGCAATGATGTGCTAGTGCTACCTAGTAGAGCTAAGTGCTAAATTTTCAGGAATTTTTCCAGCCAGTTGTTAAGCATGCCTATTATTATAGTGTAAATTGCATAAATTTACAGTTAAACAAAGTACATTAAAACAAAGGTAATACTCAACATTTATCACTTCCTAATTATTTTTTTACATTTTACTATTATCTATGCATTTGAGGTTATTTTTATCTATTGTGTCTGAGAACAGATATAAATTTGTATATATAAAATTGTATATGGTGGAAATATCATGAAAAACATGCTGTTTTTTCTTCCCCACTCTGTTTGGTGATGTCACATAGTACCTTGAAATGGGCTCACTGGGAGTATTTGCAGCTTGAAAATCAGCAAATGCTACAGATTAGGGTTTTTTTGTTTGTTTGATTTTTCAAAGGCTGTTGATTGAACATATGCTGGCAGACATCATTAGTAAAGCTTTTGAGGATAACAGTGAGTATTTTGAATGGGCACAGGAAGCAGCAGACAACTGATTGATAAAAGAGGACCAAAGCGAGGTTGAAGTCAGGGAATACATTTTAAAGGCAATGTATCCCACAAGCAACCCAGATGTAAAAACAGCAAAAGTGTTGGGCTGCATTCTTGGGTGCAGTGTCTGGGGTAAATGGGTGGGAAAGGTTGAGCTGGAGCATCTTGAGGTCTTAGCTAGTTATACAGAGTAGAGAATCTAAGAGGAAGCTGGGAGAAAAGGATGGTAGTATGGAACCGGAAACCTCAGTGAGGGGGAAGCCTGTGGACAGCAATTATGATAAAAGTAAAAAGAATGTGGAATTGTAATGAAAGAGTAAGATTTGGGAATTTATTACTTCAGTTAGAGTCTGGTGTGTGATAGTGCTTATGAGTTTATTCAAATTATCATAATCATGGATATAGTGGGATTAGCAGAACAATCACAAGTTTCGATTGCTAGGTGAGTTGATCATATGGGCTGAAGGTACCGGGGATGATGGCAGGAATTGAAGTGAAGAAGTGAGAATGACATAAGAGTAAAAGTGGAGAAATGAGGATGATGTTGAAGTCAGAGTGGAGAGCTGCTTTGAGCTGGACTGAATAGCTCTAAATTCCTTGTATGCAAGAAACTCATTCAGTGAGAATGGCTTCTGTGGAAATATATAGGTAAGGCTACTTTACCAGCCACTGTCACCCTTGGGCAATAGCTGCTCTGGATATAGACAGTATATTAGAGTGTATAATGAAAATATATTTTAATGTAAAAACCTTTATAATGTTTTGCAAAGTATAATTTGCTTATAGCATTTTTTTTTTAAGGATTTTCTGTATTCATGAGAGACAGAGAGATAGAGAGAAGCAGGCCCCCTGTGGAGCAGGGAACCCAATGCGGGGCTAGATCCCAGGATCCTGGGATCATGACCTGAGCTAAAGCAGACGCTTAACTGACTGAGCCATCCAGGCACCCTGTGTATAGCATTTCTGATAAAATTGATCTATAGTTGTGCTAATCTGTTGAGGATCGTGGCAGGAAGTCTTATTTTAGAAAGGTTTACTTTTTCTAACCTGCTCATTCCCCACCTCTTCAGGCCACTGCAGAGGGATTTTTCTTTTGCTCTTTTACAAGTCATAAACAGTTAAGGTAATGCTCCACTTATTTTTCTCTTTCAAAATCTTAAGCATTTTCAAGTTCTTGTTATTATGGCATAATTTCCAGAATTTAGTATTTGTTATGTTTTATTCCTTTTACTATTCCCTCTAGGTGTCATTTTCCTCTTCCACCTTTACTAAGGGCGTCATATTGAGCTCTGTAAAGCATTAGCTCTCAATTTTGTCTTTCATTTTTTATACAAAGAGTATATATAAAAGATCATTTTATCCTTTAGTATTGCATCCTCTTGTAGCAGTTTTAGCCATTATTTTTGCCAAAGTTTTGAAAAAGACACTTAGCTCATATTTCTTAATGATGTGCTCTTCCAAATGTGGGTGACATCATTGAACATGTATATTTGTAATAATAAATTTTCCAAAAACTTCTGTCTAAAATTTCTTTCTTGGTGCTACTCAACAGGGAATCAAAACCCAGCAGTATAACAACAGATTATTTTCTTTCTACATTTTCTCATTCATTATAAATGTAGCCATGGTTTTAACAAGGGCCAATAGCTTAACCCAAAGGATTGATCTGGGACCCTTTGATAGGTCAGTACATGCATATCAAGGACATCTATCCCTCAAATCTCATTAGCAGAATGTTTCTTACACTAGGCTATACAAAAATGGAGAAGAAAAGCATCCTTGAGTGTGTCTGTGTGTATGAATTTATAAGAAATAGTCTCTCTCTTTTACACACATTCAAATTCTATTTTATTCTCTACCTGAAGGTAAACATTTAAATCTGATCATTTAGTCATTCATATTTCTATGCTGTTTGGTCTAGTCTTTTGCCATTTCTACCTGAAAAGGGTGGGAGGTTTAATAAGCCATCAGAGAAAAGCAAGTAGTAATTTTGAAGTCCAGGAAAGGCTGGGTGAATCCCTGGGAAACATGGTGTCAGGTGCTTCAAGGATAATGGTTTCACTTCCATAATAATGGGAGGCAGTTTGATACAGTGGAAAGATATCAGAATTGGGGGTCCCACAGTTGTGAGTTTTATCTTGGCTTTACATTACTCTATGAACTTTGGGAAAGTATTTAACATTTCTAAACCTGAGATAGGATCTATAGTTTGGAAATAATAATATTTGTCTCAGCTGTTTTTGAAATGATTATATGAGATACTCTATTAAAAAAAAACTTGCAGTGTAGCTGACATAGTGTAGATCTTCAATAAATATGGGTTCCCATGTCTGTAGTGCCTAGGAAGTAAAAAATTGCTGTGCTTTACAATGATCTATCAAGATGCTAAAATATTATAGTATCTATAGATATAATTTATAAAATTTTATTTTATATTATATAATATTATAATTTATAATATATAATATTATAATTTATAAAATTAGATTTGCAAAATTCTACCAAACTGAAAGTCTTGAAATAAGTTGTTAGTGTTTACAATTCAGGTTTCTTAAAAGCACATGTGAAGTTTAAGAAATACTTATGTTGAAAACAACAAACTATTAATGAAAAAAAAATTGCAGAAATGGCACTTTTCTAATATTCTAGGTAAAATAACCATCACAGATGAGTTCGTAATATATTTTTATTATGAAGCATTTGCTGCTTTATTCTTATCTCTGGGAAAATATTCAATTATCTTCATCAAATGATTAAACTATAGGTTTTTATTTTTGAATCTTAGTTTTAAATTGTAAAATATTTCATTGCTTCAAGATTATCACTTCTAATCTTAATAACCTAATAACTGTCATTGATGCTACTAAAATATTTTACTTTCTGCTCTAGTATTGTTCTCTGCTAGATTAAAATATTAATGGGTCATAATAAAGTATTTTCTACTTTTGTTTCAAAGACCTACTAAAATAAACATCATGTACTACTGGTCAGTTTATTTAATGTTATTGGAGATGATTTATTATACATGTTGTATATTTTTTATGTGTGTTCTTTCCATCAAATAATGCTTTGATATTAAAAATTGTTATCAGAATTTAAACATAACTAATGACACAGTAACATTTTTTTAGAAGTAGAGAGAACACATATACATTAACTTTTCAGTAAAATAAATCTTAATTTAAACTTAGGTTTCATATTATTTTTGTTCAAAAACTGAACATTAATTACAATGTTTTATAGGAAAATTTACTGTGTCTTCTATATAACTAACCTCGCCATTAGAAACCAGATGTATTTGGAGAGTGGTTCAAGATGGTGGCATAGGAAAATTTTGACTCACCTCCTTCTATAGACACAACAAATTTATATTTACATATAGAATAATTTCCTCTGAAAAAGACCTAAAAATTGGATTCACAGAGCCTCCACAACGAAGAATAAAGGGACAGTATGGAAATGAGTAGGAGGAGTGACACCTTCTCACCAAACAAAAACAAAACCCACTTTCGGCACAATAATCCACAATCGGAAGGAATGTCAAAGTAAGGATATTTACCCTGGGAAGTGAGAAGCAAATACACACATCAAGCACTCAAGCCCTAGATCCTTCACAGGAAAGATGAGCCCCCAAAATGCCTGGCGTTGAGAACCAACATGATGGCATATAGGAAATCTATAGAACTATAGAAAACAGAGAACCTGCTCTTAAAAGACTTCTGTACAGACTTACTTGCTACAGGACCCAAAGTAAAAACACTAGTTTGAAAGCAACTAAACCATATGTGGGGACCATTTCCTGATCTTAAAACATCTCTTGGTGAGTTAAGAACTTGTTGGGACTTTTTCTAAGGACAGAGACCTTGTTGGACACCACTTTTGCAATTTCATTATAACTTTCTAATACCAGTGCTGGAAGGTGCTCTTTGGAACTCTTCTTCTAACATGTTAGCACAAAAGTGTGTACTCTACTGAGGACCCCATCCTCCCATGCACCACAGTCACGTGCCATGGAAACCTGCCACAGCCTAACCGAGTGAGAACCCATTCCACCCCCATGCAGCAGCTTCAGGCTCACCAGAGAAGACACCATGCACAGCTCATACAAGGGATGCCCCTTGAGTGCCTGGCTCTGGTGGCCATGGATGATAGCACTTTTGAGCCCCATGGAACATCTCCTACAGGAGGCCATTCAAATGAGGAGACATATGAATGTGTTCCAAATGAAAGAACAAAACAAAACCCCTGAAAAAGATCTTAATAAAACAGAGATAAGCAATCTACCTGATAAAGAGTTCAAAGTAGTGGTCATAAATATGCCTACTGAACTTGGGAGAAGGGATAAATGAAGTGAAAACTTCAAAAAAAGAGAGATAAAAAATATTATAAAGTACCAAACAGAAGTTATTGAACTGAAGAATACAATAACTGAACTGACAAACATACCAGAGGGATTCAGTAGTAGACTGGATGAAATAGAAGAAGAACAGATCAACAAGCTGGAAGACAAAACAAAGGACCTCATCCAGAGAGGGCAGCAAAAAGAGAAAATAATTTTAAAAACTGAAGATAACTTAAGGGATCTTTGAAACAACATCAAACAGAATAATATTCACATTATAAGAGGTCCAGAAGAAGAAGAGAGACAAAGGGGGGCAGAAAAAATTATTTGAAGAAATAAAATGGCTGAAAACTTCCTAAAGCCAGAGAAAGAACATATAGGTCCAGGAATCCAGAGTCCCAAATAAGAGGAACCCAAAGAGATCCATACCAAGATACATTATAATTAAAATGGTGAAGGTTAAAGTACACACACAGCTAAGCTTAAAAGCAGCAAGAGAAAACAACTTGTTACATTCCAGGGAAAATCCATAAAACTATTAGCAGATTTTTCAGCAGAAACTTTATAGGCCAGAAGAGAGTGGCATAACATATTCAAAGTGCTGAAAGGAAAAAAACTTCCAGCCAAGAATTCTCTGCCCAGCGAAGGTATCATTCAGATTTGAAGAGGACACCACACACACACACACACACACACACACACACACACACAATTCAAAATGGATGAAAGACCTAAATATGAGACAGGAAACCATCAAAATCCTAGTGGAGAACACAGGCAGTAACCTCTTTGACATCTGCTGTAGCAACTTCCTACTAGATATGTCTCCTGAGGCAAGGGAAACAAAAGCAAAAATAAAGTAATAAGACTTCATCAAGATAAAAAGCTTCTGGGCGCCTGGGTGGCTCAGTTGGTTAAGCGACTGCCTTCGGCTCAGGTCATGATCCTGGAGTCCCGGGATCGAGTCCCACATTGGGCTCCCTGCTCAGCAGGGAGTCTGCTTCTCCCTCTCCTGCTCCCCCGTCTTGTGCTCTTTCTCTCTCTCACTCTCTCTCTCAAATAAATAAATAAAATCTTTAAAAAAAAAAAAAGATAAAAAGCTTCTGCACAGTGAGGGAAACAATCAACAAAACTAAAAGGTAACCTATGGAATGGGAGAAGATATTTGCAAATGACATATCTGATAAAAGGTTAGTTTCCAAAATATATAAAGAGCCTGTAAAACTCAACCCCCAAAAAACAAATAATCCAGTTAAAAAATGGGCAGAGGACATGAATAGACACTTTTCCAAAGAAGATATCTCCATGGCTAACAGACACATGAAAAGATGCTCAACATCACTCATCATCAAGGAAATACAAACCAAAACTACAATGAGGTATCACCTCACACCTGTCAGAATGGCTAAAATCATGACACAAGAAACAACAGGTGTTGGTGAGGATGTGGGGGAAAAGGAACCCTCTTACACTTTTGGTGGGAATGCAAACTGGTGCAGCCACTCTGGAAAACAGTGTGGAGTTTCCTCAAAAAGTTAAAAATAGAACTACTCTATGACCCAGCAATTGCCCTACTAGGTATTTAACCAAAGATACCAAAATACTGATTTTGAGGGATACATGCATCCCAATGTTTATAGCAGCTTTATCAATAATAGCCACACTATGGAAAGAGCCCAAATGTCCATCAAATAATGAATGGATAAAGAAGATGTGGTACACACACACACACACACACACACACACACACACACACACAATGGAATATTAGTCAGCCATCAAAAAGAATGAAATCTTGCCATTTGCAATGACACGGGTGGAGGTAGAGAGTATTATGCTATGTGAAATAAGTCAGTCAGAGAAAGACAAATACCATATGATTTCACTAATATGTGGAATTTAGGAAACAAAGCAGATGAACATATGGAAAAAGAAAAGAGAGGGAAATCAGGAAACAGACTTTTAAGTATAGAGGACAAATGAGGGTTGATGGAGAGGAGGTGGGTTGGAGGATATGTTAAATGTGTAATGGGTTAAGGAGGGCACTTGTAGTGATGAGCACTGGATGTTGTATGTAAGTAATGAATCACTAAATTCTACACCTGGAAAAAAAAAAGGGGGAGATTAAGAGTTTTCCAGATAAGCAAACACTGAAGGAATTCATCACCACTAAACTGGCTTTACAACTTTACAAGAAATGTTAAAGGGACTTCTTTAAGCTGAAAAGAAATGGCAATAATTAATAACAAAAAAAATACAAAAGTAAAAATCTCACTGGAAAATATAAAGATATAGAAAAGATAGTAAATCAGTCACTTATAAAGCAGGAATAAAGGTTAAAAGGCAAAAGTAGTAAAATTAACTAAAACTACAATAATTAGTTAAGGGAAGTATGAAATTAAAAGATGTAAAATGTGAGGTGCCTGGGTGGCACAGTCAGTTAAGCATCTGCCTTTGGCCTAGGTCATGATCCCAGGGTTCTGGGACTGAGTCCTGCATCAGGCTCCCTGCTCAGTGGGGAGTCTGCTTCTCCCTCTCCCTTTGCCCCTCCCCCCAGCTCATGCTCTCTCTCCCTCATGCTCTCTCTCTCTTTCTCTCTCTCAAATACATAAATAAAATCTTTTAAAAAAAGGTGTAAAATGTGACATCAAAATTATAGAATGTGAGATGAAGGAGTAAAAATGTGTTCAATTTAAGTTCCTATTGACTTAAAACTAACCATTATATACATAGGACATTAAGTACAAACCTCACAGTAACCACAAAACAAAAACATATAGTAAATACACAAAAGAAAATGATAAAGGAATCTAACACTAAAGAAGTCCATCAAACCAGAGAGAGAAAGAGAAGACGAAAGGAACCAGAGTGAAACTACAAAAACAGCCAAGAAACAATTAACAAAATGGCAATAAGTACTTACCTATTAATAATTATTTAAATGTAAATGGACCAAATTCTCCAATCAAAATACATAAAGTGCCTGAATAGTTAAGAAAACAAGACCCTATCTTTATGCTGTCTACAAGAGACTCACCTCAGAAACAAGAACACACACACACACACACACATACACACACACACAAAGAAACAAGAATACAAACAGACTGAAAGTAAAGGGATGGAAAAAGATACTCCATGCAAACAGAAACCAAAAGAAAGCTGGCGTAATTATACTCATATCAGACAAAATAGATTTTAAAACAAAGACTTTTAATAAAAGACAAAGAAGGACATTACATAATGATAAAGGGGTAAATCTAGCAAGAATACAAAACATTTATAAATACATATGTACCCAGCAAAGGAGCACCAAAATATATAAAGCTAATACTAATGGACCTAAAGGGAGAAATAGCAATACAAAAATAGTAGGAGACTTTGAAACTAAACTTATATCATTAGATAGATCATCCAAAGACAAAATCAATAAGGATACATAGCCCTTGAATGACACATTAGGCCAGATAGTCTTAATAGATATATACAGAACATTCCATCTAAAAGCAGTAGAACGCACACTCTTCTCAGCTGCACATGGAACATTTTTTAGCAGTCATGTATTAGGCCACAAAATGCGTCTCAATAAATTCAAGATTGAAATCATATCAGGCATTTTTTCCAATAAGAATGGTATGAAATTAGAAATTAATCAGAAGAATAAAACTAGGAAAAAACACACAAATGTAGAGATTAAATAACATGCTACAGAATAACCATTGGGTCACTGAGGAAATCAAAGGAGAATTTTTTTAAGAACCTATGAACAAATAAGAACAGAAATGTGACATACCAAAATCTATGGGACACAGCAAAAGCAGTTCTAGGAGAGAGTTCATAGCAATACAAGCCTACTTCAAGAAACAAGAAAAATCCCCAATAAACTACCTACCTGCCCACCTCAAGGAGCTAGAAAAAGAACAAACAAAGCCCAAAGTTAGTAGAAGGAAGGAAATAACAAAAACCAGAGCAGAAAGAAATGAAGTAGAGACTGAAAAGACAAAAGATAAATGAAACTAAGAGCTGAATCTTTGAAATGATAAACAAAACTGACAAACTTTAGTTAGACTAACAAAAAAATAGAATGCTCAAATGAAATCAGAAATAAAAGAGAAGTTACAACTGATACCACAAAAATACAAAAGATTATAAGAAACTACTATGAACAATTATATACCAACAGATTAGACAACCTAGAAGAAATGAATAAATTCCTAAAACACACAATCTCCCAAGATGAATCATGAAGCAATATAAAATCTGATCAGACCAATTTCTAGTAAGGATAGTGAAATAGTAATCAAAAACTTCCCAACAAACAACAGTCCAAGATCAGACAACTTCACTGGTAAATTTTACTAAACTCTGGAGATTTAATACCTATCCTTCTCAAACTCTTCCAAAAAATTGAAGAGGACGGATGCTTCCAAACTCATTTTACAAGGCCAGCATAACCCTGATACCTAAAACAAACCCAAAGACACCATAAAAAAAGAAAATTATAGGCCAGTATCTCTGATGAATATAGATGTGAAAATCCTCAACAAAACATTAGCAAAACAAGTTCAACAATACATTAAAAGGATCATACACCATGGTCAAGTGGGATTTATTCCAGGGTTATAAGAATAGTCAACATGATATATAGCACGTTAACAAAACAAAGAATAAAATCATATGATCTCCAAAGATAAAAAAAACATTTGACAAAATTCAACATACATTTATGATAAAAAAAAATTCTCAAGTGTTTATAGATACACTGAAAGCTATAACACTGATGAAAGAAATAAATGGAAAGATTTTCCTCGCTCATGGATTGGAAGAATTAATTTTGTTAAAATGCCCATACTATGCAAAACAGTCCATAGATTCAATGCGACCTTTATCAAAATTCCAATAGAATTTTTTACAGAACTAGAACAAATACTTTTAAAATTTGTGTGGAACCATGAAGACCCCAAATAACCAAAGTAATCTTGAGAAAGAAGAAGAAAGTACCACCTTCCTTAATCTCAAACTATACTACAAAACAATATGGCCTTGGCATAAAAACAGACACACAGATCAATGGAACAGAATTGAGAGCCCAGAAATAAAGACACACATACATGGACAATTAATTACTGCAAAGGAGCCAAGAACATGCAATGGAGAAAGGACAGTCTTTTAAGTTTGGTCTAGTGATAGGTTTGTGAATCTGTTGCTAAAGGCAAGCAAAACAAAAGCAAAAATGAGCAAATGGGACTACATCAAACTAAAAAGCTTCTGTGCAGAGAAGAAATCCATCATTAAAACAAAAAGACAGGGCGCCTGGGTGGCTCAGTCGTTAAGCGTCTGCCTTCAGCTCAGGTCATGATCCCACGGTCCTGGGATCGAGTCCCACATCGGGGTCCCTGCTCGGCGGGAAGCCCGCTTCTCCCTCTCCCACTCCCCCTGCTTGTGTTCCTGCTCTCGCTGTCTCTCTCTGTCAAATAAATAAATAAAAAATCTTAAAAAAAAAAAGACAATGCACGACCTAATGGGAGAAGACATTTACACATCATATATCCAATAAAGGATATGTAAAGAACTTATACAACTCAATAATAAAAAACCCAAATAACCCAATTAAAACATGGGCAGAGGATCTGAATAGGCATTTCCCAAAGACATACAAATGGCCAACAAGCACATGAAAAAAATGTTCAACATCATTAAATATTAGGGGAATGCAAATCAAAACCACAATGAAATATCACTTCCTACTGATTAGAATGGCTATTATTAAAAAGACAAGAAATAACAAGTATTGGAGAGGATGTGGAAAAAAGGGAACTGTTGTGCACTGTTGGTAGGAATGTAAATTGTTGCAGCCACCATGGAAAATAGTAGGGAGATTTCTCAAAAAATTAAGGCTAAATCTACCATATGATCCAGCTGTTCCACTTCTGGGTACTTATCTGAAGAATATGAAAACACTACTTTGAAAATGTATATGCACCACTATGTTAATTGTAGCATTATTTACATTAGCTAAGATATGAAACAACCTAAATATCCATCAATAGATGAATGGATAAAGATACTTTACACACACACACATACACACACACACACAAGGGAATACTACTCATCCATAAAAAATGAAATCTTGCCATTTACAATAACAGGGATGCACATTGAGGGTACTATGCTAAGTGAAATAAATCAGAGAAAGACAAACACCATATGATTTCACTCATGTGGAATCTTAAAAAAAAAACCAAAACAAATTTATAAATACAGAGAACAGATTGATGCTTCCTGGAAAGAAAGGGGATTACAATTAGGTGGAGTGGGTGATGGGAGTTAATTGTATGGTGATGGTAACTAGACTTTTGGTGGTGATCACTTTGTAGTATAGGCAGATGTCGAATTATAATGTTGTGTACCTGAAACTATATAATGATATATATTAATTTTACCCAAAAAAATGAAACCAGACCGGGATGCCTGGGTGGCTCAGTCGGTTAAGCATCTGCCTTCGGCTCAGGTCATGATCCCAGGGTCCTGGGATCGAGTCCCGCATCAGGCTCCCTGCTCCGCGGGGAGCCTGCTTCTCCCTCTGCCTCTGTCTCTCTCTCTCTCATGAATAAATAAATAAAATCTTTAAAAAAAATTAAAAAAAAATGGAACCAGACCTATTTGTTTACTGTGTCTAGCACTGACAATTACAAAACGACATGAATTCTTTGTGGATTTTTTTAAAGTACATATTACATAATTCTTCACCATCAAGTTTAACTGCCTTATAAATGAGGGTGTGTCCACAAATGCAAATTTTTTAAATGGAAAAAGTGGCTGATTCTCCCAAGAAAAATAACAATAATAGGAAATTGGCTGAAATTTCTTTTAAACATGTGAAAAATCACATTTAGCTTTGCTTTAAAACACTATTAGTTTCTGTTTATGGTGTTTTAGAAAGTCTAAGCTTCTTTAACAGAAAAGAGTCTTTTACAAAAGTATCTAATCCTATCCTAGTGTTGGTTACTAGGAGAACATTCGATGCAAAATAATCAGTAAACATTTAACAGCCAGCTATCTGAGGAGAAGGGAGTGGGAGAGACTTAGAAGCTGGCCAGCAAGGAAACTACTGATGGGAACATGGCTGTCAAGGGTTTTTTATACACCAGCAGCATCACACTTGATACGAATTTTTTTCTCTATCATTCTTCTAGGTGAGGAAGGGAAAAGAAAACAGGCAACACTGGAAAGATAAATGGGGTCTTTCCTATGAAGGTGAGCTTGAGTTTTTTCTGTTGAACTTTGGTAACACAGCAAGGGTTAGATTAATTAATGATTAATAAAAAATGAATATTAGTGAGAATGGGTAAGATACCTAATACTACCTAAATATTTGTATTTAAATTTTTCTCTGCATCAGGTATCCTATTTGAAATTAATGTTTCTGTAAAGTACAACAACAACAAAATACTTTGTGTATGAAAAAAAGGTTTTGTGTGTGGTTTTTTTTTTACCCTAAAATTTCATCTGGGACAAAATTCTTGAATATTTTAGAAAGAATTAAAGATAAATACCTAGCTATTTTAAAAAGAAAATTATGTTTTAAAATATCAACAAATTGAGAAATAAATTTGCTTTCTAAAAATTTTAATGGAATTTAGGTGTGTCCCACGGAGATATTTAGACCATTGATCGGCATTCATACCTGTGGAAGCGAAGTGTCAGTCCTGGTAGAACTGAAGGTGTTTACACACCAGGAAATGGTTACCTTGGTTTACTGGACCTGGATTAATTCCTAACCGTAAGTTCTTTCAAACAGTTTTTTGTTTTAATTTTACTATTGAAGAAAACTGAAAAGTGAAATTCAATTTATAGAATTCCACTTCATAATAAATTTAGGAGAATATGGATGCCTTATCTTTAGAAATGAGTATTATGGAAATATATAAGAACAGAAATATCCTACAAAAGCTACAAAGGGGGCGCCTGGGTGGCTCAGTTGGTTAAGCGACTGCCTTCGGCTCAGGTCATGATCCTGGAGTCCCGGGATCGAGTCCCGCATCGGGCTCCCTGCTCGGCGGGGAGTCTGCTTCTCCCTCTGACCCTCCCCCCTCTCATG
>NC_138376.1:73659189-73707471 GCF_054177405.1 Leptonychotes weddellii
AAAAACTTGTATATTAATTATACATAAATCCAGTCAAGTATGTTTTTAAAATAGGAACAAATGTGATGTGGTTAGATATTTTTGTACTGAAAGTATATTTTTAATTTTCTGTAATAAAGAAGTTAACTTTACCTAACTTATTTTTAAAATTATTTCTACATTATATTTTCTCTTTTGTATGAAACTGATGTGTCCAATAAGTTTAATTTTCTGCTCCATTTTAAATTATCTGGCAATAACTTATATAGAATATTATTTCCTTTCTTTTAGTCTTTCCTATGTAGGGCACAAGATAAATAAATCTACTAATATAGAGAACACAAAAAAATATAACTGATGTTGGTTGCCAGGTGCTATGATCTTAAAGTAAGAGATTGAGCCCCTGACCTCAGAGAGATTACAGTCTGCTTTCAGAGTTAAAGTTTAAACAAAAACAAAAAAACAATCAGTGAAGATGATACATTTTTAGTATGTATCATTTTCTAGAGAATTTGAAAAAAGAGTGTTTGGCAACTTCTGTAGGAACCAGTGGGGAAGAACTTGAGTGGAAGTTGAAGAATGAGGAGTTGGAGGCAGTGGTAGAGGCTTTAGGTTATAATATGATTTACATTTAAGTGTTGAATAAGCAACTGATATCAAGTTATTTGCCTTTGCAAATAATATTGCAAATACTGCAAATGTACCTTTTGCAAATGGTGTTAAACATACTCCTTTTGGGGTGTAATCACACAGCATATACTCTCATAGAGGTCTATACAAGAAAAATTAGGTAATTATTGTTTGTGATTAATAAAAATATAATTATGATATGTTAAAAATATATTAATTTTATATGTAGCAAGGTCCAGGGTTATGGAAGTGTTATCTACACAGACACAAACATTTGGGAACAAAAGTAATTTAATTAAAGGATTTTTAAAATAATACTTTATTGTATAGCTATTTACCTGAATTGATTTTTTTTAAATAAACAATGTTATTACTATTGTTTCAAAACACCTGTATGAAAAGATACAGAAAATTATAAAAGTATAGCATCTAACAAAAATATTGAACTAAATTTCTACAATACCCACATATTAATCTGTTGAAGATATAATAAACCTATGTATACAATGTAAATGGACCATTGATTTTACCTGTTCTTTTCTATGAGAATGGCAGATCAAATTCTCTTATATTTGATCATATAAAAGAGGTCCATATTGAGTGGTTGTAATTTGACTATAGTAATAATTGCTTATATAAATGTCATCCATCTGAATGTTTATAATGACCACATAAAGCTAATCTTTACTTTAGTTCAAACTTCCCTCCCAACTGCCGATTTGCTTCACAGGCACTGGCTCAACTTTTCCATACCTGATCTCCCCTATATTTACTCCTCCCCAGATGTATTGCTTATAGCGCTCAGTGGTATCACATTTTACCCAGGTATGCAAGACAGCTCTTGGGAATCAAGCTTGATGGTCATCTCTGAGAGCCATTTGATTTCCAATTTCATATATATATATATACACACATATATATATATATTTTTTTTTTTTGCAGTATTCCCATCATTGTTCCTGATTTCAAGCCTTAGATGATTAATTTTGCATGTTAATTTGACTGGGCCAAGGGGTGCCCAGACCTTTGGTCAATTACTCTGGGTGTGTCTCTGAGAACCTTTCTGCAAGAGATAAACAACTGAATCAGTAGACTGAGTTAAACAGATTTCCCTCCCCAGATTTGGTGGGCTCCATCCAATCAACTGGAAGCCTGATTAGAACAAAAGACTGATCCTATCAAGAGTAAGGGAATTCTTTCTGCCTGGCTGCCTTCGAACTGACATTGGTTTTTCCTCCCTTTGTACTCAAACTGAAATAAGGGCTCTTCCTGGGGTTCAAGCACACTGGCCTTTGGACTGAACTACACCTTTGGCTCTCCTGGACCTTTAGCTTGCCTACAGCAGATTGTATCCTATTGGTTCTGTTTCTCTGGAGATGTGAAGAACTTTGCCTAATACAAAGCGTTTGGCACTTTTCTTCTGAATTTTGAAGTACTCTCCGAATTTTGAAGTACTGTCCAGTTTCACATTCTTCCCATATACCTTCCACACACCTGCCATAATTATATTTTTCAAATGCAAATCTCTTTAGGCCGTTCCCTGGCTTAAAATTCTTCCTTGGCTCCTCATCCATTTTAGGATAAAACACAAACTGCTAACATATCAAATAAAGCACCTCAATGATCTAGGCTGGCCTTATTGGCACTAGGTTTTTCCTTCCTTCCAGGAAAACGGAAAAAGTTCCAGTTTCCTGAACCTGGATTTCTTGAGCTGGTGCATCTTTACATGTTCTACTTGCTTTACCTGTACTTTCACTTCTCCCTCTCATCCATTGTTCATTTGTCTAATTCCTACTCTTCCTTAACACTGGCTCAGGTTGTATTTTTTTCCTAAAGCTTCCTCCGATCCTCTTGACTTTCTCTTTTATAGAATGGGGTTATAATAGTTGATTTTTCTCACCTATATTTCAGATGAAATGATACAATTCTTGAAAAGAGGTATCATATCAAATATTTTATTCAGTGCCTTGCACAGAACAGAACACATGGTAGGTATTCACCAAAGTTTTGCTGAGTAAGTGAATGAATAAACCCCATCTATAACAATTAAATTCATTTTTAACACACACTTTCATATTTAACATAGAAATGTCATTTCAGAAATTTATCTAATTCTGAATTTAGTTCTCTCTATATTTTTATGTTCTTTATTTACTCTGCCAGATCCACCCTGCTCTGTGCCTCAAGAAGCTGACATTTAAGAACTTTATTAATGGGATCTCCTGCTCTCTGGTCTAAGATTGGGTTCAACTGATAGTAAATATAGGCAAAAGATTGGAGGGTGATATTTAAGGTGATTGGAGGTGATATTGAGGTTGGGATTTTATTTCCAAGGCACCCTCCCAAACATGGTAATATGGTTGATCTGTGAACAATGTGGGGATTAGGGGCATCAACCCTCTATGCAATAAAAAATCCACATGTAACTTTTGACCCTCCCAAAACTTAACTACTTATAGCCAACTGTTGATTAGAAGCCTTAATGATAATATAAATATCAATTAAAACATATTTTATATGTTATATGAATTATATACTGTGTTCTTACAATATCTAACTTTTTCTCAATTTTTTTTGTATTTCTAGGCTATGTAGCTCATTTGTGAGTTTTTGCAAATTATCACAAATCTCCAAAAAATTTTCCAATATATTTATTGAAAAGAAATCCACTTATAAGTGGATCTTTGCAGTTCAAACCCATGTTGTTCAAGGGTCAACTGTAAATGCATTCCTCTCCAAAAGCTCTCTGTGGCTCTCTTCCTGCGGTCTAGTACCTGCAACATCCCCTTGCCCTTCAGACCAGGGGTGGCAATAACTCCCCACTATTAGCTTGAGAATACTTTACCTCCAATTGCTAGTTTCATTTAAACTTGTCCATCACATCCTTAAACTTTTATAATTACTCTGTAAGACAATGCCACCAACTTCTTGCCAGGAGTATGACTGATGCAATATGGAGCCTTTTTCTCCCCTGTAATCTATTTTAAGAATCCACATGATAGCACAATAGCTTCACCAGTTAGGTCATATGTTGAGCTCATCAAATACATTAAATGTACCAGTAAGTATACACTAGGCCAAGCCATATTATGATGGGAAATCTTGTATTATTTTTCAAAGGTGACTGAAAGTACCTTATAGCTTTAAAATGCTTTTTAGTTTAAAAGATAGTTTCAAATGCATTATCTCATTTCATTATCTCATTTATAAATATCTTACTGGCAAACAGTAGAAATACTGCAAATATATAGTTTTTAAAAGCTCATTTCAATTTTATTAAACTTTTAAAATAACTTAAGTTAAAATTGTATTCTTGTTAAGAAATAATCATTTCATCAGTGCTACTAGGAATATAATATTACCCCAATTCAATATTTGGTAAACATAACAATTATGGCCTAAGTCTCCTTTATGCCTACAGGATTTCCTGGTAGTACCTCAGGGAGTCAGGGAGTAGATTAACTCAAGACGGCCACAACATCTTGCAAGCACCATTGGTTGTGCTCCACTCATGCTTTTTTTGCCCACACTAAATGTAATGCTTGCAAAAATAGTGTTCCCTTGAGTGCTGCCGATAATGTGTATAAGCCCTCATGGTCCAAAAAGCATCACCAGCTGTGTTCTGTAGACACCGCATTGCAGTGCCTGCCACCTGGGAGCAATTCTAGAGCTTTTCATTGTCTTCCCAGGAAGGAAAGAACTAAATGCTACCCTTTTTCCTTCAGCCTTGTTCCTTTTCTCCGTTTCTAACTCCAGGAGATCACTGAAGCACCTAGAGGGGGGTCTGGTCCGTGACATCATTGGTGGGGCAACACCACTATATTCTGCCCTTTGGTCATTTTCTTCAAAAGTATAAATATGATGTATACAGGCTTTAGAAAGGGTGGAGGGGATGGATATGCTTTCATGATGGAATGCTTTTGAAAAAGAAGAAACTTTGTTTCCGGGAAGTTTATGCAAACACACTAGTGCAAGCTTCAAGGTTCTCAGACTCCGGAGCTCATATTATCTTACGCATTTAAGGTGAAAGGACCGATTAGTTTGCCCCTGAGAGCTGCTATTCCCAAAAGCTGCAGTCAGAAGATTTAAAACTCCAGATGCTTCTTGCAGAAACAAATGAATTTTCTGAGAGCTTTTTCAGCTTCATATTATGTATATAGAGTGCACTTGAAAGTACCCCTGAATAGATTCTTTCATTTTTATTTTTTTTAATGCAGTACCTTGCATACCTTTGGTAGGATACCCAAAAGATACTCTTTTTAAGTTTGTCAATTAAATTTGATAAAAGTAGAGAAAGAGATTGGTTTTCTGGACTGTATCAATGTATATAGCACTTTTGTTGCATACCTAGTTCTGTGTACATATTAAAGGAACAGAATGGAGATAGTAGAACAAAGGGAATTTAATTCATAAGCTTTGTCCCTTATTAACTTCAAATCTAGATTGAAACTCTTTATTGTCCTGAAAGGTCCCAGATGCAAATTCAAGTTTAATGACTGAATTTTCCCCCAGGTCCTGTTAATTCCACAAAGAAAATTTGCCAGGATGCATTAGACAACTGTGTGCACTCAGTAACAATTTCTGCAAGTATATAAGCATTTCAGTTCTTATTTCCTTTGAACAACTGATTAATCATTTAACCAAATTATATTATTGACAATGGATTCTATATCTTGTAATCAGACCCAAACTAAAACTGTCTCAAAGGAAAGAGTGAGCTATGGAGACAGAACCCCAAGGGTGTTTCAGGTCAGTGATAGTCAGGGGTGATATTCAAGTATTTATTGACACCTCCTCAGACCTCAGTGGTATCAGTACATCCTAGCTGATTATTGTTTCTGGAGTCAATGGAAATTTCTAATGGAGATAACCAAATCCTAATGATGCTAAACACCCTTAGGGAGTGGAAAGAAACCTGATGAGTGGGAAAGATAGAACAAATAGGCAACAGTAAGTCAAAACCAGTTATTGTATTTGCCAAGATATTCACTATGACAAGTGATGAAAGCACTCAAAAGAACAATATAGGGATAAAAACAAAACAAAACACATTAAAAATAATGAAGTAATAGAAGGCAAAATATATATAAAGTTTAAGTGCAATAGAACCTAAGAAAGGAGGCAGAAGATCAATCATTTTTCCAATTTCTAAAATAATACCAAGACCTTCAGCTTATTTTGAAGCCTCATTCAGGATAATTTGGTTATCATCTGGGAAAGAAGGGATTTTCCATACACTTTCATATCCCTAATGTTTTTATCAGAATATCTTGCCAGAACCTTAGTGATTGGCAATTTTTGAAAAAGACAGAAGGTGGGGCACCTGGGTGGCTTAGTAGGTTAAGCAACCCACTGACTCTTGGTTTTGGCTTAGCTCATGATCTCAGAGTCCTGAGATCAAGAAGGCATCAGGCTCTGCGCTCAGCGAGAAGTAGTCTTGAGATTCTTTCCCTCTCCCTCCCCCTCTGCTCCTCCAACGGTGCGTGCATGTGCTTTCTCTCTCACTCTCTCTCTTTCTCTAAAATAAATAAATAAATAAATACAATGTGAAAGAAAGAAGAAAGATAAAGAAGAAGAAAGAAAGAAAGAAAAGAAAGAGAAAAGAAAGAAGAGAGAAAGAGAAAGAAAGAAAAAGAAAGAAAGAAAGAAAGAAAGAAAAAGAAAAACAGAGTAAAAATAGGTACAACACTAACCAACAACGGGGTCCTCAGGGAAGTGAAGACCATTTGAGAATATAAAGGAAAGAATTTAAGTATCCTCATTAGATTGGCATAGATATGAAGCTGAATGTTCAGGCAATGGAAGCTATATTTCCAGGAGATTCTGAGCACATTGAAGCAGAAATCCAGCACAGGACATTTCCTGGGTGGACAAGAAGAGTCAGGCAAGTTGCCGAAACCTTCAACAAGGGATTGGAGTCAGAAAAGGTGAAAACAAGGGACTGCCCTCGGGTTGATGTGGATAGGGATGGATAGAAGATGAAGATTTGGCTAACTTTCCTGTTAGGTTTTTTGTTTGTTTAAGAGACAGCAGATAGTCAAATTGGTCATAGTCACCACCCTTCTGGATGGCCAGAATCAGCTAGAAGTGGCTTTTGTAATTGAGTGTTAGTTAGTCAGTGGTTGGAGATATTTAATAGATGATTCTGAGTGTGTCTCCCAGGACAGCAAATACTGATGATAAGCGTCCCTGAAGGGACGCTTCTTCCTCAAAAGGAAATATTAAATAATAGCATTTAAACATCATTAGAAGACACCAAGAGAGAAGTCCATTTCTACATCAAATCATACACAGTTCTAGATTCTGGCATCTACTCCTTATTACACTAGACTTCTACTGGTAAAGGGCCCTTCGATGGGGTCTATTCACCAGTGTCCATTGGTGGGTTATGTCTGTAATCCTCACTGTAGGCTGCTCTTAACAAACTTATTTACTGCCCTGTAGTGATTGGCTCCACTATCACCTAGCCCAATATCATGTCTAGAACTCTCTTCAGAAATGGTCTTTTGACAGAGAGGAGCTTGGAAATTTCCCTCCCAGTGTGGTTAGGGAATAAAGTGTAAAGATGTTGCTATAGAATATAAAATTTGTTAGTTCCAGATTCTCTTACAGGTTTTTTGAAGGGAGGGAATCTCTGTGGGAACCATAGTGTATGCTAGACATAGTCTTTGATTCTTTTCTTAGAGTGAAACTTACTCTTCTTTAATATTGTTTTTAAAGACTTGCTTGATTGGACTAGAAGCACAAATGTCTCACTACTCGGAGCAAGTTCCCCTAGCCCAAATGTCTTACCAATTGTCCTTGGAAGTGGGTGGATTGCTCTTTCCAAATGCTTGTTTTCCTTGTATGAAACAATGGGACATTGTACTAAATAAGAAATGAAAACTCCTTTTGCTACAAGATATGACTCTTTTTTTTTGGAGCTTACAAGGAAACTCATTTCTTAGTATTTCAACATACTTACTTTTTAAAATTATGGCACCTTGCAAAGAATTCTTATGATAGTGTCTGTTTTAGTATCATGTAACCAACAGTTCACATTTCATAAATGATCTACACTAAAGGTTGACAAATATTTTCTATAAAGGGCCAGGGAGGAAATTTGGGAGGCATTGAATCACAGGGCATACAGACAGTGGCAACCACTGAGATCTGTCTCTGTAGTTTGAAAGTATCCATAGACTATATGAAAAAGAATGGCGTGGCTGTGTTCCAAAAAACCTTTATTTACAAAAACAGACTGTGGTTCAGATTTGGCTGATGAGCCATTCTTTGCAGACTCCTAATCTAGAAGATAATACAGAAATCTGGCTTTAAAGATGGAATTCACTATCATTTACCTACCAAACTGTAGCCAGGAGTCATGCTCCCTCCCCAAGTCACTGCTTAACTGAGCATATAAATAAAATTCAGTAATAGTGATACTGCTTTTTTGCATTTCAACCTGACAAATTCCATAGGTAGGAGGGGAAGAATGAAATTTTTGTAATTTATTTCTTATCATTTTGATGTATTTCCTTCTATGTAATATTATGTAAGAAAATCCATTCGTGGTATTAAATGGTTGGGCTAATTAGGAAGATTAGTAGGTAACAGGTATTGGGATACACAAAACCAGCTAGATATTTTTTTATTCAGTAGTTATACCCATTAAGTAAATCAGTGGTGTAGGACAGGATACAGCATTTGATAGATCCTGCTTTTGTAGAAGAAAAGGGTTTGTGTTGTTTTTTTTTTTTTTAACTGTGCATCACACAGTGTCACATTATATAAAGTTATTGCTACATCGGGTGACATAGAAGAAACTGATATTACATGACCTGATGCAAATTCAAATGGAAAATTTGGAGCATACAAATGGATTAAACACCCTTGAAAATCAGGTAAAGTACAATTCCAAAGGATTTCAGGTCATTCAGAAATGCTATTACCTCCCAGCTAAGAAATGTAGACTGTTTTGTTAGTGATCACACTGTAGCATGAAATTGGGGAGGAAGACTATTAATGGGTCAGTTAAAGTAAGAAATCAGAAATATTATTTTAAGGTGGAATGTTGTGACAAATATGTGGCAAAATGTAAAATTACCTCTCAGAAAAACCTGTGTTTATTCTCAGTCACTATTTATGGTATGGAAAACGTATTATGGCTGGAAAATCTCACTTGAAAAGTTCTTAGCCTAAAAATCTCACAAACCTTTTCAGAGCAGGTCTATCATTGTCGATACATGCCAGCAAATTCTTCTTGGAAAGCAATTTATATGTCATGTAAAATGTACATTTTTTTCTAAAGCAGCATTTTATAGTGTTTTAAAATAGGTTTTCATTTTTCTAAATATTGTAAAACTACTTAAGAACATAGAGGGATGAGTCAACAAATACGTTAAGGCTTGAATACTTTGCAAACACTATCTACTCAATAAATGTTTACTATCGGGCGCCTGGGTGGCTCAGTCGTTAAGCGTCTGCCTTCGGCTCAGGTCATGATCCCAGGATCCTGGGATCGAGTCCCACATCAGGCTCCCTGCTCCGCGGGAAGCCTGCTTCTCCCTCTCCCACTCCCCCTGCTTGTGTTCCTGCTCTCACTATGTCTCTCTCTGTCAAATAAATAAAGAAATCTTAAAAAAATAAAAAAAAATAAAAAAAATAAAAATAAATGTTTACTATCTTGCAAACTCTCTACTGATCAAAAGATAGTCTTAATTGTAGGGCGCCTGGGTGGCTCAGTTGGTTAAGCGACTGCCTTCGGCTCAGGTCATGATCCTGGAGTCCCGGGATCGAGTCCCGCATCGGGCTCCCTGCTCAGCGGGGAGTCTGCTTCTCCCTCTCCCGCTCCCCCTTCTTGTGCTCTCTCACTCTCTCTCTCTCTCTCAAATAAATAAATAAAATCTTTAAAAAAAAAAAGATAGTCTTAATTGTAGTAGATGGTTGTCCATCAGAAAAATTAAGCTTTAAAAAAAAATACTTTGAACACATAATGTCAAATTACTTAATTAAAGCCAGTCTCTTTAATTTCCTTTAAGAAAGGTATTGTTTGGGGGGCGCCTGGGTGGCTCAGTCGTTAAGTATCTGCCTTCGGCTCAGGTCATGATCCCAGTCCTGGGATTGAGTCCCCCATCGGGCTTCCTGCTCTACAGGAAGCCTGCTTCTCCCTCTCCCACTCCCCCTGCTTGTGTTCCTGCGCTGTCTCTCTCTCTGTCAAATAAATAAATAACATCTTAAAAAAAAAGAAAAGAAAAGAATTGTTTGATTCTTCTTTTCCCTTCAGGTTTTTTTTTTTTTTTTAAGTAAAGGGATCATTATTTGATATGTAAAATGGAATATCAGGCAAATGGAGCCAATAATAATTGAACATTTATTAGTTGGTATATCTTATGTGAATGACCATATGTGTTAGAATTGTTTTCCATAAAAGACATTTACTGTGGGAAATCAGAAATTTCTAAGTTTTTAAGCATAATGTATACCAAATAATGGTAAAAAAAATTAGTGAAAGTTACAAAATCTTTGTTATGAAAATTTAAAGACCTATTGCCTACTTACCTAAATACCATAGTCTCTTCACAGGTCTCTTTTCAAGTATTGTGGTCATACAATAAATGTATTTTAGAATGAATGATTGTAGTAAACAAATCAGACCTGCATGTAATGCTTTCTCCAGGGACAATGCCATGAAATTATTTCATAAGGACTGCTTTTAGGTCTTTAATTATCAAATTCACTCACTTGCTAAGTAATACTACATAGAGCCAGTATGGTGTACTTTAAATGCATGAATGACAACTATTATGGAGTATCCCCATTTTGAATTCTAACATACTTAAGATAATCGATTACTTGATTTGCACATGTTTATTTCTCAACTTGATTAGTATATTATTTTTAAAATGTTTTTGTACTCTATGTCTTTAAATACATTTCTTTGAAAAGCACATAATGTACTTACCAAATGTTACAAATTTGAAATGCATTTTGTTTGAAATGAGTATCTATTATTCAAAACAATAGTTGAAATATATAGAGCCCTTATATTTCAAAATATTAACCTTTCACTGAATTGATTAAAAGCATATAATATGACTTTGAAATATTCTGAAAACCTGACTACTGAAAATCAATCAAATTATTTTTGTTGTTTAGTAATGTGAAACAGTTGCTCCATTTTTCAAAGACTATGATTATACTGTGCACCCTGCCAATGAATAGATTTAGTAGAAACCATAAGCTGTAGAGAAGAATCATTAATAAGAAAGAATCAAAAACAAAGGAAGGTAAGTGGGTTAATTATGGTAAATATGATTTAAGCCTCTGTTTAGGCTATCGGGGAACACAAAAGGGAATTTGAGAGATATTAAAATCTAAGCCCAAATTAACAAAATCCAAATAGGGAAGAATTCTTGTCAGAGTACAATTAACATTTATTAAATATTATTTTTATTCAAATGCAGACTTGGAGATGGACAGGAAACAGTACTTTCAAAAAAGTAGCTTGAAAATCTTTCCTAAACCATCTCACAATGACAGTTGCCAAGTATCAAGCCATACAAAGTGACCACAAAACGAAGGTACACAAGTTTAAACACACTAGGTTCCAAAAAGTACTCAGGGCACAAAATGAGGTATTTTCAGTGTGATAACTACATTTTTAAGTGGCATGTTATGTAACACTTTTTAAAAAAATTTTCGGGAAGCTTTTAAATACTACATAATTGTATTTATGAGCAGAAACTTTAGCCTTTAAAATTTCTACTTTTGATTTGGATTTAATTTTTTCTTTGTGGTCAGTTATCTGATTGGTTCCTTTAAGTATTCCATGGATGTGTGAATATTCCATGGACATTCCTTTAACCTATTTAATCATTTTATTTATTATATAATACAATTATCCTAGGTCCTTTTAACTAGGATTTTAACTAGGTCTAATTTTAACTAATTTTAACTAGGTCTGTGTGATTTCAAAAGATAGTCTTCCTAATATGCATATCTGATTATGTTCTGCTTCCTTTTGAATTCTTTAGTGGCCTCCCATGCCAACAGAATAAAATCTAAATGGCTCTATATGTAAGAAAAAGCTGTTCCTCCCCCTCATTTCTTTCAACCCCCTACTGTGTCTCCACATTTAATATACCATCAGCTGATCCATATTGGAAAATCTTATCGTTTCCCAAATTTGGCATGATCCCTCACACTTCTGTAACTTTCTATGCTATCCCTTGACCTTTAAGTCCCTTTCCCAAGTATATCTGGCTAAATTAGAGTCATTGTTTATAACTGATTTTAGTAGTAATTTCTGGTTATTCTGCAAGTGTGTTTACTTTTTAACTGTGCTGTTCAGTATAGTAACCACTAGGTACAGGTAGCTATTTAAACTGAAATTAAGTAAAATTAAGGGGCGCCTGGGTGGCTCAGTTGGTTAAGCGTCTGACTCTTGGTTTTGGCTCACGTCATGATCTCAGGGTGGTGGGATCAAGCCCCAAGTGGGCTCTGCACTCAACAGGGAGTCTGCTTGAGATTCTCTGTCTCCCTCTCCCCATGCCCCTCCTCCTGCTCACATGTACCCTCTCTTTCTCTCTCTCTAAAATAAATAAATAAATCTTTTAAAAAATTAAGTAAGTAAAATTTGAAAATTCATTCCCTCAGTAGTGTCAGTCACATTTCAAGTACTCATTGTCCACATATGACTAGTTGCTACCACATTGGACAGCATGGATATAAAATATTTTCATCATCACTGAAAGTTCTGTGGGATAGCACTGCCTTAAAATCTTAATTGTCAAATTGTATACAGTATTTTTTTTTTATTTCTCTGTTTCTCAATCTGGAGATACTTAAAAGCAAATAACCTAGATCATTTGTCTTTATGGCACATAGTAGGAATGCAGTATTTTTTCATACTTCACATGACAACACTCATAAACATGTAGATGAGAAAACTATAGTGAGCTATAACCAAAAGTATAAGTAGAATTATTAAGACACAGAAAGCAATATTAAGGGAAGCGACTTTTGAGTGATTGGAGTAAAACCTTCTCAGCCTAAAGTGTAGTTAAAATCTGAAGAAAAAGAGACCTACACCCTCCCATCACAGCTGCCACAAAAGCATGAGGATCTTAAGCAGAGGTTATTTGTAGAAACCACTGGTAGAGAATGAGACCTCTTAGCATATTTTGTACAGTAAAAACAAAACAGTAAAATAAAATTATTGTTGATTATTTGAATCCAGTGAGACTGAACAACATATGAAATTGTTAGATGTGCCTGAGAACTTCTGACTTTTGATATACTATCTGTGAGAAGGAATTGACCACTATGGGCTACTTAGTCCCATGTGGGCAATAGATGTAGTTGGAAGAACCAGAGTGGAAAAATAAAGTTATTATTAATCTTACTGATTTCTCATTTTTAAACTGTAAATAAAAATTTATTTTCTGTGATTTTCATTCTTTCGGTAAATATTGATGACTATCGCTTCCCACTCCAAACCAGCTCATGACTCAAGCCATTTTTTTCGGTGAAGTTTCTCCTTGCTCACATTTTCTAAAAGTTCAAGTTCAATCCATATCTTCTTCTCTTTTTTCTTCTTCTTCTTATGATCACTATTTAACATTCTAAATACTTTACATATTTATCTTGTTGCTCTGCATCTCACAATAAATTTAAGCTTCATGGTTGCAGGTATTTTTGTCAGTTTTGTTCACTATGGTATCATTAGCTCCTTAATGTGCCTGGTACGTGGTAAATACTCAGTAAATGTTTGTTAAATTTTGCATGTCCAAAATAGAACTTATTATTTTCTAACCCTATATGTACTATCTCAAATTATGGTACTATATATATATTCTATAGAGTTACTGATCTTAGAAATGTTTTTTCATAACTTCTCAGATTCGATTAAATCACCAAGTTTGGCCCATTTTCTCTTCTAAGTATTGCTCAGTTCTTTGCCTTTTTTTTATATCTATTTCCATTCTTCCTTGTTCTGTCAGAGCAAGCGGGCTAACTAGTCTCTGTCCCAGGATGCCCTCCTCCACACAGCACCATCCATACTACCATTAAGTAGGAACTTTCCAACATGCAACACTATTCATGTCCTTCCTCTTTTCAGAACTCTTCAAAGCATCCCAAAGACTTTGGAATGAGGTACAAGCTCCTGGGCACCAAACACAAGGCATTTTCCATCCTCACCTTTCAGCTCCCTGTTTGCAAGTACCCGCAGAGAGCATCTTGTTTTACCTTTGGCCTTTCTTATGCAACAACCTGGCCTTAAATGTCCTCCCACCCTTCATCAGGCTAACCACAGACTCTTAAGTTTGGGTTAGTTAAACATTCTCTAGGAACTTTTTTAATAACATAGCTATCAGTAATGTGCTGATCATGTCTTACAGACTCTGGATTCTTGCAGAGCAGTGAGTACATCTGACCTTTACTCTTAACACAAGTGCTGGCATAGACAAATGCATTGAATTGTTGAAAAGAGGATTGAGTAATTGAATATCACTCTAAGGGACTTAGAATGTATGTTCCCAGGGCAGAGATGCCATTTATGACAAACTTCTTCAAGAAAGTGACTAACCTATCAGAATTAGAAACACTATTTCAGACATTATTGTGGTCAAGTAACATAAAAAAATCTGGGCACAAATGTTAAAATAGCTTTTAAAATACTTTTTAGTAAGTTTTAGGTCTAGCACTCTCAGCTTCACCAACATTTATGTTCACGGTCCTCCTAAACCCTATCGATTTCCAGTACTTTTTACCTTTGGGTTAAAGGAGCCCAAGTATGTGCCTGAAGTGAATATTTTCAATATTATCTCAACAATATTTACCTTAACTAGGCATAGAGAGACCAAGCAGAGTCCATCCTCTGTATATCTTCAGTAATTTCCAGCCACAGGTATGTGCTTTTGGGTTTCTATTCCCAACTGGATAAACTGCTTTCACCTTTATTAAGTGATTTTGGTATTGAAGTAGTGGTTATTTATTCAAGTTTAAATCCTTTTGGTCTTTACACATAGGAGAATTAACTTTTCCTTTGAGCATTTTCAGGTCACTCTATTCTATGAAAGCTATGAAGTAATCTTTACATTTTATTCCAAAGAAATTATGTTTTTATAAATATGTAGTTTTGTTTCACTTTATTTCTCATTTTCATTTTCTATGAACTAACTTTGGAAGCAGAATAAGGTATAGTATTATGACCATCTTTTGGGGGAAATACTTACATTCCCCAAATTTGGTTATCAAATAACTTCCATACTGTTAGTTTTAACTTAAGAAAAAAATCAAATCAAATCAAAACAAAAGAAAACAAAAACACAAAACCTTTAACAGTTACCCACAGTTTATAGGTCTATAGCAACTATGAATAAACTGCTAGAGGCAATTTTTTTTTCAGCAGAAATTCTGCTGTGCTATATTTTTTCCTTAAAAAATCTTTTCTAAACAAATGTCACAATTATAATCTTTTAATTAATTTGATACTCCATACAGAAGAGTCGTAAATGAAAGCGAGTAGCTGTTTTTTGCCATGGTGCGCAGAAGGATGCCTCTATTTTGCCAAAAAATGTTCTGTCACTAATGTGAAGCCTGTTGACAAACTGTTGTTTATATGTTGTCAATGTGATGCCAAGTCAATTGTTTCACTACGGGAATCCTGGCTTGGCCCCAGTGGCTGTCTAAATCTCTGTAGACACACAGATACTTTTAGGAAAAGCAATTAAAGGTAAAAACCTCTTTTTACTTTTATTTGGCTCTTAACTAAAGTTTCATGAAGATAGGAAAATAAATGGTGATCAAACAACTTTACAAGAACTGTAATTCTAAAAACTTAGACATATGGTTGGCTTTTAATTCCTTAGCTGTTAATTAAGAGGCTAATTGTACAAGATGGTTAGGTATATATCAGCTTGCAAATTTTAGCTCTTTTTCTTGCCTTATAAAATGGCCAAGTCGGAGCTTTATCAGTCTTATTTATCCTCTAAATCAGCGGTTGTCAACTGGGGGTGATGTTGCCCTCCAGAGGACATTTGGCAATGTCTGGAGACGCTTTTATGTGTCACAATTGAGGAAAGGGCTGTGGTATGTAGTGGATAGAGGCCAGGGATGCTGCTATCATCCTGCAGTGCACAGGACAGTGCCCTATAACAACGAATTATCTAGCCCCAAGGTTAGTAGTACTGAGGTTGAGAAATAATGATCCATATTAAATTGTTGAAGTATGTAGAGAATAGCATTAAAAGTTTAAGAACTCAGTAATGGTTCGGAAAGAGATATAATTATTAATCCTAGAAATTTAAGGCAAGAGGAGCACTAAAGGAATGGAAATAACTTCCCTGTTAGCAGGAAAAAAAAATACACAAGAGGGAGGAATGAGAAAAACATGATCAGTTTCCCAAATAGAATGAAAAGGGAGGATAGGTAGGAAGGAAGAAGCCAAGGAAAAACAGCATAAACAAAACCCCAAAATCTCAGTCTGGAAATAATCTTTTATTCATCACCAATTTGAAATACAGGTAAAGGAACCTGACTAAAATGATAGAGTGAGAGTTTGGAGATGATAGAGAGAGATAGATGATTGATAGACAGATACACAGATACATAGTTACATAGATAGAGATATGTGTATCTAAGAAACACAAGGAAAATGACACACAAAGGTTAAAAATATAAAGATAACAAACACAGGTCCAGATAATGCCATTGTAGCAAAATTAATATTGGATAGTGCAGATTTTTAAGGTAAAACCATTATTAAATTAAGAAGAAACATTACAGATCACTAAAACGAACAGTCCACCAAGATGATATAAAAATATGAATCTGTATACAGCTAATCAACCTTGAAATATGTAACACAAATACTGATAAGATTACAAGAGGAACTGGACAAATCTGCAATCATAACAGATTGAATATCCTTCTGTCAAAAAAGGATAGATCAATCACATCCCAAGTCAACAAGATGTAGACGATTTAAACTATAAGATTGTTTTGATATCTGTGATTTATCTTAAACTACTTCAACATACACAATTCAGTATAAATGGGCGTGTTCATCATGATAAATACTGCAGGGGCTCAGCTCAGTTGTTTTATCAGAAATTTACATTTCATTGGTGGTTATAGAGCATTTAATCTAAAATCCACGCTCTAGAAGTGGCTACTAAAAGGGCTTCCGCTATCTTTGACTCCCATCAACACCAGAGCCTTCGCTAATTATCATGAGTGTTAGAAATGGGTTCTCATTGATGAAAGTAGTGGCATTTAGCATAGATAGATCAGCTAGAATATTGTGTACACAGTACACTCCTTATGCATGAGCCTGATATGAATGTGTAGTCAGGGCTATAACCCTTAAGGGAGGCACCCTAGATTAGATACCTAAACTTTAAGTATGGTTAGCTGAATTCTGCCAGGGAATATTGTCACATTTGCTTCAGGTGAAACTTTCAGGCAAGGTAATTTAGGAACTTCAAAGATAACAGAACTGGGACTTCAAAGATACCTACAGAATAGTTGGTATGTTGACATGGTTGTTACTAATCATCTGTATTAATAAAATAATTCAATGGAGGCATCAAGATCTATGAAAATGAGCCTAAAAGTTGAGTAACACCAAACTATCTAAGGCTAATTCACAAAATACTTAGCAAGCTGGACTAATCCTGGCCCAACAACTTAAAAACAACTTAAGTTCATGGAAAATATTTATAAATATAAAATATTTATATTTATAAAAAGCAGTGACCTCCTACTAGGTCAAAAAGTAATTTCAACAGATTTCAGAGAATTAATTCATTAGTCCAAGTTTTCTTTTTTTTTCCTTTAAAGATTTATTTATTTATTTGACAGAGAGAGAGATAGCGAGAGCAGGAACACAAACAGGGGCAGAGGGAGAGGGAGAAGCAGGCTTCCCACTGAGCAGGGAGCCCGATGTGAGACTCCATCCCAGGACACTGGGATCATGACCTGAGCTGGAGGCAGATGCTTAATGACTGAGCCACCCAGGCGCCCCCGTCCAAGTTTTCTTAGTGAAATATAATTTCAAAATAAATCACCAAGAAAATAAACAGATTTTTAAAAATCAAATTAAAGCCTCTTCTATGGTTAAAAATAACTCATTGGTTAAGATAAAAATAACAATAGGAATGACATAATACTTAAAATTGAATGATAAAATGTCTGTATATCAAAGCTTGCAGTGTATTAGTAGCTATACAGAGATTTATATACTTATATGTAGTAGAAGTATAAAAATATGGGCTAGATACCGATCAAATTAATTGTAGTGGTTCATTTTAGAGAGGGAAGAAGATAAATAGATTTAGAGGAAGAATATTGGGCGGCTTCAACTTTATCTGTAAGTTATTATTCCTTAAGGAAACAGAAAAAGGAAGTAAAAGAGAGATCCTATATATTTTTTAAATTACCTTTTTTTTAAATTTTACGTGGGACTTTCTGTATTATCATTGGTATTTCTCTTCATTTTAAAGTATCCAAATAGTAAAATGTATTAAAGTATTATTTCAAGATATGTCCATTTTACCTAGAAATTTTTCTATAGCAAAAAACATCTCAATCAAGCATTGAACTGTGACTGAAAAAATACTGAAAATTAAGGTGATATTGGATTTTATGACACAAATATTGTTCCTCCAAAATGTCAGCCTACTGTCCCAAAATAAGGTTTACTTACATTAGGAATTTGTAACATTAAAAAACAAACAAACAAACAAACGAAAAAAAAAAAAAAAAAACAGAAGTCAAGACTTTTGACCACTTAGACTGAGTAGCTGTATTAAGAAATTCATTAATATCAGATTAAATATTTCCAAATTTCTCAACTAGAAATCTACTAAAGATTCAACTTTTTACTATTTCTAAAGCAGAATATCAATGATCTTTGTAGGAAAGACCAGAACAGAAGTGCATATATTATATTTATACCATTATCACTCTAATACTTGTCTTACAGAAATGACTTAGGTCACATGTTTGTTTTTTCTTCATGAATTTGTAGTTTTATAAGTAGATAAAATAAAATTTTTATTATGTTCTTAAAATGAAAGTTTCTCATAAAACTTTCAAGTGTTCAGATATTATCCATATGTTTGATAATTAGCATTTCCTTTCCAACTTCTTAAGATGTTATAAATGTTAATGAAATAATATTAGTTAATGTTTTTTGATGTTTATTGTATACTAGGTAGTTTTCTAAGTCATACACACATGCAGACACGCATACATATATGTGTACACATGTATACATTCATTTAATTAAATAGCTAATCCCTTGAATCACCATAAGACACTTTACTGATGTTGTGTGTACACAACTATTAAACAAACAACTTCAGCCAGTATATGCGACTTTACTTCCAAATACATACAGGGACTCTTCACAAATATATCTTGACCCTCAGAGATACAGGCTACTGGTTGGGAATCATTATTCTAAAAGCTGGAATTGTACTTAAAGCACAGATGAAGTTAATAGAAACCTCTGAGGGAAATAGAGCAGCTCTTGCTTATTTCCAAATAAAGATAAATTGTTAAGCAGAATATATACTATCCATCTTGTTATCCTTTTAAAAATCGGGAGTTGGGATGGGACAGAAGAGTTACCAGTTTTACCAAAATAATGAAAATTAAAGTGAATAAGTTATTATTTGCAGTTGAACAATGAGCATTCATTAAGAATAATAATTGCCTTCAGAAAATATGACAGATATAAAAAGCTAATTCATATCTGTTTTGAAGTGAATATTTTTAGTATTCTATTCACCTATTTATTTAACAAAATTGTATTGAAACCTACTGTTCATTATAATGAGCTATGGAATAGGTCCACATTTTACTTATTCTATTTGGAGTGAACATAAAAGTTCAGACTTTCTTAAATTATGTCTTCACATTTAGGTATTTTAAATTAAATATTAAGACCATTCCAGACCAATAGTCCAATACATAGCCAATAGGAGGCAACATTTTATTTACTCTGCCCTATTGCAGATTTGATAAGAAATGTAGTAAACTGGTGAAGTGGTTAGCTCTTCTCTTCAACAAACCAGATTTATGGTTGATTATTTCTCCTTGAAAATATTTAATATAGAAGAAAATGGATAAACAGAGAGGTTATTAGGCTTTCAAAGGAATCCATAGTAATTATAATTTGTGGTGTCAGAGATATTCTGTGGAGTGAAAGTTTACTTCAGAGACAGTAATCCATTCACTTATTCTCCTTATGAGACTATTCTAATGCTATAAGAGCTTCCTAATGACATCTTTTAAATAAAATTAATTATTTGTAGTTACTTTATAAATATTCATTTCTTCTACTTTATTTCAAGGCTATCAATTTTCACTATCAACTATAATTTTAATCCAGTGTCTATTTTTTCCTCAAAATATTCTCTAGAATTTGATTTTAAAGTAGTTTCTACTGCTATATTTTTCTTTTATGCACTTATTTATCCTTTATACATATTTATTATTTTCATTCCTCCATAATTATAATTGCCATATGGATTTATATAACTGGCATGTAGATTTTTCATATAAATTAGGACTATAGAAATTCAATATTAGCCCTTATTTGAAAGGGAAAATTGAAGGATGCAAATGTAGAATAAGAGAGCATATGATTTCAAGATTTTATTGAGCATATTTATTTTTTAAATGCTTTAAAAATAATGATGTGGCTGATTAGCTAAATTAGTAAAAATATAGCTATGATAGGTAAAAATCAAGAGTGAAATTGTATTGTATACTCTTCATGAGCTGTATTGCTACCCTTTACCACATGTCCTTTAAATTACTGCTTATTCCCCAGGCAGGATGGAGGGTAAGTAGAATAACAAAGGAAAATAAATAAAATATGAGGGTTATCTATCTTTCTTTAATCCATCTTTCCCCAATTCATCCTCTTTAGCTTTTATACTGAAGGAAAGTTTTGTTAGCCTAGTTCCCACATCTTCCATAATGCAAAATTAGGGAAGTCGGATAGAGAGAGTCATATCTATAGAAATCTGAGGAAGAAGGTAACACATTGGTGGAAGGAGGTAAAACAATCTATGTAATGGAGGTGGGAGGGATGACAGAGAATGCAGTATAGAATGGAGCTGGATGTAAACCCCCTCCTAAAGTACCTGCAGCTTCCCAAATCTGGGAAGTGATATGGTCATCTAGGTACATGAAGCCTAAAACTCCCCAAACAGATTTAATCTAAAGAGATTTTCACCAAGACACATTATAATCAAACTCTGAAAATCAAAGACAAAGAGAGATTCTGAAAGCAGCAAGAGAAAAAAAAAAAGACATCACATACAATGTAACTCCAGGAAAGGTATCAGTAAATTTCTCAGCAGAAATCTTGCAGCCCGAGAGAGAGTAGAATTATATATTCAAAGTGCTCAAAGGAAAAAAAAACAAAACTGCCAACCAAAAATACTGTACCCAGCAAAGTGGCCCTTCAGAAATGAAGAGGAGATAAAGTCTTTCCCAGACAAACAAAAGCCAAAGGAATTTATTGCCATAATTCCTGCCTTACAAAAAATTCTAAAAGGAATTCCTCAAGCTGAAATGAAAGAAGTTAATTAGTAACATGAAAACCTATGAAAGTAGAAAATTCACTGGTAAAGATAAATATATAGTCAAATTCAAAATACTCTAATACTATGATTGTAATGTATAAATCACTTTGAATCCTTGCATATATGCTAAAAGTGTTAAAAATAACCATAGTTACAATATTTGGTTAAGGGATACACCATATAAAAAGATGTAAACTGTGGGGCACCTGGGAAGCTCAGTCAGTTAAGCATCCAGCTCTCGGTTTCAGCTCAGGTCATGATCTCATGGGTTCTGGGATCAAGCCCCAGGGTGAGGCTCCACACTCAGCAGGGAATCTGCTTGAAAGATTCTCTCCCTCTGCCCCTCCCCCCATGTGTCCATGCATACTCTCTCTCTCTCTAAAATAAATAAATCTAAAAAAAAAAAAAAAAAACCCAGATGTAATTTGTAACATTAACAACATAAAATGTGAAGGGAGGGACAAATAAATGTGTATAACTTTTTATGTAATTGAAGTTAAGTTCTTATTAGCTTAAAATAGACTTATAACTGTAAGATGTATTATAAAACGCTCATGGTAATTACAAAGCAAAAACCTACAGTAGATGCACAAAGACAAAAGCATACCAAACCAAAAAAACCACATGAATTAACAAAACAAGACAGGACGCTTTTTAGTTTGATGTAGTCCAGCCTGTTCATTTTAGCTTTTTTTGCCTTTGTTTCTTGTGTCTTACCCCCAAAAATCATTGCCAAGACCAGTATCAGGGAGCTTTTCCCCTATGTGTTCTTCTGAGAGTTTTATGGTTTCAGGCATTATATTTAAGTCTTTAATCCATTCCAAGTTCATTTTTGTGAGTTGTCTTTGATAAGGGGTCCAATTTCATTCTTTTGCATATGTATGTTGTTTTTCCAATACCATTTATTAAAGAGACTATCCTTTCCCTTTGGCACTCTTGTCAAAGATTAGTTGATATCCTGTGTATGGGCTTACTCCTTGGCTCTTTATTCTTTTCCACTGGTCTATGTACCTGTTTTTATACCGGCACCATACTCTTTTGATTACTAGAAGTTTTTAGTGTATTTTGAAATCAGGAAATACGATGCCATCAGCTTTGTTCTTCCTTCTTAGCATTACTTTTGCTAGTTGGGGTCTTTTGTGGTTCCATATACATTTTAGGGTTATTTTTTCTATTTCTGTAAAAAATGCCATTGGAATTTTGATAAGGATTGCACTGAATTTGTAGATTACTTTGGATATTAGGGATATTTTAACAATATTAATTTTTATTATAATATTAATTTTTCTAATACCAGAACATGGATATCTTTATTTTTCTACAATTTCTTTCATCAGTGACTTACAGTTTTCAGTGTACAGGTTTTTCACCTCCTTGCTAAATTCATTCTTTAGTATTTTATTGTTTTTGATGTTATTGTAAATGGGATTTCTTAATTTTTTCTTTCAGGATAGTTTATTAATGTATAGAAATGCAAATGATTTTTCTATGTTGATTCTATATCCTGCAACCCTACTGAATTTATTCATTAGTTCTCATAGTTTTTTGGTGGAGTCTTTTAGGGTGTTTAGGGTGTTTTAGTATATACATAAAACCATATGCAAAAGACCCAAATAGACATTTTTCCAAAGACATAGAAATGGCCAAATAGTGCATGGAAAGTGTTCAACATCACCAGTCATCAGACAACTGCAAATCAAAACCACAATATTACCTCACACCTGTCAGAATGGCTAAAATCAAAAACACAAGAAACAGCAAGTGTTGGTGAGGATGTGGAGAAAAAGGAGCCCTCATGCACTGTTGGTGGGAGTGCAAACTGGTGCATCCATTGTAGAAAACAGTATGGGGCGTCCTCAAAATGTTAAAAATAGAACTATCAGACAATTCAGTAATCTCACTACTGGGTATTTACCTAAGGAATACAAGAACACTAATTCAAAGGGATAAATGCACCCCTATGTTTATTGCAGCATTATTTATAATAGCCAAATTATGGAAGCAGCCCAAAGGTCCACTGATAGATGAATGAATAAAGAAGATGTGGTATATATACACAATGGAATATTACTCAGCCATAAAGAAGATGTGGTGTGTGTATACACACATACACACACACACACACACACACACAATGGAATGGTGTGCATATATATATAATGGAACATTACTCAGCCATAAAAAAGAACAAAATCTTGCCATTTGTAATGACATGGATGGATCTAGAGGTTATAATGCTAAGGGAATTAAATTGGTCAGAGAAAGACAAATACCATATGATTTCACTCATATATGGAATTTAAGAAACAAAACAAATGAACAAAGGAAAAAAAAGGGAGAGATACAAATCAAGAAATAATAGACTCTCTATTATTTTTTATTTTTTTTTAAAGATTTTATTTATTTATTTGACAGAGAGAGAGAGACAGCGAGAGCAGGAACACAAGCAGGGGGAGTGGGAGTGGGAGAGGGAGAAGCAGGCTTCCTGCCGAGCAGGGAGCCCGATGTGGGACTCGATCCCAGGACCCTGGGATCACGACCCGAGCCGAAGGCAGACGCCCAATGACTGAGCCACCCAGGCGCCCGAAATAATAGACTCTTAACTATAGAGAACAAACTGGTGACTACCAGAGGGGAGATGGGTGGGAGGAAGGGTGAAATAGGTGATGAGGATTATGAGTACACTTATAATGAGCACTGAGTAATGTACAGAATTGTTGAATTACTATATTGTACACCTGACACTAATATAACACTGTATGTTAACTACACTAGAATTAAAATTAAACAAACTTAATAATAAATAAAAGACAAGAGATAACAAATGTTGGCAATGATGTGGAGAAAAGGGGACCCTTGTACAGCAATTGGTGCAGCCACCATGGAAAACAGTATGAAGGTTCCTTAAAAAATTAAAAATAGAGGGCCGCCTGGGTGGCTCAGATGGTTAAGCGTCTGCCTTCGGCTCAGGTCATGATCCTGGGGTCCTGGGATCGAGCCCTGCATTGGGCTCCCTGCTCAAGTGGGGAGCCTGCTTCTCCCTCTCCCTCTGCCATTCTCTCCACTTGTGCTCTGTGGCTCTATCTCTCTGTCAAATAAATAAATAAAATCTTTAAAAAAAAATTAAAAATAGAACTACTGTGTGACCCAGCAGTCCCACTCCTGGGGATATATATCCAAAGGAAATGAAATCATTATCCTGAAGAGATATCTGCACTCCCTTGTTCATTGCTGCACTATTTGCAATAGCCAAATATGAAAACAACATAAATGTTCTTCAGTGGATGAATGGATAAAGAAAATGAGGTATATATACAATGGAATATTATTCAGCCTTTAAAAAAAAAAGGAAATCCTATCATTTGACAACATGGATAAACCTGGAGGTCTTTATGTTAAGTGAAATAAGCCAGAAAGAGAAAAACAAATACTGTGTGGCATAATTTATATGTAAAATGTAAAAAAAAAAAAAAAGTTGACTTCACAGAAACAGAGAATAGAATGGTGATTGCCAGGCTGGGAGAAGGGGGTTATAGGGAGATATAGGTGAAAGAGTACAAACTTTTATAAAAAGAATAAGTTCTGAGAATCTAACGTATAGCATGGTAGCTGTAGTTAATAATAAGGTACTATATACTTGAAAGTTGCTGTGAATAGATTTTAAGTATTCTCACCACACACACAAAAAGGAATTAACTATGTGAGTCGATGGATGTATTAATTATCTTGATCTTACTAATCATTATACAATGTATATGTATATTAAATCATCATGTTGTGCACTTTAAATATATACAATTATATTTGTCAATTATTCCTCAGTAATGTGTGGGGGAAAAGGTAGAATCTAGATGTTTAGAGGGGATCCCCACAGAGCTGAGACAACTCTGAAGAGGTGGTCCTGTCCAACTGATATGGTGAATCTGACAGGACACAATGAAGTTTTTTCTATGAGTATGAGATAAAAAACACCTGGAAACAGAAACTATTGTATCTGGAACCAGCTGGCACTGGCAGGAACAGATAGATGTAGACTGGAAAGAGCAATCCCTTCTGCTTCTGTTATGGGTTGAATCATATCCCCTGCAAAATTCATATGATGTAGTACAACCCCAATACCTTAGAATGTGACCTTATTTGGAAATAGGATCATGGCAGATGTAATCAGTTAAGATGAGGTCATACTGGACTAGGATGGAATCCTAATCTATTATAACTGGGGTCCCTATAAAAGGGGGAAATTTGGACATGGAGACATGTATACAAGGAGAACACCATGTAAAAATGAATGCAGAAATTGAAGTGATGCTTCTACAAACTAAGGCATGCCAGAGATGGCAGTAAATCACCAGAAGCAAGAAGAGAGGCAGATTCTTTTTCAGAGTCTTCTGACACTTTGATCTTGAGCTTCTAGCCTCCAGAACTATGATACAACAAATATCTGTTGTTTAAGCCAAAAACAAAAAGAAACCAAAGTGATCATCATCAATGAAGGGATAAATCAAAATTGTGTGCCACTTGATATAAGATGCAATTAGAACAACACATCACATGTGTTCTTTTTGCTAAAAATGTAGAACTTAAATCTAATCATGAGGAGGCATTAGACAATCCCAAATTGATGGATATTCCACAAGTATCTGGCGCATGATATTCAAGTGTCAAGGTCATGAAAAAAAGAGTAAAGAACTGTACCAGACTAAAAGTGACTAATGAGACATGACAACTAATGCAATGCATGATTCTGAACTAGATCCTTTTGCTGCAAGGCAATTGGTAAAACTTCAAAGGGGTTGGAGGGTTACATGGTAGTAATGTATCAATGTTAATTTTGTGACTGTATTGCAGTTATTTAAAAGAGTGTGCTTATTTATAAGAAATACATAATAATTCAGATGTGATGGAGCATGAGGTTGACAAGTTACTCTCAAATGTTTCAAGAAAAACAATTATTCTCATAATTTTTCTGCAAGTTTGAGATTGTTTCAAATAAAAAATTTTTTAAATGTTTAAAGTACATACAAATTGTGAGAGAATAAGCTTTAGAGTTTGCTTGTTTTAGATCTGTTGATGGATATGAATTATGAATTAAATCCTTTTTAAAATTATTTGAAAGAGACGATTCAAGATTGAACTTTCTTTTCAATTACTCTTTGGTGATTTGACTGTGGTTTTGTGAATATGACTTCATGAATTGACTGAGCTACATTGGCTCAAATATATTAGAGTTATAGGTGAAATCACGCATCAGTGACTACTGTAAATTGTAATACTACTTGCATAGACACCATTGAAATTATTTGCATAAGAGGGTTTAAATACACACAAGTTATTAGATTCAAATAGCAGAACTGTTATTTACATACAGCTTTTTGTACTAATGATGTGATTAAGAAGGACATTAAGTTTAGAGCTTATTTTAGTTGTATTAATAGAGAGTCAAATGTGAATCAATAAAGTCACATAATAGAAAAACACTTACCTGTAGAAAGGAGTATTTATGAAATTTTTCATATTTTGGTCCTACATATTATGTGGTTATTTGTGCTTGAGTTACAGACACCTAGCAGTGTCAATTACATTTCTGTATATATTAGCTATAAATGTTGTTGTGGTTATTCAATCTTTGAATGTAGGAACTTAGTTTTAATTTTTTTTAATTATTTATTTATTTGAGAGACGGGGGTGGGAAGGGGCAAAGGCAGAGGGAGAAGCAGGCTCCCGGCTGAGCAGGGAGCCCGATGTGGGGTTCCATCACAGGACCCTGGGATCATGACCTGAGCCAAAGGCATATGCTTAACTGACTGAGCCACCCAGGAGGCCCTAGTTTTAATTTTTTAAAGTTTCATCTGCAAAAGCTATCATCTTACCTACTATTTTCTATTTTACTGAAGTTTTAATGTACAACTCTGAGATAAAATAGTGAAATGGAAATTGCTGTTAGTGGAAGTTGTCATAAATATATCTGAGAAATATTTTAGAGCTAAGTTTTGTTTACTCTGTGCTTAAAATAGGTATTCTATGGAGAGAAGTTATTAGGAAATTGTTACATAATGCCATGTATTTTGCAAAGTTGTTCAAGTGCTGGTGGTTTACAACGGATTAATTCTTGGTCACTTTTCCTTTCAAATAAATATGTCAGATGTCACATTATTAGACAGGAAAATGAGGTAACAGCTCAGAGAGAGCTGTTATAAATACTGTTATTATTTATAGAGATAAATAATAGGGAGGTTTTTAAAGAAACCTTTAGAAACTCTATTAGTTCAAACTCTATTAAAAGCAAAGTGGTTTTGACTGGGGGAGGCCAACAAATGACTACCTAAAGGCAAAATGGTGTTTTCACAATGATCAATTCAATAAAGCATCAATCGAGGCAGTGAAGCACTCAACTGAACATGGTAGAAACCTCTACAGTGCATAACAAAGTCACACACTTTGTTTTATTTAACCCCCAATTTATGAGATAGCAATGGGAATAGTTTGTTTTTTTTTCCAGATATTACTATGATATATTAAAATTACATGGATGTTTTGAGCTCCTTAGTTTAAAAAAAAACTATTTAAATATTAAATTGTACCACCAGCACCAACAAGGATCATTACAAAGTGTGGTGGGATATACTACATGATTATGATTCATGGCACTGTCAATACTTAATCATAAGCCTTATAGACCAGTTTCATAAGCTCAGTATACTTGAAAGTGAAAAACTACTTCATATTTTAAGTTACATCTACTTTTATATTATCTTTTGCCTTTAGATGCAAATATCATGCCCATGAGAGGTGAAGAGTTTGTAAAAGTTATCACTGAATGCAACATTTTCACACTAATAAGTTATTTGAACAAACCACTGCTAAGTTACAGCTATCAATCAGTAGACCAGTGAGACTGATTTGAATTGGTGTTAAAAAAATCTTTATCAGATTCCTATGCATAAAAATGTCATCTTCTCTTACTAGTAAGACAGGCATAGTTCTTAGATATTTTATTAGACTGACCTTCCTACATATACTTCTAATTTCATTGCAATTTCTCTGAAGAAAAACAGAATCCTAAGTATTGTGTGAGATAAATATACCTTGTTCAGTTTGTGTAGGTTATTGAATCTAAATTTTCCACATGCCTAGCCTAATATCCCACAGCAGTGTCAAAAGGGTTTTTAAGTTTTATTAAACTAGCTTATCATTAAATACTTGGGTTTTTAAGTTGCACAAGAAAAACATAGCTTTTATCAAATAATATGCCAAACATTAGCTACAATTCTCTTTGTCAGGAGTATGCAAATTTTCAAGTTTTATTGTTCTGAGAGCAGGTACATTTCAAAGGTTTTCTAACACATAATTATAGTTCAAATCTACTTTTCTCCAGTCAGCTATAAAGATATCTGGATGCATATTCTTAAATGATTTGATTTTCTTTTAATATGGACCTTGTGATCTGATTTGCATAGCTGGACCATCCTACAAGGGGATTCTCATTTTCTAATGACCTCAGAACCACTTTTAAGAACTGCATACTTACACAAAATACCCAGAAAATGGATGTCACTCTCCAATAGCCTTCTGACTCAGCTTTCCTTTATGGGCTCATCTGAAGCCATACACCTGCCTACAGTTTCCAACATAGCCAAACAGCAACATGCTCTTCCTAAAAGACAGTTTATCCAGTTTGGCTGTTTTCTCACCAGAAATGCCCTCCTTCATCTCCTTCCACCTAAGCAAAACTTACACAACTTTTGATGCCTACCTAACTTTGATGCCCACCTCAAATTGCATCTTCTTAAAGAAGCCCAAATTACCCATAAAAACCCTCAGTAATGCCCATGTCCTCTGTGCCTATATGGCTTACTGTCTGGGTCAGTCACTTTAGTTACCAACAAGGCATCTCTGTTATGCCTACTCAACAAAATGGTGAGTTCTCTGAAGTCAGTGATCATGACTCATGACTTCTTTATATCTTCCATAGTCCCAAATTCATAATTTTGCACATGGCAATCATGAATTTTTAAATCTAGAAAGAATCTGTAGGAATAATCTCAACCATATTAGGCAAATAAGAGACCAAGATCTAAAAGGTTAAGAAAGGCTGGAAATTATATATAGTGATTAATAAATGCTAGATTTACTCCTGAGTGTTACAAAGGATTTTAATATTTTTCTCTTTAAAAAATGTCCTCTAAGACCATCCTTTTCACACTTGAAGATGCATCAGAATCAACCAGAGAGCTTGTTAAAACACAGACTGAGAGGCCTGCAGCCCAGTGTTTCTGTGTAGGAGGTCTGTTGTGAGGCCCGAGAATTTGCATCCCTAGCAAGTCCCCAGGTCATGCTGATGCTACGTGCCAATGGGCTACCTTTGGAACAGCATTGCTGCAAGATAAAATTCTCACATGTAAATGTTATCTCCATTATAGTTTTTCTATTTTTGAACAAAAGGGTCATTTAAAACTGTTATATCAAATTGCTATCTCTTAAAAACATACCAACAGCTTCTCTTCCTAGCATGCTTTTAATTTGCTCTTAAGGATTCCACTTCTAGGGGCGCCTGGGTGATTCAGTCAGTTAAGCATCTGCCTTCTGCTCAGGAGGGTCCTGGGATCGAGCCCCGTGTTGGGCTCCTGGCTCAGTGGGGAGTCTGCTTGTCCCTCTCCTCCCAGCTTGCTCTCTCTCTCTCTCTCTCTCGCTTGTACTCTCTATCTTGCTCGTGCTCTCTCAAATAAATAAATAAAATCTTTAAAAAAAAAGGATTCTACTTCTACAATGATTCGAGGATATCAATTATCAAAGCAAAAAAAAAATCCCTGTTAAATGTCTTTTTATTCATTTTAATAAAAATTCAGATATTATTGGAAGGGACAACATTACTGCCAATAGGGCAATGACCTCTTATCTAAATTTAGCTTTCTCTCACAGGACTGAGAGCAGGGCTGATTGTAACAATTTTCTGGAAGGTAGCTTGGTGATACATTTTGAAAGCTTTTAAAAATGTATGTGATTCTCACTCCACACTCCAGCTTCTAGCGATTTATCCTGGAAAGAGAATAGAACAAGTGACCAAAGACAGAAATATTCTGTACCCCCATGTGATGATAGTTAGCCAGGCGTACGAATTTGTCAAAACTCATCAAATCATACACTTAAAAAAGGTATGATTTGGGGGGAAATTATACCTCAATAAAAATAAAGATGGTGTTGAGTGGGAAATTGAGTGAAGGTGTTTGCCATGGCCTTTGCAGTGGGTGTTATATGTATGTGGAGAAGGCCAGGTTTTCGAGTGTATGTGTACCCCCTAAAACTGAGAAGTAACCTTGCAACCACTTCTCTGGTTTTAAGTCCCAGAGAGTCAGAGTCATTTTATTTTTATTTTTTTAAAGATTTTATTTATTTATATGACAGAGAGAGACAGCGAGAACAGGAACACAAGCAGGGGGAGTGGGAGAGGGAGAAGCAGGCTTCCCGCTGAGCAGGGAGCCCGATGTGGGACTCGATCCCAGGACTCTGGGATCCTGACCTGAGCCTAAGGCAGACGCTTAACGACTGAGCCACCCAGGCGCCCGAGTCAGAGTCATTTTAAAGACTCACCTGTTGAAAGTTCCCCAGACAGGCAGAAAATGTTGACACATTGATAAGGTTTTCAGAAAAGCACAGTGGTCCAAACACCTAGGTTTTATTTATTTTTTTATTTTTTTAAAGATTTTATTTATTTATTTGACAGAGAGAGAGAGCACAAGCAGGGGGAGCGGCAGGCAGAAGAGGGAGAAGCAGGCTTTCAGCCAAGCAGGGAGCCCAATGCGGGGCTGGATTCCAGGACCTTGGGACCATGACCTGAATCTAAGGCAGATGCTTAACCAACTGAGCCACCCAGGCGCCCCAAGACCTAAGTTTTTAGATTGGACTCAAGCCATTGGCTAGAGTTTCTTCACTCTTTTGTCTGAGGCACTTTAAAGTTGAAAGAACTCCGTCTCAGGTGACTTCATTGTCATACCCCCCTCAGAGAGAGGGAAGCAAATAAAATGGCAATATTGTTCCTAAGGGGCTTTCTGGGGATGACAAATAGGTTTGCTATTTCTGCATCATCTTTCTGCTTTCTCACCTTGATTGTCAGCTCCCGGAGAGTACTTACTCATCTTCTGTCCTCTGGAGCCCTGCTTTACTCATAATTGTTACCCAGTAATTATGTAACAGGATTGAAATAATTCCTTACTTTTGAGTTTGTGTTTTGAAAACTTTCATTTCAGTCTACTGGAAAGTTATCAGTGTAGTACTCTGGGAGGATGTTAACAAATATATTTGGAAGGTATTTCCAACAATGTTGCAAATCATTTTTTTAACAAAACTTTCCAAATGGCATTTGTTTTCTTAAGTGACTTGCATATTAAATTTTCTTAATTTTAAAAGTAGAAAACAATGTTTTTCTCCCTATATTCTAGAGCTGCAGATGAATGTGGTTTCTAAAACTTTTGCCAAGTCATATATTTTCATTAGCCACAGTGATCTTGCAACAGAAGCTTTGCTATAGGCTATGTTAAAGATACATGAGGCAGAATATAAAATAGCTAGAATTTATTGTGTTACATGGTATTGCAAAATTAAGGCTACCTGCTTTTTTTTAAAGTATAAACGCATATCAGCTGACTGAAAAGATTATCTTGAGGTCCAATCGTTCAAATAATAACAAGCTATTTTTTAGTTAAGACTAAAATAAAAGGCTGTTAACAACATGAGGTGAAATTGAATGGGAAATGCCTACATTTGTGAGAATCTGCTAGTGTTCTTAATGGGTAGTTCATAGAACAAGGGCCATTAGATGTAAGAGTATGATATTATGGCAGATACACCCAAAGCTGTGACAGAAGGAAGTCTACAGGGAAAGTGCACTCCATTGCCTCTATTTGAGTTTCTTCTTGATTCCCATATAAAATCTAAATCTTGCTCATGGCTTGCTTTTTGTTGAAAACTTATTAATTAACCTTAGGATTTTCTACTTTGTGCCTCCTAATTTTTTTTCAGTGGCGCAGGCATTTGCAAACTGCTCTGTTATTTTGTATGCTGAAGTGTTTTTCATCTTGTAAGAAGGTTAAGAATGTCTCTCATGGAATCTAAGTGTAGGAGGTAGGTACTCTCAGAGATGAAGTGACTTGTCCAAGGCCACTCTGCCGATGGCCTCAAAGAGTTCTAAATTCAGGTCTACCTGACTCCAGAGCCCCAGCATATTTGTGCAAATATCAGAATTTAGACATTTGTACCTACTCCTTAAATGTCCTTATTTATTTCCAGCCCTCCTTCCTCATACCCCTGCCTAAATCTTGGCCACATTTCTTTTTGTGAAATTGGTTTTAGTCAGTTCTTAAGTCTTCCCTCTGGAGAGCTCTTTCTAGAGTAGAAAATAATGAAAATGTGCTATATATCTTCCATAGTTATTCGTCTTATGTCACATACCACCCTCCCACCCTGACTGCCCTACCTACTTGCCCAGTTACTTGCTACCCTACTTTCTGTTGCAATTGCTGACTTTATTTTCTTCAAAATATGTTTCACTATCTAAACTTATATTATTTACTTATTTACATTTGTCCTGTCTGCCTCTGCCTACTGGAGTGTAGGCTACCTTGGAGCATAAACCTCATCTACTTAATTCTACTCTTCCTTTACCACTTACGTGCTAGAGGCATGGACTTAGGCTCACTAGATGTTGGTTGAATGAGTAATCACTAGGCATTTGACACTGGGCTAGCAATTAGCAGGGTGATGACATCATTCTCACACTTGGCTGCAGCTCTCCTGGTAAGAAAGCAGTATATTTTTGTTTCTAGTCACCACCTTCCTACAGAAAGCATTTCAAATGGATTCCAGTGTCACTAAGCTGAAAATTATTGCCATTAATATGCTTCTGTTCTAGAAAGTTATATAAATGAGATAAAAAAGTAAAAATGTTATTCTCTGTCAGTTACATATGAGCAGTTTATGTCTTAAGGTCTCCAAAACTATTTTCCTGTGTATTCACAAGATACCACATTTTGCTTAATTATTAATTTCAGCCATTTGTAGACGTTTACTATTGGAGAAAAGTGAATATTAACAAGGAAGTCAAAAATCAACTCTGAGGTTTTCTTTTTATAACCTAAAATCATTCACACAGTGTTTGGTTATACATGACTTTTTTCTCATTTCTTCTAAATCAAACATGTATTTTTTTTCTCTTGTTAAGTGAGCACTTATAGATTATTTAATAAATGTGATTATAACCACACATTTAGAAGCTCAATCACTATTAAATGCTCTGTGATGGTAAACTGAGAAGATTGACATTAAATATCATGGACATTAACTGTTTCCTGGTGAATGATTTATGTTTTATACCATGTTTAGTGATAATACCCTTTCCATGGTCCAAAAGCAAAAAGCAAGAATAAAGCACTTGGTAGATGAGATCATAAACTGCGATGGGAAGTTCTAATCAGAAACAGTATTGAAACAGAAATAAACCCATGGGTCACTTTTTTATTCAGTGCTTTTGAGCTGACAGTGACCGTAAAGCATACCCACATATATTTGAATATGTGAATATGTAAGTATATACATGCATATATGTAGCCTGACATTGTTTAAAAGCATTTAAAGTAACTCTTAATAATATAATTTGTTATTCATAATAATGTTTCTTAGCAGTAGATGTTAGCCGTTTTCCACATTTTACCAATGAGGGAAACTAGGGCTCTAGGAGATTATATAACCTATCCAAATTGATAGAAAGTACACTTGGGCCTTGAATTCTGGTTATCTGTCTGGTTTTTCACTACCTAAAAAGAATAGAAGTTAAACAGGAAAAAAAAAAAGACAAAAATGCCCAAATCACAATTTAGCTTTTGATTTTAATTTGTCAACTTCGTTAGCGTATAGCTCTTATTCTCTTACTATTCCTTAATGTCAGTAGGTTCTAACTCAATTTATTCTACGGTTATCATTAAAACTTGTTAACCCATTAAAAAAAAAGTAAAAGTAAGACAATTACTACCTTAATTTAAGATTTAGGTGCAGGCAACATAATCTATTATAGTTAATTAATGGAAAAGTATTTATTTCAGGGTATTGATTAGCTTAAAAAATTACTGGGAAGGCCAGTGTACCAGACTTGACTGCCACCAAGCTAGTAATACTGAACCATATCAAGAGATTGTTACATGGAAATTCACCTGTTGCTGCTTCCTGCATCTCAACTCTTACGGGACCAGCAGCTTTAGCAGCTGCAGAAATACAATACCTCCACAACTGCTCTGGCTTCTTCAATACTCATTCTAGCCCTACAATTCTCACTAAATAGAAGCTAGTTAGCTTGTGGGAAGGTTACTGAATGCATGTATCCAGAGCTATATCAACCATAGTGCTGCAGCATAACATATACAATTCAGTGGCTTTAAACAATATTCGGCATTTTTTCTTATACTTCCACAGTGTGGCTGAGGTTAGCTGATGTAGATGGGGCTTTATTGGGTTGCTCTGCTTCATGGTATAGACCTGGCTGGACTTGGCTCTTTGATGTGTGTTGAATTCATTCTGAATCCAACTGTATTCACTTTGGGGCTCAAGCTGAGGGGCAACAGCTACCCAAGAGTATTACTTTTCATGGTAACGGGAGAAATCGGGAAAGCAAGCAGAAACAAACACTGTCTCTTCCAGCCGAAGGTCAGAATTGGCAAATTATCACCTCTGCTACATTTTTTGGGCTAATACAAGTCTCATGGCCAAGTCCAAAATCAAGATGAAGTACATTCCAACCTCTAGTGGAAGGGACTGCAAAGTCACATGGCAAAGGGAGCAGGTAAAGGGAGGGATGAAGGCCTGGGACTAATACTTAAATCTATCACATCAGGAAATATTACTTTGGGATTCAGCCCATGATAAAAGAAAGGCACAATTGGAGAACTGTAATAATGGAGAGTTTCAAAAACTGGGCTGTGACAAAGAAAAGAGGTATACTACATAAAATAAATGTAATAGAAAATGAAGAAAGTATATTCTGTGTAGCTTATGTGAGCATAAACATTAAAACATCAATGAAATGTTCTGGATGACAATTGTGACTTCTATCAAAAGATTTCTATATTCCATAAATAATATGTGCATGCATAGTAGATGTATGCACGTGGTAGAGACTCATACCATACTCACAGGTATGAGTATATAAACAGCAATCTTACCAATTGTTGCACCTTAATAACATAGAAACAAGATATGTATAAAATTGACGGAGATTTAAAACTGAAATAAGTTTATATTTATGGATATTACTTATTTTAGTCTATTTTGTAGCAGACATGTGGCTATGTGCTGAGGCTAAGGAGAGGACATTGATTAAGTTTCTGCTGGTGTGATCTTGTGTATACACAGAAGAATAGTGATACAGGCCCCAAGGTATAAGTTGAATAAGAAGTAAAAAATAAGCATTACTTATTAAATGAAAATCATGTACTCTAGTTGTGAACCTGAGGAATTAACAGATTACTCATTTCATAAGACTCAACTCCTTGGCCTCAAGAGATTCTAGATTATGTGATTGCTCCAGCTTCAGCTCTTCTTGAAGTTCCTAGCACCCTTACCATGGTTCATGAAATGTTCTGTAACCATTTATTTTCCAAGACCCGTCAGTACTTTGCTAGTCTCTGCTAGGAATAATTTCATAGTCCTGGATTAGTGGAGTCTTCTCTTATGTAACAATACAATCATGTAGGGAAAGAAGAGAAATATTTCTGTCATTTCCTATTCTTTCCCAAAACTGGAGGGCCTTCATTTCAAAGATTTGAAATGTTAGACCTTTGTTTTAGCAGCTACCATCTTTTCAGGCCAAGGGAAAAATTAAGCTATGGCTGCATAACAACATATAGTATTACAATTAAACCAATTAGAAAAAGGCCAATAAATTCAAGAGATGTTAAAACTATAAAAAAGATAAAAAGGTAAATATAAATAATTATGTTATATATAATTTCTTTAAGCACTGAGTTGTAAAAGCCTGGTGAAAAAGTTTTAGTTTTAATTTGATTTCACCAGATATAAGAGAGCTCTATTTTCTATTACTCTAATATATTTTACTTACAGCTATGCTTATTTTATGATTATTTTAAATCATTTTAAAATATTTTGAGTACCATAAAACATTTTATGTCATATTTAGGAACTTAGTCTGTGAACTAGATCTTTTAAAAATGTTAACTGCCTTAACATTCAAGTGCTTAAAATTCTTCCCCAATAGCAGAAAAGACCGCTAATTTTACAGTGGATAATAATGGAAGAAAAAGAATGGTATACAAGAAATTGAGTTGTTAAAGGGTATTCAGGAATGAGTAGGATACTATTACACAGAGATAAACAACCACATTATCAAAATCAGCAAATGATTATTCAGCTTCTACATTTTTTTTGCACTTGATCTTAGCCAAAAGGCTGAGAAGCGATTCTACATTTTTTTTTGTTATGCTAGTTTTATTTTTTAAATACACTCTGCAATAAATGCATTACAGTTAAAAATTTAGAGAACAGTTATCCATATAGTGCTTGAAATCATCTCAGGTGCCACCAAGGATAAACATACCACACATGTTCAAGTAAGCAGTGGGGGGTACTTGGTGGGTTTTTGCATGGGAATGATATAGTTAGATTTACATTTTAACCAGGTTGCTTGACAGCTAAGTGAAGGATAGGTTTTTCCTATTAATTTTTCAAAACCTCTTGACTTTTACCTTTTTTTTAATTAATAAAATTTACTTTTTAGAGCACTTTTAGGTTCATAGCAAAATTGAGCAGGAAGTGCAGAGAGCTTCTATATATTCCTTGGTGTATACACACACATACATCCTTCCCCACAATCAGTATCACCCACCAGAGTGCTACATTTGTGAGAACTGATGAACCTCCAATGACACATCATTATCACCTAAAGTGCACAGATTACATTAAGGTTCATTCCTTTTGAAATTTTTTTGTAAACTTTTAATCCCAGTATGTTAACATACAGTGCTATATCAATTCCAGGTGTATAATGTAGTGATTCAGCAATTCCATACATTGGTCAATGCTCATCATAACTGTACTCTTACTCCTCTTCACCTATTTCACCCACTCCCTCACCCACCTCTCCTTTGGGAACCATCTGTTTTCTCTATACTTAAGAGTCTGGTTTTTTTGTCAGTCTCTTTTTCCCTGGTTCGTTTGTTTTGTTTCTTAAGTTCTACACAAGAGTGAAATCATATGGTATTTGTCTTTCTCTGACTGATTTATTTACTTAGCATAATACACTCTAGCTCTATACATGTCATTGCAAATGGCAAGTTTCATTCTTTTTCGTGGCTGACTAATATCTCATTGTATATATGTACCACATCTCCTCTATCCAGTCAGCAGTTGATGGACATTTGGGTTCTTTCCATAATTTGGCTATTGTTGATATTGCTGCCATAAACATAGGGGTTTATCTAGGCGTATATCCTTCCAAATTAGCATTTTATATTCTTTGGGTAAATACTTAGTAGTATGATTACTGGATCATATGGTAGTTCTATTTTTAATTTATTAAGGAACTTCAATACCGTTTATCATGTAGCTTCATCAGCTTGCACTCCTACCAACAGCACGTGAGGGTCCCTTTTTCTCTACATCCTCACCAACACTTGTTTCTGTGTTTTTGCTTTTAGCCACTCTGACAGGTGTGAAGTGATACCTCATCGTGGTTTTGATTTGCATTTTCCTGGTGATGATTGATGTTGAGCGTCTGTTTTTGTATCTGTTGGTCATCTGTATGTCTTCTTTTTTTTAATTTAAATTCAATTAGCCAACATATAGTACATCATTAGTTTTTGATATAGTGTTCAATGATTCACCAGTTGCGTATCACACCCAGTGCTCATCACATCACGTGGCCTCCTTAATGCCCATCATCCAGTTACCCCATCCCCTCCCCCACCTCCCATTCACTAACCCTCAGTTTGTTTTCCATAGTTAAGATTCTCTCATGGTTTGTCTCCCTTTCTGATTTCTTCCCATTCAGTTTTCACTCCCTTCCCTTGTACTCTGCTTTAATTCTTATATTCCACATATGAGTGAAACCATATGAAAATTGTCTTTCTCTGATTGACTTATTTCACTTAGCATAATACCCTCCAGTTACATCCATGTCGATGTAAATGCTAAGTATTCATCCTTTCTGATGGCTGAGTAATATTCCATTGTACATATACCACATCTTCTTTATCTATTCATCTGTCGAAGGTCATCTTGGCTCCTTCCACATTTTGGCTATTGTGGACATTGCTGCTATGAACACTGGGGTGCAGATGCCTCTTCTTTTCACTACATCTATATCTTTGGTGTAAATACCTAGTAGTGCAATTGCTGGGTTGTAGGGTAGCTCTATTTTTAACTTCTTTTTTTTTTTAAGATTTTATTTGTTTATTTGAGAGAAAGAGAATGAGAGAAAGAGAGCATAAGCAGTGGAGGGGCAGAGAGAGAAGCAGACTCCCCGCTGAGCAGGGAGCCTGATTTGGGGCTCGATCCTGGGACTCTGAGATCATGACCTGAGCCGAAGGCAGACACTTAACTGACTGAGCCACCCAGGCGCCCCTCTATTTTTAACTTCTTGAGGAACCTCCATACTGTTTTCCAGTGTGGCTGTACCAGCTTTCATTTCCACCAACAGTATACGAGGGTTCCCCTTTCTCCACATCCTTGTCAACATTTGTTGTTTCCTGTCTTGTTAATTTTAGCCATTCTGACTGGCATAAGGTGGTATCTCATTGTGGTTTTGATTTGTATTTCCCTGATAACAGGTGATGTTGAGCATTTTTTTCATGTGTCTGTTGGCCATTTGTATGTCTTCTTCTGTTCATGTCTTCTGCCCATTTCTTGACTGGATTATTTGTTTTTTGGGTGTTGAGTTTGATAAGTTCTTTATAGATCTTGGATACTAGCCCTTTATCTGATATGTCATTTGCAAATATCTTCTCCCATTCTGTAGGTTGCCTTTAGTTTTGTTGACTGTTTCTTTTGCTGTGCAGAAGTTTTTTATCTTGATGAAGTCCCAGTAGTTCATTTTTGCTTTTATTTTTCCTTTGCCCTTGGAGACGTGTCTAGTAAGGAGTTGCTATTGCCGATAGATATCAAAGAGGTACTGCCTGTGTTCTCCTCTAGGATTTTAATGGTTTCCTGTCTCACATTTAGGTCTTTAATCCATTTTGAATTTATTTTGTATATGGCATAAGATAGTGGTCCAGTTTCATTCTTTTGCATATAGCTGTCCAGTTTTCCCAACACCATTTGTTGAAGAAACTGTCATTTTCCATTGCATGTTTTTCCTATGTTGAAGATTAATTGACCTTATTATCACGGACTTACTTCTGGGCCCTCTATTCTCTGTTATATTGATTTAGGTGTCTCTTTTTGTGCCAGTGTCATACTGTTCTTATTACTAAACTTTGCAGTATATATTGATATCTGGGATTATGATACCTTCAGTTTTATTATTTTTTTCAAGATTGCTTTGCCTATTCAGTCTTTTGTGTTTCCATACAAATTTTAAGATTATTTGTTCTATTTTTCTGTGAAAAATGCTATTGGTATTTTGATAGGGTTTGCATTAAATCTGTAGATTGCTTTGGGTAGTATGGACATTTTAACAATATTTAATCCTCCAAAACCCAAGAACATGGAATATCTTTTCATTTGTTTGTTTCATCTACAATTTATTTAATCAATGTTTTATACTTTTCACCTCCTTAGTTATGTTTATTCATAGGTATTTTATTATTTTTGGTGCAATTATAAATGGGATTGTTTTCTTAATTTTCTCTTTCCACTTCATTATTAGTGCATAGAAATGTAATGGATTTCTGTGCATTGATTTTGTATTCTGAGATATTACTGAATTCATTTATCAGTTCTAGTAATTTTTTTGATGGAGTCAGAGTTTTCTACATATAGTATCATGCCATGTACAAATTGTGAAAGTTTCACTTCTTCCTTACTATTTGGATGCCTTTTATTTCTTTTTGTTGTCTGATTGCTGTGGTTAGGACTTCCAGTACTATGTTGAGTAAAAGTGGTGAGAGTGGGCAACCTTGTCTTGTTCCTCAATCTTAAGGGAAAAGCTCTCAGTTTTTCTCCATTGAGTATGATGTTAGCTGTGGGTTTCTCATAGATGGACTTATTATATTGAGGTATATTCCCTCTAAACCTACTTTGTTAAGGGTTTTTATCATGAATGGATGTTGTACTTTGTTAAATGCTTTTTCCACATCTATTAAAATGATCATATGGTTTTCATTCTTTCTCTTGTTGATGTATCACATCATCTCTTAATCATTATGAATGATGTTTGTCATGTATTGTTTGATTGGTTTGCTAATATTTTGTTGAGGATTTTTGCATCTATATTCATCAGAAATATTGGCCTGTAGTTCTCTGTTTTTAATAGTGTCTTTATCTGATTTTGGTATCAGGGTAATGATGGTCTCATACAATGAATTTGGAAGCTTTCCGTCCTCTTCTATTTTTTGGAATAGTTTCAGAAGAATAGGTATTAACTCTTCTCTAAATGTTTGGTATTTATCTGTGAAGCCATGTGGTCCTGGAGTTTTGTTTGTTGGGAGTTTTTGATAACTGCTTTAGTTTCATTGCTAGTAATCAGTCTGTTCAAACTTTCTGTTTCTTCCTGCTTCAGTTTTGGTAGGTTGTATGGTTATAGGGATTAATCCATTTTTTCAAGGTTGTCAAATTTTTTGGCATATAATTTATATAAATATAAATAAATAAATAAATATCCCCTTACAGTGGTTTGTATTTCTGTAGTGTTGGTTGTTACTTCTCTTTTTTCATTTCTGATTTTGTTTATTTGAATTCTCTTTACTTTTTCTTTCTTTCTCCCTTCCTTCCTTTCTTTTCTTTTTTTTTTTTAAAGATTTTATTTATTTATTTGAGAGAGAGAGAATGAGAGACAGATAGCAAGAGAGGGAAGAGGGTCAGAGGGAGAAGCAGACCCCCCGCTGAGCAGGGAGCCTGATGTGGGACTCGATCCCGGGACTCCAGGATCATGACCTGAGCTGAAGGCAGTCGCTTAACCAACTGAGCCACCCAGGCGCCCTCTTTTCTTTTTTTTCTTTTATAAGTCTGGCTAAAGGTTTATCAATTTTGTTGATCTTTTCAAAGAATCAGCTCCTGGTTTCGTTGATCTGTTCTGTTGTATTTTTTGTTTATTTCTGCTCTAATCTTTATTATTTACTTCTTTCTACAGTTTAGAGTTTTGTTTGTTCTTTTTCTAGCTCTTTAGGTTTAAGCTTAGGTTGTTTGCAATTTTTCTTGCTTCTTGAGGTCGGGTTATATTGTTATAAACTTCCCTCTTAAAGCAGCTTTTGCTGCACCCCAACAATTTTGGACATTGTGTCTTTCTTTTCATTTGTCTCCATGTATTTTTTGATTTCCTCCTTGACTTCTTGGTTAGCCTATTCATTGTTTAGGAGCATGTTATTTAACCTCCATGTATTTGTGTTTTTTTCCAAATTTTTTCTTGTGGTTGATTTCTAGTTTCATAGTGTTGTGGTGAGAAAAGATGTATGATATCACTTGTTGTTTTGAATTAGTTGAGATTTGTTTTGTGGCCTAACATGTGATCTATTCTGGAGCATGTTCCATATGCACTTGGAAAGAGTATGTATTCTACTGCTTTAGGACAAAATGTTCTGAATATAGCTGTTAGATCCATCTGGTCCAATGTATCATTCAAAGCCTTTGTTTCCTTACTGATCCTCTATTTGGATGATCTTTCCAACCATGTCAGTAGGGTGTTAAAGTCCCTTACTATTATTGTGTACTATCAATTACTTCTTTATGTTTGTTATTAGCTGCTTTGTGTATTTGGATGCTCCCATGTTAGGTGCATAAATATTTACAATTGTTGTATTTACTTGTTAGACTGTTCCCTTTATGATTATATAGTGTCCTTTTTTGTCTCTTGTTACAGTCTTTGTTTTAAGGTCTATTTTGTCTAATATAAGTATTGCTACCTCAGCTTTCTTTTCACTTCTATTTGCATGATAAATGCTCTTCCCTCCCCTTATTTTCAATCTGCATGTATCTTTAGGTCTGAAATGAGCCTTTGTAGCCAGCATATATCCATTGATGGAATGTTTGATTGGAGTGATTGGTCCATTTACATTCAAAATAATTATTGATAGGTATGTACTTATTGCCATTTTGTTACCTATTTTATGGTTGTTTTTGTAGTTATTCTCTGTTCTGCTCTTCTCTTGTTCTTTTCTCTCACAGTTTGCTGACTTTCCACTTGGATTCCTTTCTCTTTATTTTTTGAGTATCTATTACCAGTCTTTGACTTGTGGTTACAATTAGGTTTATATATAATATTTTATGCAAATAGCAGTCTGTATTAAGTTGATGGTCTCTTAACTTTGGACCCATTCTTTACTCCTCTTCCCACCCCACCCCCCATCCTTTAGGTATATGGTGTCATACTTTACATCCTTTTATTTTGTGAGTCCCTTGACTGATTTATATAGATATACTTAATTTTACTGCTTTTGTGCTTCCTACTTTTTTTACTTCTACTTAGGTCTTTCTTTTCCACTCAAAGAGTCCTCTTTAACATTTCTTGTAGGGTTGTTTAGTGGTGATGAATTCCTTTAGCTTTTGTTGGTCTGGGAAACCCTTTATCTCTCCTTCTATTCTGAATAATAGCCTTGCTGAATAGAGTATTCTTGACTACAGGTGTTTTTTTTTTTCTTTCAGTATTTTGAATATATCATAACACTGTCTTCTGGACTGCAAAATTTCTGCTAAAAAACCAGCTGATAGCCTTATGGGGTTTCTCTTGTATGTAACTGTTTTCTCTTGCTGCTTTTGAAATTCTGCCTTTATTACTACTTTTTGCCATTTTAATTACTGTGACTTGTTATGGACCTCCTTGGGTTCATTTTGTTGGGGGCTTTCTGTGACTCCTGGATCTGGATTTCTATTTCCCGCCTCAGATTCAGGAATTTTTCAGCTATTATTTCTTCAAATAAATTTTCTGCCCCTTTTTCTCTCTTTCTCTTCTCCTTCTGGGATCCCTATAAAGTGAATGTTATTATGCTTGATGTTGTCACTGAGTTCCCTTAGTCTATTTTCATTTTTTATTTTTTTCTCTTTTGTTCAGCTTGATTTCTTTCCATTACTGATCCATACTTTTGCTTCTTCTAGTCTACTATTTATTCCCTCTAGTGTATTTTTATTTTTTTTAAAGATTTTTATTTATTTGTCAGAGAGAGAGAGAGCACAAGCAGGGGGAGCAGCAGGCAGAGGGCGAAGCAGGCTCCCCACTGAGCAGGGAGCCCAACATGGGGCTTGATCCCAGGACCCTGGGATCATGACCTGAGCTGAAGGCAGACGCTTAACCAACTCAGCCACCCAGGTACCCCCTTCTAGTGTATTTTTAATTTCAGTCATTAAGTTCTTAATCTCTGATTGGTTTTTTTTATGTTTTCAGTCTCTTTGTTGAAGGTGTCACTGAGGTCCTCCATTCTTTTCTCAAGTCCACTGAGTATCTTTATGACCATTACTTTAAATTCTCTATCAGGCATATTACTTGTCTCCATTTTGTTTAGTAGCTTCCTGTGATTCTGACCTGTTCATTCATTTGGGGCATATTCTTCTGTTTCCCCATATTGTTTCTTTGTGTCTGATTCTATGTGTTAGGAAAGTCAGCTGCATCTCCTGCTCTTGAAAGTGTTGGCCTAATGAAGAAGAGATCTTGTAGTGTCCTACAGTGCAGTGTCCCTTGTTCATCAGAACCTGATGCTTCAGTGTATCTCCTTTGTGTGTTGCATATGCCCTACTATTGTGGCTGAGCCACTTTTGCCTTCAGTCATCTGCAATGGCTCTCTTTACCTGTTGTGGGCAGGATTTAGTCCCTGTACTGTTAGTGGGCCAGTCTGGGGCTGCTTTGGGCTTCAGATGAGTCAGTCAAGGCATTTACCAGAGATGCAGTAGCACTTGAACTGCAGGATACTTTCCCATGTTGTCCCCTGAGAAGCTTTTGTTGGTGGCTTAGGTCTGCAGTCAGACCTGGTGTCTGTCCCCAGCCCACTGCTGGGGCCCCAGTTGGACTGGTGTATGTGCTTATCTTCCCCTCTCTCTGGGGCAGAAGTCATTTTGGAGTGGTGCTGGCCCCTGTCAGGGCTGCTTTCATACTGCCAGACTTGTGGCACAGCTTTGGGTGGGCTCCCTCCAGGGGTGTATTGGAGGGGCTGGTCTGCAGAAGAACTTGGGAGTGGGGAATGCAGTGCCAGCAAAGATCACACTGGTCTGCGACAGGAGGGAACTTTCAGCCTGAGAAAACTACGGCTGATACTGGCTGGATTGGAGGGGGCAGATCCTTAGAAGTGTGTGGAGGTTGAGGTATGCTGTTAGCAAACTTGGTGAAGAGTGTTGATGTTGCACTCACTGGTTCTCACAGGTGTCTGTGTGTCTAGGCTGTGGGGCAGAGGAGGGAATTGGTTCCCACCAACTCTTTTTTCTCTTGGAGAAGTCTCCCAAAGACTCCTACCCCTCCAGCACATGCTCTGAGATTAGTAAATAAATCTGATTCCTATATACCCTAAGTGTTTTTCAAGCACTGCTTCTATGCTGTATCTCAGTGAGGCTGTTTGTTGTGCTATCTCTTTAAGGGCAGGAACTATGCCCTTCCAGCTCTCCCAGGGCCTAACCCATTGATTTTTAATGTTCCAGGTTTAAGCCCCACTGATTGTTAGGCCCATCTGGTTTTCAAAGTCAACTGTGATGGGGATTCATCTTCCATGTGCAAGTCCTATACCTGGGGTGCCTGGTATGGGGTATCTGCTCCTCTCCCTACTCCACGTCTGTTGTGTGCCTCCCTCCTGCTGACAGTACTATGGCTCCATTTGACTTCTGACCACATCCCCCCCTTCCCACCCTCTTTCATGTGTCCCCTTCTCTCCTATAGCTGTGGAGAGTCTGACCATTTCCTGGGTTGTTTACGCTGATATGGGTGTTATCTAGTTCGTATCTATGGGATGAGGTGAGCTTAGGATCTTCCTTCTCTGCCATCTTCCCAGGAGGTCAACCTGTGAACAGTTCTCATTAGGGTTCACTCTTGATGTTGTACATTCTATGTGTTTTGACAAATGCAAATTATATGTATCCACCATTGTAGTATCATGAAGAATAGTTTTAGGGCCTAAAAATGCTCTGTGCACTACCTATTCATTCCTGCCTCCTACATAGCCCCTGGATAACACTAATCTTTTCACTGTTTCCACAGTTTTGCCTTTTCCGAAATGTCATATAGTTGGATTTATATATTATGTAGCCTTTATATGTTGGTTTCTTTGACTCAGTAATATGCATCTAAGTTTCTTCCATGTCTATTCATGGTTTGATAATTCATTTCTTTTTAGCACTGACTGAAGTTCCACTGTCTGGGTGTACCACGGTTTATTCATTCACCTACTGAAGGGCATTTTGTTTGCTTTCAAATTTTTGCAATTATGAATAAAACTGCTGTGAACATCAGTGTTCGGGTATTTCTGTCAACAGAAATTTTCAACTCCTTGAGTAAATACCAAGGAGTGCAATTCCTGGATATATGATAAGAATATGTTTAGTTTTGTAAGACACTGCCAAACTGTCTTCCAAAGTGTTTGAATCATTTTGCACTTCCACCAGTAATGTATGAAAGTTCCTATTGCTCCACATCCTCACTAGCATTTGCTATATGTGTTTTAGATTTTGATGATTCTAATAGGTATATATTAGAATCTTACTTAATTTTCAATTGCCTGATGACATGTTATGGTGAACATATTTTCATATGCTTACTTGCCATTTGTATATCTTCTTTGTTCTTCTTTGTGTCTGTTCATGTTTTTTGCCCATTATTTAATCAAGTTGTTTATTTTCTTATTGTTGAGTTTTAAGAGTAGCTTTTTATATTTTGAACAACAGACCTTCTGCAGGTGTGTCTTTGGCAAATATTTTCTCCTAGTCTGTAGCATGTCTTTTCATTCTCTCGATAGTGTCTTTTACAGAGCAGAAGTTCTTGATTTCAATAAAGCCAAGCTTATTAATTCTTTCTTGCATTATAATACCTTTGGTGTTGTATCCAGAAAGTCATTGCCATACCCAAAGTCACCTAGATTTTCTCCTGTTATCTTCTAAGAATTGTGTAGTTTTGGGTCTAAGAATTGTGTAGATTTAGGTCCATGATCAATTTTGAGTTTATTTTTGTGAAAACTATAAGGTCTGTGTCCAGATTCTTTTTTTTTTTTTTTTTTGCATGTGGATGTCCAGTATTGTTCCAGTACCATTTGTTGAAAAGACTGTCTTTATTGTATTGCCTTTGTTCCTTTATCAGTGATCAGTTAGCATAATTATATCAATCTATTTCTGGGTTCTTCATTCTGTTCTACTGATCAATCTCTGTTATTTCACCATTACCACACTGTTTTGATTACTGTATCTTTAGAGTCAGTCTTAAAGTAGTAGTATCAATCCTCCGACTTTTTTCTTTTCCTTCAATATTGAGTTGGCTCATTGGGTCTTATGCCTTTCTGTATAAACTTCAGAATCGGTTTGTCGATATCCACAAAAAACTTGTGAGAATTTGATTTAGATTATGTTGAATCTATAGATTAAGTTGAGGAGAACTAGATCTTGACAATGTTTAGTCTTCTTTTCCATGAATTTCCCCTATAACCTCTGATGGATCAAAAAAAGTTGTTGATTTTTTAATTTTTTAGCTTCATACTTGCTGTTAGGGTAGCGTGAGGACTTCTAAGCTTCTTACATTTGGACCAGAAACCAGAAACCAGAAGCTCTTAGTAGTTCTTTCAAAGGCTAATGTGTTTATTTCTAAACAGAAAATGAAAAATTCAAAATGGCAAAACATTACAGAAATACCATGAAGATATTGTGGGTTTGGTTTCAGACCATTGCAATGAAGCAAATATCACAGAAAAGTGATTCAAATGAATTTTTGGTTTCCCAGTGCATATACAAATTATTTTTACACTATTAAGTGTAAGTCTATTAAGTGGGCAATAGTATTGTGTCTAAAAGACAATGTACATACCTTAATTTAAAAATTAGTCTATTGCTAAAAAAATGCTAACCATCCTCTGAGCTATCAGTGAGTCCTCATCACTGATCACAGATAACTATAACATATATAATAATAATGAAAAATTTGAAATATTGTGAGAATTACCAAAATGTGACACAAAGACACAAAATGAGGAAATGCTATTGAAAAAAAAGGCACCAACAGACTTGTTTGACTCAGGGCTGCCACAAAATTTCAATTGCAAAAAACTTCAATTTGTAAAAAACAAAAACAAATCAAAAAAAACTTCAATTTGTAAAAAAAAACCCAATACCTTTATTGCGAAGAATAATAAAGGCGAGCACAAAAAAACAAGTATAGCTGTTTTATAAATTTTGCCAAACACATTTTTCCAGATCAAATTAAAGTTGAGGAGACCAGTCAAAATGTGATGGAAAATCATAGGCTGTTATTACAGGACCTGTAGGAATTAGTTATAGAGAATCTATCTTCTCTGTGAATTTTGTAATTTAATCAATTCTAGCAACTGTGGTAATCGGTGGGTAAACTTTAAATGATGATCTAATTACTTTCAAATAGTTTCAGGTAAACTGAAATAAATTTTATGTTGAAAACATTATGTCAGCAAAAAAACAAAAAAACCTCTCTAAAAGAAGTCATTTAGGGGGAAATGTCTTACTTTTCCTTTTATTTTTGTTTTTGTTTTTGCTCTTGCCAAACAAGACACCATCATGAATCCTCTTCAAGCCTGAATTAATAGAAAATTTATACTCAAGTATCCTGAATACACCTTTTATGATAGGCAGTTGCATAAAGCATATTTCAGCATGATATTGAAAGCCATGGAAATTCCTAGAGCAGTGCTTTTCAGATTCATAGACTTAAACTTATATATTATCTATCACAGAGAGAATTTCTGGAAGAATTAGCGTCCAATTATTACAGGAACTTTGTACTAGATAT
>NC_138376.1:73707571-73788044 GCF_054177405.1 Leptonychotes weddellii
CCATCTTCTCTCATGGTTCGTCCACCCCTCCGATTTCCCCCGCTTCATTCCTCCCCTCCCGCTACCTTCTTCTTCTTCTTTCTTTTTCTTAACATATCTTGCATTATTTGTCTCAGAGGTACAGATCTGAGACTCAACAGATATGTCTTTAAAGGTCACCTATTCTACTCTGTTAGCCTCTGAGTAAAATAATCGAGACAGATGTAAGAAATATTTGTTTTCAAAGATCTCTAGAATATTCAAAGAAAATTCTCCAGCCTTCTTCAGTACCACATATCAGATTTTGACAATCCTTGCTGGTAAGAAAGTTTACCAAGTACCTAAACTAAATCATTACTATGATATTAATGCAATTCTTTTGCCTACTTCCATGGACACGGGGCTGCTATCCCTGTAAGAATCTTTGACAACCAAAGAGAACTTTAATGTTAGCTTTACTCGTTAATTTGCTCAGGCAAGAGTTTTGAGGAATCAGGTTATCTTTGACTCAAATCTTGACTCTCCCACTTTTCTGCTAATGGAACCATGAACAAGTGATCTAGTGTTTCAGAGCCTCAACTTCCTCACCTGTAAAATGGGGATAATAATTCCAAAGTTAGCAGATTATTGTGAGGAAATAAGACAAAACATATGTAAACTGCTGAGGTGGTGTCTGGCACGTAGTAAGCACTCCTAAATGCAGTAGCTTCTGTGGTTGCATTTATAGTATTATTTGATTAAACCATCCATTAAAGTTTTTTTATTATTATTATTTTAAAAGATTTTATTTATTTATTTGAGAGAGAGATAATGAGAGACAGAGAGCACGAGAGGGAAGAGGGTCAGAGGGAGAAGCAGACCCCCTGCTGAGCAGGGAGCCCGATGCGGGACTCGATCCCGGGACTCCAGGATCATGACCTGAGCCGAAGGCAGTCACTTAACCAACTGAGCCACCCAGGCGCCCACCCATCCATTAAAGTTTGGCAAACATTTATTATGTACCTTCAATATTATAGTCACTCTGTTGATTATTATTGCCTCGTGCTACTGAATCAGGTTAAGTTAACATAATCTATTATTTGTTTTGTAAAAAATTGTTCCTGGTCCTATAACAATCTCTACCCCCTAGGAGTATGCCAATTTATGTTCACAAATTTATTTTCTTTTATTGCCTTAATTCAGAATTGGAGCTTCTTTCTCAACTTAAACACTATTTTATTTCCCTTCTTTTACACTAACTGCATTGTGTCAGTTTATCTTGTTGGGAAAAATGCATGCTTTGAACTCGGGTTGACTTGGTTCCCAGTCTTCACACTAGCACTTATTTACCCAGAAACTTGGATTATTATGCAGCCTCCCTAAGACAGTTTCCTCAGCTTTGGCAGACATGATGCCAATTCCAGTGAATGGCCATGAGACACAAATACGTAAGGTAATGTTACCTAGTTTAGTGCCTGATGCTGAGCTGGCTCTCAGTATATGGTAGTTATTCTTATTCAATGGAATAACTTAAAATCAGGCACAAATTTTAATCTGAATGTGTCATTTCTTCTATATTTTAAATTTTTCATTAGAGTCTTATTTTGACAGTTCTCATAACTTTTTAAAATCATTTTTGTTAAAGAAATTGCCTATTAGGAGAGCAGCATACTACACGATCTTAGTATTCTATTCTGTGTCAGATGAAGACCTTGTGAAAAACAGTTGAGAAAAATTTTAAATGGAAATCAGGTGTTAAAAGTTTAATTAGAAAAATTCATACCTTATACTTGGGCTAATGTAGGCTATGGCAAGCTGCTTAATTGTTGATTCTAGGGCCATTTTTACATTGTCAATATTCTATTTAGTAATCTTGGGGGAAATAGCATCAAAAGCAGACAAAGAAAAATGTTTCACTTTCCTGCAGCTGATTCCCGTGATTGCCTGACGTTTAGTTACATTTGGGCATCTGTCTCAGGAACTCCCATTGTCTGGAACCATATGCAAACTGAAGTGTGCATTGGGGTATAGACATGAGGACAGAATTTACACTTGGATATGCCATTCGACAGCAGCGGGAGAAGCTGGACAAGCCTGGGATACTTCATACAGTTCATTTAATGAACTGTTACTTTATTATTTTGTAAAGCTTCTGTAATGCACATTTATGATATAAAAAGTGCCTTGCATACTGCTTCATCGGAAGGGGACCTCATTTAGATTAACCTGTGACTTCAACAGCAGGTGGTAGAATGAACCAACTGCTTCAATTACTGCTTTTGCGCATGACTTTCATGTGTTGCTAAGATTATCAGAGGAACCTGATTACATCCCCTTAGACACTATTGTTGGCACGATGATTAAGCTGTTATTTTTTTTTTTTTTTTTGTAAGACTGGGAACCTAAAAAGCTTTTTGGCATCAGGCAAAAGCACTGTGTATAGAGATCAGTAAGATAGTGTGTATCATTGCCCGGTAGCTTATCTCCACATATACAGCTCCCTGGTGGATCCCTATGATAAACATTATTGGAACAATTAGCTGCTGCTGACACAGAATCCAGACACAATAGCCATGGCCAGCAGCACAGAGCCAAAAATTATGGAGCCAAACACCATAAAAAGCAACACCAAGCTAGTCTCCCCATTCAACTGCTGTCATAAAACCCTCCCAGTGCTGTTTGCATAGCTGGCTTCACCGATATGGCACTGTTAACACAAAAGAAGAAGCTGCAGCACTTGTCTTTGTTGAGCTGAAATTACAAGTCATTGAATTAGTATGTCATCTTTATTGTGCTGTCAGGCAGCGGAGGTGAGGAAGGCTCCGTAATGGATGGGAGAGTTTGATGGCCTGAAAGACAGGCTCACAGATGGTTGTCGATATAAAACAGTTTTCCCCCCCTTTAAAAAAAAAAAGAAAGGAAGGAAGGAAGGGGGAAAGCAAAAAGCCTATTTGGAATGGATCTCCAGTGATTTGTGTGCAATACCAAGCAATATTCATACCAGTCTCATATATAAGAACTTCAGTGGCCTAGACTATATGACAAGGGCATAAATGCAGACGTTCCTTAGGAATGCAGTGCCCATTTAAATAAAAGTGATGCAACGTTTCACCTTCTTAGAAAGCTGGTAGTTATTCTGCAGGGGGGAGTTTGTCTAATGATATTTCTAAACAATTGTAAAGGATTACATAATGTGAATGGGAAGAGTTAACAGTGTTGAGTGAGAATTTTGACCATTCTTATTAAGTGATATTTAAAGTTCTGTGCTTGTATGGTTAAATATATTTTGTTAGCGATATTATACTGTCTAATAATGAGGGAGAGTTTGGGCTGAATGTGGCTTAAAATATCTTTAACTTAGTAATTTCTTGCTTTTTCTCTATATTTTAGTTTTATTTGCAACACATCATTTGACAGTTATACTATATATATCTACTTAAGATCAGTGAAATAACAAACTAAATTTCAACTTTAAAAGATAGAACCTTCTGTCCTTTTTGTCACAGTTATTAAAAAGTTTGACCCAGTCTAAAAGGCACTGTTCTGAATCTAATTCTTAAACAGAGAAAGCACTCTTCACCAGTATTTCATTTCATGTGGGACTATAATCAGCCAAACATTCAGGACAATGTTTTAATTAAGGAGCGAACTAGTTACACCTAAGAGTGTGTAGAATTTTTAATGTACTGGTAATTATTTTGGGTCAAGTTTGTCTTTTTTTTCTTCTTAGGTGGACAAAAAGAACAAGAGAAAAACTAAAGATCTGATTTTCTATGATAAAATTGAGACAGATGTATGGCCATATACAAAAACTTCTAATGGGGGGCTTACCTGGGTGGCTCAGTTGGTTAGGTCTGACTCTTGATTTCGGCTCAAGTCATGCTCTCAAGGTGGTGAGATCAAGCCCAGACTCAGGCTCTGCGCTCAGCACGGAGTCTGCTTAAGAGTCTCTGTCTCCCGCCTCCCTCCACCCTTCCCCACCCTAAATAAATAAATAAATAAATAAATAAATAAATAAATAAATAAATAAAATCTTTTAAAAATCCCTTTTAATGGGAATAATATAAATGTGAACATACATTTTAAAAATACACTTAATCACAGGTAAGAAAACTCTAAGAACTGAAAATCAAGAATTGCTTAATGGCAGATACTAGATCTGTTCACGAATGTGTATATCTCTCTTGAAATGTGAAAAAAGTTTTCTGAATATGTCTAAAATAGTATTTGCATCTTCCCAAAGAGCTGTATAAAGGAGAAATAAGGAACTAAATGCCTAGCTGGGACTATAAATTTATCTGTCTATTCAGCAACATTATTATATTTATTGACTTCTATTTAATGCTTATTTTATCTTTATTTGAAGATTCTGATGCTGACTGTTGCAGTTTGTTATGAAATGCACACTTTCTGGAAAATATTTTTTGTATGTGCATATTTTTGTATGAGTTGGAGGTATGGCAAAAGATTATGGACTTTACAATTAATCAGATCTGGATTTGAATCTAGTCTTTTCCTTTGTCAGCTATATTAACAGATTATATAAACCCTTGGCATCTGATTTTCTCATTTGTAAATATGAGTGAGGACCAATGAACAATGAGTAAGGATGAAGGCAGCAAGCATCAGTGACTTGGGCAGCAGGAGACCAGGCCACAGCTTGGAAATGAGTTTTTATGGCTTCAAGGTTACAAGGTACAACTCACTGTCCTAGTGTCCAAATGTTACCAGTGTAAGGGCTAGGACCAACAGACTCAGATTCTGGAACAGGAACCAAACATGGGGGTTTGGGCACAGAAAAATACAAGGTTGGAGCAGAACCAACAGAATGACAGCTTGATGGTACCTATCAAATCTAAAGAGAGAATCTATCCAATTAGGGCTAATTCCAATGCCCAGAGACTGGGTTGAGGATAGGAGGTCCCAGCTCTTGGTAGAGGTGATTTTGTAGCACAAAATGAAGCAAATCATTAGAATTATGATCATTTACAATTTAATATGACTAAACTAGGGCAAGTGAAGATATTGAAAGGGGTGAAGGAAGGAAGAAAGAGCACGAGGCATGAACAATTAATTGAAGAACTAAGATTACTCCTTTATGGAGGAAAAGATTAAGGAAAAAGGAGATTAGGACAATCAGGGATGGAGTGCTCAATCTTGTATTGCTAGAGCCAGCTTTTTTGTTACCCAAATAGGGAAATAGCTCTTCCCATTTTAGGTCCTCTATACCAAGGACTATTTGGTTCAGATGCAGTGACTAAAATAGTTTCCTGTGTGGTGTGAGATTTTAGGGATTCCTATTATTCCTTCTATTGTTCAAACATCTCTATCTGTTCTATAATCTCTCAAATTCTTCTATGAGGTGTGTAAAAACTTTTAATCTACAATTAGGCATACATTGCACCCCAAGTGTCCATTGATAGATGAAAGAATAAAGAAGATGTGGTATATTTATATATACATACATATACACAGTGGAATATTATTCAGCCATAAAAAAGAATGAAACTTGGTCACTTATCACAGATTTACGGATGGACCTAGAAGATATTATGCTAAGTAAGATAAGTCAGACAGAGAAAGACAAATACCATATGATTTCACTTATATGTGGAATCTAAAAAACAAAACAAGTGAACAAACAAAAACCAAAGAGACTCCTAAATACAGAGGACACATTGGTGGTTGCCAAAGGGAAGGTGGCAGGGGTGGGGAGAGTGAAATAAGTGAAGGGGATTAAGAGGTACGATCTTCCAGTTACAAAATAACTAAGTCACGGAGATGAAAACAGCATGGGGAATATAGTCAATAATATTGTAATAACCTTGTATGGTGACAGATGGTAGCTACACTCACCATGATCAAGTGTATGAGTGTATGTATTGAGTTAGGTATAGAACTGTCAAATCAATATGTTGTACATGTGAAACTAATATAACATTGTACGTCAATTATACTTTGAGAGTAATAAAGAAATAAGACAGGGACGCCTGGGTGGCTCTGTCAGTTAAGCGTCTGCCTTCGTCTCAGGTCATGATCCCAGGATACTGGGATCGAGTCCAGCATGGGGCTCCTTGCTCGGCAGGGAACCTGCTTCTCCCTCGGCTTGCAGCTCCCCCTGCTTGTGCTCTCTGTCTCTCTCTCTGACAAATAAATAAAAGTAAAATCTTTTTAAAAATTAAAAAAATAAAGAAATAAAGCATACATAAAACCTAAGAAATAATAAAAATGACCACGGAGAAAATCATTTCTTTTTTAATTCATGGTTTACAAATCTAGTGAGACAACGTATATGAAAGGCATGCGATCAGAAGATGCCAAAGTACACCATCTCATTTAATCTATATAAAAGAGGGAATGAGGATTAGTAGTTTGTGACATGTTGACTTGAATTTGTATAAATATGTGAATGACAGAGATCAGACCACTACCTGTGAATTGGTGTTGAGCCAAGGAAGATTGTATGGAAAGTAAAGGGCATCTGAGGTAGACAGAAGTGAGAAAGAGGAAAGATGGAGGGAGGAGGCCCAGAAGAATGAAGATGAATTAGTTTTCAGCTGTAACCATAGCAAAAAGACCAAATTACCTGGTGTTTATAGGTGTCCAAAGCATTTTATTATGTACCTTTTTTCTCTCTTCTTTGATTTCATCCTTCCCATAAATTTTTAATTCATTTCCTGGACGAGGACAAGAATAAAGCCAATGAACAAAAAAGCATACCTATTCATTATCTTCAAAGCGGGATATATTTTAAATGTCACACATACACATATTTATATTCTGCTGTTCTAGAGTTATCCTAGACTAATGTTCCAATGTTTAGGTCGCAGGGTCATGTATTTTGTAACATAAGCTGATTTCAGCTGAACATCTTTTTTTTTTTTTTCCTTGCAGCCTGCAACTTGTTCTTTTCGAATAAATGTCACTTACAATGTTTAAACTGCCTTTTGGTTCTCTGTTCTTCCCCTTTTTTCTGGGCTCCGTATTTTGCTTAAACTGTCTGATTAAATGACAATCGGACGATAATTTGAAATGATCTCAGTGTTACAGCCTTGTCAAAATCAACCAGAATATCTTTGGCGATTATTTTAATAAGCAATACTACATAAATAGTTTCATCATTTCTTATTGTTATTTTTATTCACCAAATGTATAAACAGTAACTGAATACATCCTAGCCTGCTGTAAAACTGAATTCAGGTTTTCTGGCTTGGCTTGTGTATATGTCCCCATGATTCTACCTTTTTCCTTTTTTGCATCTCTGTATTTTCTCCCTCTGGATACTATTGCCTCCTGTGATTTCATTCCTATGCAGATAAATGCTTGCAAATCTAGCTCAGAGAATTCTCTGTCTCCAGCCTCACTTTTATCATCGAATACTGGATTAGTAACAGTCACATAAAGCTCAGGTTTTCTCTAAATCAGAAGTCGCTAATTTATTTCTCATTCCCTCTGTGTAAGCTGTGACACTATAATTTTCCTACAAGATAATATACAGGAGTAGAAAGTTACTGAAAACTTACTTTTTAATTGGGAAATATACTAGCATTGTCACTTCACACGATCTACTCAGATTCTTTGCTAGTGACTCACACTCAGTATATCCAGAACACCTCCTCCATCATCTCCCCCAAACCAGCACCCCCTTCTGCTTTAAACCACCCATCACAGGGCTTCAGAGTCCTTATTTATACCTCATTCTTCAGTCATTTGCCACATTCAATAGAATCTAGCTGTACAGTATCAGTAACTTCTCCCCACTGTTTTCTCTCACACTGTTAATCACCTGAATGGAGCCTTCAGAAAAAAGTTTTTAAGATCTTATTTATTTATTTATTCTTAGAGAGAGAGAGAGAGAGCAGGGAGAGGGGCAGAGGGAGACAGAGAGAATCTCAGGCAGACTCGTACAGGGCACAGAGCCCCACAGGGGGCTCGATCTCACGACCCTGAGATCATGAGCTGAGCTGAAATCAAGAGTCAGACACTTAACCAGTGGAGTCACCCAGGTGCCCCACTGAATGGGGCCTTCAGACTTTCTTGCTTCCCCACCAAAAATTAGCCTTCTGAGGAGTCACCCCACCTTTCATTTCTCATCCTTTATTCCTTTATAATAATTTTCCTACACCTCATATCTCTGTCCTTCCCAAAGGTTCCAAAGACTCCTTATCCCTAATATTCAGGGTACGTTCGTTCTTAGCCTGGTGCCTAGGGTCTTCCATGTCATGGCCAGTTTCATCTCCTGCAGATTCCTTGAACAGAGCCTCTATTTCACAATCTATGCACGTTTCTTGAAATCATCCTCACCCAATAAAATCCACGTCAAATGCCGTTTCCTCTTCTGATTCTCCCAGCTCAATGTCATCTTTTCTTCCGTGAACTTTACCCCTTTGCATTTTCTAACTGCTCAGTGGTCCTAATTATATTACAGATACTTGGAGATTATCGGATCCCTTCTTTTCCCATCCCCTTTGCCCCCACTCAAGTGTAAGCTCTCTCTGGGCCAGATCTGGTCTAATTGTCTTTACATTTCCAGAACATATCACTGCACTTCCTATACCCAATAGTCAATGGTGATTATTATTTTTGAAGGGAAGCAGCTACTTGAAGTTTACATCCTTGCTGTTTGTCTTAGCAGATGCTTCTCTCAATACAGTATAGAATTATAATGTGTGGAATTCCAAGGATCCCAGTCATTTGAGTTAATCTGTGGGTTGTGTAACTTTGCGAGGCGATGAAATGAATGAATCCTTACAATCCTGGCTTGATTGTTGGGACTTGCATTCTGTGTGCTATTCTTTGGATTCACATTTTGGGACCTGAGACTGTCTTTGTGAGAATAGTGTAAAATGGCAGTGTCAATAAACTTCCCAGTTAACAGGTGCGTTTTCAATAGCTACCCACTACTGTGTAATTCTTAAATTATAATGGTAGTCTCACATTTTACATTGAGAGGAATTAGAAAAATAGTTCATGGCTTTGACATCAAGAAAATCTGAGATTTGCATGACTGTTCTTTAATCAAGGGCAAAGGGCACAAGCAGTAACTCTCCACAAGGAAGTGATGCTCACAAATACCTTTGTTTGTCGGGCTGTGATCCAACCTTCCAGATTCGCTGGAGTGGAGGGAGGGGCAGGGGTATTTACAGCACTGCAAAGGCCTTATTCACCCCCTGACTTCACGCTCAGCTAAACTTGGAAATGCAATTGGTTTATTTTGTATAAATAAGCAAGAATGCTGGAAGAAACTAAGTATCTTCATAAAACAAAACATTATGATACCAGAAACCCTTAGGAATAGCACTAATGCTTTTAAATGAAGGTTTTATTTGTCTCAGAGCTGCAAAAAGGAGTCACTAATGAGATGTCATTTAAATTCTAACACCTGTTTAATGGCACTTTTTTCTCTATCCCCAAAGAGTAACTGTTTATGAATGTTTGCAGTTTTCCAAGTGTATCTACAAGAATTGTTTTTTCATAAACAATGTGATGCCTTTTTCCTCATATGCTACAGTCACATTACAACATGTGATGAAAATTGTTGGTTGTGGCATTTTCGTATTACATAGGTTACAAAGACAGTGTTATTTCACACGCCGAAACTTAAAATTTTATAATTCGCATAGTAAATATTTTATCAAAAACTTCATGTTTTTCAGATTTATGAGTATATACTGGTACAAGAAAAATAAAATCTCTGGTTGTATTCTCTACCTACATTTAAATAACATGTGAAAAGACATTGCTGAAAAATGTTTGCTCCTATATTCTCTGTTATGAAAAGAAAATATATTTATAAATAAACATACATGCACATAGATATCTGAGAGTTACAAAGAAGAAATGCTTGTTGTTTTTTTCTCAGGCGATAAATAACTGAAAAAGTCAGAAATGATACTACCATTTCTTTTGTGATTTTGTTTTTCTTATGTAAACAGTTTCTTATTCATGAAAGAAATCCACAATGACTGCATCACCATTTTTTTCTATGATTTCTCTAGAACTTGCTAGTAAGGGGTATCAGATACTCTATGGATGAGTATGTGAAATATCATTTACTCTTGGAAATATTTTGATTTCCTAAATATTCAGGATCTCTCTCATTTGGTATCTTTAGGATCTGTCTCATTTGGTATTTATAGCATTTTATATAGGTGATTTTCATGTTTAACCTCCTTTACTAAAACTACTTGTATTTCAGTAAAATCAATGACTTATAAGTTTATTTTAAATAAATTACCTCTATCTTGAGAAATTCAAGTATAATTAATTTCTTTGGAGTAGCAGAGACCTCAGGCCATGGATTTTTACCAAGATGATTATCTGAACTCTCAAAAATGCTGGCTTGTAGGGAAGCTTCGGGGAACTCTTGTTTTAAGGCATGTGTATCTTTGAGCTCATGTGAGCCATAGTTTTGTCCTGTTAGCATTCTGGAAGTGTGACAAACAGTTCTTGTTTGTGCCAGGAAAGCAGGAGCTGGTCTTGTGGAAAAGTGAGACCAGGGCCTGTGGACTAAATCTTCTTCAGAACTCTTTGGGATTTCAGCTGGGTGCACTAGGCTTACTTACTGCAAGAGAGAATGGTTGAGCCATAAAATGCTCAAAGTGTGGACTTGAGCAGTTCTATAAAACCTAAATGTTCTGCACATTAAAGAAGGAGAGAAGAAAATTGTTGCAGATGTGATTGGATTTCTCATTATGCTGAAAACTATTCTAAATTTCTTCCTCATGATCATTATTCCTTAGATTTCTTAGTACCAAATCATTTCTTTTCCTCCTCTCTTATGACTCCCCCTTCCGTGAGATTCTTGCCGATTTAAGGTGCTCTTTTGAGTGAACAGAAGGGCTAAATGTTTTTCCGTTTTTAGAATGCTGTACTTTTCTCTCTCTCTCCCCAGTATGTATGTATATATAAATATATATTTATATTTATGCTTTCCTTTTCTCTCTCTCCTCAGTATATATACTTGTGTGTGTGTATATATATATATACATATAAGCATATACCTATATATGCTTATATTACATATACATATGCTTATATATATACACAATATATATATACACACTATAAGCATATATATATGTGTGTATATACACAAGCACATATATATGTGTATACACAAGCACATATATTGTGTGTATGTTTATGCTTATGTACACTGTGTATACACTTATGCACATAACATTTATATAGTGATATATATATGCTTAAGTGTGTATATATATGTACACACACATACACATATATAAAAAACACTGAAGAATTGGAGAGTATACAATTGCTCCTGGTTTATATAATTTTTATTTATAAGTGGGATCTCAGCACTTAATCGGTGTGTTCTCTAATTATGCACTGGATTTATTCACAATCGGTTGACATATACCTTGCACTGAGCCAAGGGAAATAAGCATATTCTTTTTTCTGTGCAGTTCCTTCCTGGCTTATGAAAGCCAAATATCCATTCTGTATGGAGAGATGAATCAGCAATCCATATAATATCTATTCATCATACATATTTCACAAGGAGGATATTGTGGTGACTGCAAAGTTCTTACAAAAATAATATGGAAATCCGGAACTTGATGTGGAGTGTCAGAGAGCCTCTTACTATTATTTACCTTATCAGCTTTTGCTTTCTGAAATCAATGGAAGGGCATCAAGTTCAGCTAATCCATATTTCTGAGTATGAAATTGAATTTATAGTCTGTAGTATGTTGACTACAGCTCGCATTTAAGGCATAATTGATTTTTATTGAAAAGCCAGCAGGCACATCAAAAATTTCCACAAACCACAAGGATGTTAAATTTTACCCTGTTTAGATAATAGTGTGGCTTTATTTATCCTTTAAAATGAAGCTTTTATATTTATATCAGCAAATGCTATGGAAATGTGACTGATACCTTATGAAACCATCAATCCATGGTTCTGTAGAACTGTACTGCACAGAAATAAGCGACTTTAGATTTCTAAGGTAAATGTCTATGCTTGGCTTGTTTTAAGAATAAATGGATAAATGGAATAATAAATCTAGCACTATATCATGTCATGTGGTGAAGTTATTTTTTTCCATTGAAACAACTGCTTGTACCATTATTTCTTTTCCCTCAAATTCCTTTGCATCTCATTTTTCCCTCTGATTTATGGATTGCATTTTTGTATCTGGGTTAATTCTTTATACATGTGAAATGTAATTTCCAAGGGAAAAAATCTAGTCTTTCTATTTTTAAGTTAAGTAGTCAACTTCAGCATGCATGATACTTCATGAAGTAAGTTTCACTCAAATGTCCCCAATCAATGTGCTAAGTCCATTTATTTTTAACTAAGAGTTATCATCAGAAGACTTTCGAGTACTCCTGCCACAGAATGTAGAAACTCGGTGTCAGTTGCATGGTGGATTTAAAAAAAAACCAAGCTTTGACTCACCTTAGCAAAAACAAAACAAAATAAAAACAAGAAGATGCTGGTAACATTATTTGTTTTAGTCCTCCTTCTGTAATCCTATAGCAGTCGTTCTCACTGGGAGACAATATTCCACCCTAAAGAGAAATTTGAGAATTTTGAGAGTGAATGAGATTTTTTAAAAAAATTGGATGGAGTGGCGTTGGGACTGGCTTGGGTGGAGCCCAAGATTGCTAGACATTTACAATGTGCAGGAGGGTCCTGCACATTGTAAAACTGTTCCTCGTTTGCAGGACTTTTGAGTCTCCTATCAGATATTACTGGAGATAAAAAACCTAATCATCGCAATTAAAACCCATTTGTATTTTACATGTACTATTAAAAGATTTTTTACATTTTTTCAATATACAAAAGCCAAACTATCATGTAAATGAAGAGAAAAATGTTAGTTTGAACTTTATCAATTGTAGGTCACAATTTACCAATTAGTGGCGATTCTATGGTGTTCGCTGCATCAATACAGCAATCTTGTGTCAGTTTGCATTGGTAGCTGATTTGTTTATAAATTTACAAGTTTCTCTGCATAGGTATCAGCGTTCAATTGCTTCTTGTCTTCATTATGTAGCAGTGCTCAGGTATTTACATTTCAAAATATGTACTATTGTGTGACGAAGAACTTTCTTTTCTATTTCTCTTCTATTCTATAGTTGGGGCACTGTATTGGTATTTTTAAATGATGTGCTTAGAGTGGTCATAATATCTATGTATTTTATTTTAGTATAGTAAGTGGGCTACAAAATATTTGTTATAAAAAGGAGGCACAAGTCTGCTAAGGTTGAGAACAATTGCCTTATGGCATCAAGGCACGAATGTATTTGTTGGAAATTTTTCAATGATAAATCTAGAGATTATTTTAATAGAACAATTATTTCCAATGAGGAAAATAGTATCTCAGGGATTTTTAAATATGCAGTGATAAGCCCTTAGTGCCTACCTTCTTATGTGTATGGATGAAGAGTGTTCAAAACAATTTGTCATATGCACAGAAATACAAAAGATGAAACCTAAAGAGATTATACATTAGTCTCTTAAGAGTAAAACTGATGGAGAGAAGCAGTATACCTTTCACAGAGGCAGATATTTTCAAAGCAATGTGTGACAGGTACAGGGACAAATCCCGTTAATAAGTAAGAGGATTTGTGCTTGGCTGTGTCACATGCCACTTTGAAAACCTACCCTCAAACTGTCTATAAATTTTCATGCCCATCTTTTTCTCCTTGCTTTGTCCAAAGCGTCTGATTTTTTTGTGCACCATTTTTCCCTGCTTTATCTCATGGCATCCTTTAATAATTTCTCAGAGGTTGGTATGTGTACTATGATTTCGTGGCTACTTTACTGTTAACAAAATAACATTTGCTGTATCTATTCACTTTCACTGTCCCTTTTACTGCTTTGTTATAAGACATTTTTATATCACGTATGACTTCTAAATATGAAAAAAAGTCTGCCTTGTTGAAATTAAGGAGAGGAGGAACATTTATCACATTTTTAGTTTTTCCTTTTAATATACAGTTATTTTTTTAAGGAAAAAGAATATTTTAAAAATTGTTGCTATGCAATATGAATGGTGCACTATCTGGAAAGGAAAAGAGTTGCTCATTTCTTTTAGTTATAAGTTTTTTTAAAAATCAATTACTAAACCTGGAGATATATAATTTTTTTGCAAAGTAACCTCAAAACAAACTTCAATCCTAATGACTACCTCTGCTTTTGGATCTTGACCTTGGTGCCTCATCACATGTGAATATGCTGATGGAGATGAAGAGACACAGTATTTGGTAAAACATCTGTTGTTCTATAATTTGGTGCTGGGTGATGCTACGCCCTTTTACTGTCTGCCAAAGATTATTTACTTTCTGGCAATACGTATTTGATAATGTGCTGTTGAAATAAAATAGTTCTATGGCACTTTTCTTCTATAAAATATTTGACTCTAAATATGAATCCGGAAACTTTGCTGGTAGGAGTCAATTACTTCAAATTTCAGTATTATTTTAAGACAACAAGTTTCTGAAGAAAAAGTTGTCCATGAAAAGTGTTTTAAAAGTGGGCAGTTCCAGGGGCGACTGGGTGGCTCAATCCATTGAGCGACCGACTCTCAATTTTGGCTCAGGTCATGATCTCAGTGTTATGGGACCGAGGCCAGTGTTTGCTCTGCATTCTGAGCAGAATCTGCTTGAGATTCTCTCTCTCCCTCTCCCCCTGACCCTCCCCCTGCTCGCTCAGTCTCTCTCTCTCAATAAATAAATAACAAATCTTTAAAAAAGTGGGCATTTCTAGGGGCGCCTGGGTGGCTCAGATGGTTGGGCGTCTGCCTTCGGCTCAGGTCATGATTCCAGGGTCCTGGGATCGAGTCCCGCATCGGGCTTTCTGCTCAGCGGGGAGCCTGCTTCTCCCTCTCCCTCTGTCTCCCCCCTGCTCATGCTCTCTCTCTCCGTATCTCTGTGTCTCAAATGAATAAATAAAATCTTTAAAAAAAAAAAAGTGGGCATTTCTAAAGAAAAATCATTGCTCTATGGGATGTCTGTTTTTCTCACTCAAGAAGGATGCCTAAAACCTATTGAAATGAAAGTGTTTTCTAGAGGACTAGCAACATACATCTGACACTACTTTTTTTGCTCATCTTTAAGTACAAACTTAGGCTGTCCTTCCATAGTATCCAACAGCTGGATGAAAAGTAGAGAATTAAGCTGATCTGCCAGATGGTTTGTCTACATTAAGTCCAACATCTGGATATTTTTTAAACATTTAGATGATTGGCTGAGTTTTGCACATTACATCTGCATTATTTTGGCACTTTGTTGCTCTGTGTGTGTGTGTGTGTGTGTGTGTGTAGAAAAGATGCCACAACTCAGATGAAACAATCTAGAAAACAGAGGAATGGGGTTTGAATTTCTTTGTCTTTCTCTGAACATCCAGATCTGGACTCAAGGACCAACTAGCTCAAGTTCCAATTACAGAAAATTTCCGAGAGTCGATGACAAAGTATGAAAGACAGGATTGCTTCTTGTGGTATTCAACTCAGTAATATCAGTAGATAGACACAATTCATTGCAAGACAGTTAGAGGCTACCTGGCTAAAAGTAATTTAGACTTTAGGAACTTACCTGTTGGTAAGGCAAAAAGTCAATATGTAGGTTTCTAATTTTAGCATATTTTTTTCTTAGAGATGAGTTTAAATAAAACAAATGCACAATTGAGCCCTCAACATAAAATGGCGCTTATTTCTGTGAAACCATAATCTTAGAATGCCAAACAAGCACGTCCATACTGTAGTGATTATTCATCTAATGAATAACAAAAATTTACATTTACAAGGGCTTTTGAGGTTTTTTTAGCTCTTTTATGACCATGGTCTTATTATCTATCCCCATTGGGTAATAAAAACCTTCGTTGAACACAAGTCTTCTCATTCTTGATTTGGTGCAATTCCCACTAATCCATGAACAGAAAAGGAAGTGGGAAGGGAAAGAACATTTGGGAAGCAAATCTAGTTGTGAGATACACTATATCGAGGGATTGCAAATGCATCCTTTTATTTAATTGTCACCATTTTTTCTGGGGTAGGAAATACAGAAGCAGAATTTGCTTTACCTCTGAAAAGTTGGGTTTGAATCCTGCCTCTGACACATTGTAGCTAGCTGTGTGTCTTTAGTCATGTTATTTGAATAATTTCTGAGCCTTGGGTTCCTTGCATATAATGTGGGAATAGTACTGACTTAATATACTTGTTAGGAAAACTATGAGATAATATATGTTAAGTGTGGTATAAATACAAAACATAGCACATGGATAATGCTCAATAAAAGTTGTTTGCCATTTTACAGATGAAGAAACAGGCTTAAAGAGTTGGAACTAGAATGTCCTTTAAGAAGGGACCAAATCTATGTCTGTCTCCAAGCCTTCTTATACTGTACTCATCTTTCTTGCATTGCTTATTTATAGAAATGATAATTTCCACAGTTCTGTTGCTTTTATAAGATTCATCCCAAGATAGCAGTGTAAATTATATAGTAATTTCACATGTCTTTATTACTCATCCTGAAGTGTTATCAAAATGAAATAGATGAATGCATAGCAATGGTAACATTGATGGCATGTTATGGTTCCTATGAAAACCAACATAAACATTCCCATTACTTTTACTAGGCTTTATTAACAACAACACTAATCCTGAAAGGTGGTAGGGTCTAGCCCTCACTCTGTCACTACATCTCTGTGTGACTGCGAACTATAGGATTAGCTCTACAAATATTTACTATGAACCTGCTTTGGGCAACAGGATTCTGGAACAAACCAAATACATTTTTGCCCTTAGCCATAACATATGCAATGGAGTCTAATAAGTTGGAGTACACATATGTTGTGATTTGGGAACATGAATGAATGTAAAATTCTAATTAAGGTAATCTTAGAAGTTCATGGAGAAAGTACCATTGAAAGGGCCTCAAGCGTGGGTAGGATTCTGTGAGCTTAGATGAGCAGAAAATCCAGAAGTGGAGAAGCACTGAATGTCTTTGGGAAGCAACTCTACACTTTGGTCAGCACATTGGGCACATTTAGATGACACTGAAGTTACATGTTTGGTTCGCTCAAGTCCTAGAATACTATGTTATGTAGTGTGAATTCTAAGCTATGTCAATGAGGTAATTCTGAGATATTTGCCTATGACGTAAAATGATGGGAGCTGGACAATGAGAAGTTACTTGGGCAGGGATTAGGGGGAAATGGATTGCATGGTGAAACATAGACTCAAGGAAGCTGATAAAGAAACTAAAATTTGTGATGTTTCATGAATCTGCAAGACATCCTCTCTATGTCTAAGTTTACTTATCAATAAGATCAGTGGGCTGGACTTGATTTATTTTATAGACCTGTTCCAGCTTTTATTTTCTGAGTCAATATTTCCTAATTTGTGTTCTGTCGAATGCTATTTCTCCTAGATAACAATGTGTGCTGTGTTAATGCAAAGAAGAAGAGTTTGAACAAATTTAGGAAACGCTGAGTAAAATAGTAATAGGATGTTTTTGAGAGGACTTCTCAAAACCTTATTCTGTTAATGTTCGTTAATGCTCATTGTACATTTCCAAAGTGGAGAGTATATGTACATTGCTTTCCAAAATTATGTGACCATGGAACCTTTCCTGCTTACATCTTTTGCTGTCATAGTTCTATGACACAGATTTAATGCCTGAACCACTATGCATATTAGCGTCTCTACTCAAATCGTAATAGGCCTTGGTTCTCTGTTTTAAAAGAAACTTTAGTGACTCAGGTTGTACAAGAATGTCAATTTTTTTGACACTTTCCCCCTGACACTTTCAGAGTCATGTAGGAGAGACAAATATGTAAAGCATGCATTCAGCTCACCCCACATTATTTGAAGATAGAATAGTTGTTTCCTCAACTATCCAAGAAGTCTGCTGTTTCTTACAGTGTACTATAGAGTTACCTAAACTCTTGAGTAAAAGAATTTTTCCTGGGGGCGCCTGGGTGGCTCAGTCAGTTAAGCATCCAACTCTCTTTTTTTTTTTTTTTAAGCATCCAACTCTTGATTTTGGGTTGTGAGATGGAGCCCCGCAGGCTCCGTGCTAGGCATGGAGGCTGCTTAAGATTCTCTCCTCCTCTCCCTCTGCCCCTCCCCCACCAAAATAATTTCTCCTCTATCTGGAAAGATAATTCTCTGACTTATCAGGCACTTTTTTGGGAGGGGGAAACACATAGAGTAGTGAAAAGGGAAGGATCAATTGACCAGACAGTAGATGAGTACCATTAACCCCTGGCTTTCAGTGGGTTGGTAGATGTCATGACCAGAATGCTCACACATCTATCAAAGTAAGCTTGAAATTATCTCCTCAGAAGAGAAGAGTTTTAAGGAGTCTTAAGTAAGATATGACACTTGTCAGAAGAAAATAAGAAAATTGTTCCAGATGGTTGAGATTGTGAGGAGGAGGTGATGAGGTCAAAGGAGGCAATGACTGAGAGAGAACGAAGAGGAGTGGTGAAAATCCTTGGGGGCTTGGACAGGTAACTTAAACTTCATCTGAATGACAATGAGATTCCAGTGAAGAAACTCGAAAAGAAATTCAAAGTACTTTAGCAGGCAAAACCAATGTTTTAGAGATATCATTCAGAAATGACTAGGAGTTGTCAGGTTTGGAGAAGCTCATAATAAAATGGCATAACATTTAAGATGAGGAGAGATCCAAGTGCAACGTACACTGTAGTTGGTTGCTTTCCCCCTTTTGCCATAGACTGTTTACACCTTGCTGCTGAATGTACTAACAGTTCCCTCTGCTGTCTACTATCAAGATGGTTATAGTGCAGTCAACACTGCCTGATTTCATGTTAGCTATTTTAACCATCTTAAGGAAATACTGAAGTGAGGCATATGCTTTTTTCATTAATGACTCTTCAGACTTGGAAGCATGACAAGTTTTCAGTTTATTGGTTTTTAAAAAATCAAAATAAATCTCTTCAGCAACTGAAAGTATTTGGTTCTACCTAAACCTTATCTTCCTCAAATGAGCTAAAACAAAACAAAATAAAAGGGCTGGTCTGCTTCTGTTCCCACAAAATATTTGAAAGTGGAAAACCCGGGATGTTGAGCTATAGCACGTCAGGCTATCTAAGTAAGCACCATGCACCATGGTCACATGCATATCCTGGGTGCAAGGTGTTCTGGCCATGCGGCTGTGGCCAAATTATGTATCCCTGCTCTTCCTTGGTTCGTTCATCTTTAAAAGTAATATTTGCACTATGGAGTTGTAGTTACGATTAAAAAATGCATTATATGTAAAGACCTTGGTATAGTTCTGGGATCATGGTAAGGTTCAAACTCTGCTAACACTTCAGCCCTTGGATTCTTTCATTCATTTATTTAGCCCCTCCAAAATTATTGATTCTTTTCTAAATGCTAGGTATACAAAAATGTACAAAACAGAAAAAGTTCTTGCCCTTATGGAAATTACATTCCAGTTGGAGAAGATGGATAATGACTAAGCAAGGAACATATAGTATATAGGCTATTGATAAATGCAGTGGCATTAGGAGTCAAATTACTGGGGTTTTTTTAATCATTGTTAGTTTTCTTGGATAGTGAAAACTATCCACAGTGATTGATTTATCTTCATGTCTATGGATACATTTCTCTACTGAATGAATATGAAGGCAGATGCCTTACAGTCATGGTGTAGCAATATGATCATATAATTTACGGTCCAATCCAGGGCTCTTTTGAGAGTGAAAGGGGAGCTGGGGTGTCATGTAGGCACAACAGATGCAAACTGGGACTATCCTGGGCAAACTAGGGAGCCGTCATTATGGCAGCCATGATCAGGGACTTGAGCAGGGACATTTCAGGCAGCTGGTGCTGATACCAGTGTATTGTGGCAAAAAATCGTAGTCCAGGTAGTAAACATCTGGATAGGGTAAGATTGATGGTGTCCAAAGGCTAAACAGGACTCATAAATGAAGTGGCTCAGAGTCCACCGAGAAGTTCTTGTCCTGATGGAAGTAAGCCGCTTCCATCCTGGGCTGGCCAGCTGCAAGCCAGGCAGCTTCCAACCTAATATATAGGTCCTCCTGGGCTCCAGAGCCTGGCTTCTGTTGGTCAGGTAGCTATTCTTTATGGAGAAGGAGGCATGCGTTTTCCTCCCAAGAGCTCACAGTGAGCCTATCCTGGTCGACGAGGAGGATAAGCTTGTGCCTTTTGAGGTTTAGTGACTAGCAGGAAGTTGTTCAGGCTCCTAGGAGACAGGGTGAGGTGTTAGTCCTGGGAGCTCTTTGGATCATCCCTGTTGAAGTCCTTTTCTTCCAAGGGCCCTGTCTTCCTTCTCATGAGCTTCCTACCACCTTGTTCAATCCCCCTTCTACCTTGGATTAGGGAGAGATCCCTGGTAACTCAGTCCTCTGAATAGAGATAGGGAGGAAAACCTCTATTTGAGTCTCACAGGAAAAAAAAAAAAAAAACAGTTGAAAGTTTTAAATAAGTGAGTGAAATCATGACTGACACTTGGGTCTTTTTTCTCTTTGCCTTAAGTCAGGTGCTTGTTGTCAGTTATTGCTAAATGTAATCATATCTGCAAAGTGTATAGTACTTTAAAGTGTCAAAATGCTTTACGTTTTAAAATCTACTTTCGATGTTGATAATGGCCTTGTCAGATATGTTGTTAAGTATCATCATCATCCTTTTCTGTTTTTTACTGGTAACTCTATTTTATAGGCATTGGACAGTACAAGACTTACATAGGAAAGTTAAGAGAGTCTGGTCTAAAATTTTGGACTGTTCTGATCCCTGGAGGTTTCCCTACTTTTAACAACTGCGCAGCACTCTTGTATTTAACCATATTTTAAGACACTGTGCTTGCTTAGTAGTTTTCAAAGTATTGTTTATGTTTGCAATCTTTTGCAATCTATTCTTTCTTCAGCAAAGGAATAAAGTCATTCCTTCTTTCTTCCTCCTGCACTTATCTATCTGCCCAACACATACAGATCGAATGCCTGTCGAGGAATGGCACGCATGTGTAATTCAAATAACTTCCACACAGAAGATGCTTCTGACAATTATATATTTTTTGTTCTTGGGTAAAACTAATAATCACTACAATGACAGTAACAATATTTGCACTGTTCTAAGCACTACACATCTATCATATTATTTAATGTTTATAGTATATCTATGAATCAGGTATTATTACTACCTTCACTACAGAAATGAGAGAGGGTAAGAAACTTTCGTGAATTTGAACCTCACTCTCCTCTGGTTATCTCATAACTACTTGGTGTTGCCTAATAACTGTCACATAGTAAAATAAAATGCAGAATACCATGGAGAAGAGTGTGGACTCTGAGTCACAGATTAATGGTTTCACATAATTCTCTGGTTCTGTAATTGACCAGCAGCATGGTTTAGACGTGCTATTAGTACCATTAGCTTCTATGTCTTTTTTCTTTTAAAGATTTTATTTATTTATTTGAGAGAGAGAATGAGAGAGAGCACATGAGAAGGGGGAGGGTCAGAGGGAGAAGCAGACTCCCTGCCGAGCAGGGAGCCCGATGCGGGACTCGATCCCGGGACTCCAGGATCATGACCTGAGCCGAAGGCAGTCGCTTAATCAACTGAGCCACCCAGGCGCCCAGCTTCTATGTCTTTAACTGTAAACTAGCAACAATAGTGGTTGCTTTGGATCATTGTGGGGACTAAATTCATCTATCTCTCAATTAATTACAATTGGCTGGTGAACAACATGAGCTGGAACTGCATGGGTCCATTTATATGTGAATTTTTTTTTTCAATAAATACAGTACAATGCTGTAAATGTATTTTCTCTTCCTTATGATATTCTTAATAACATTTTCTTTTCTCTGGCTTACTTTATTGTAAGAATGCAGTTTATAATACATACAATGTACAAAATATGTGTTAATCGACCATTGTGTCATTGGTAAGGCTTCTGGTCAATAATAGGCTATTAGTAGTTAAGTTCTGGGGGAGTCAAAAGCTATATGTGGATTTTCTACTGTGTGGGTGGTCGGTGCCCCTAATCTCAGCATTGTTCAGGGGTTAACCGTGATTCATCTGATTTTTTTTTTTTTGACCGCCTATTATGTTCCAGGCACAATTTGTGTGTTGGGGAAAACACAGGTGAGCAAGAGTGCTCATCCTTAGGAAACTCATAGCCAAGCAAAAGAGAGAAACAAAGAAAAACAAATGTAAGCCAGCAGAAAAATTAAATTACATCAATGGAATAAGGAGATGGAGAATAAAAGGGTCACATTGCTGGATTATCAATTCTTTGGGTAGAGTGGTTGCATCTGTCCTGTTTCATCACCATATTCCCAGTGCCTGTAATATTATGAACATTCAATAAATACTAATTGAATGAATATATAAATAAATGAAAAAACAGTAAAAGTGTCTTTAGGGACAGCTTCTTTAAAGAGGTAAGCTATAAGTTAAGGTCTAAAATATGGGAAGAGTTGGCTGTGTCAAGCACAGGAGAAAAGCACTTGCTGGATAAAAGTCATGGGCAAAAGTCCAGAAGTGAGAAAGGAAGTTTATCTTTCTCTACCTTGGCATTGCACCAGATGGAGAGAAAAATGCCCTGTGAGAATAAGGAACCCGTGACTTGAGGTCCCAAGCCAGAACATCTGCCAGGAAAATTTGCTCTGGAAGGACATTCCTTCAACCCAGACTACATAGAATAGGCACAGATAAAGCCCTACAGAAGATGAGCTTACTCTTTAAAATTACACAATAAGGTGTACTATACTCTGAGGAAGAATTCACACACATAACACGCAGAAAGATGAGAATCACAACAAATTCAGACAGTAGAATAGACTGGTGATACAATAATAAGTAAGTCTCAAATAATTAATGATATAGAACAAGACTCAAATAAAGCTATATACAAATAGAAAGTAAATATTTTAACAAAGATTTGCACACCTTTTACACCATTTTTGTTAATTACCGTTAAACATCTATTAATATGACCATACGGGCAGCCATTTATCAACAGGAGCAGTTCAAAACATAATGCTCTGACTTTATGTATTAGACTCGATGACAGCTGTCCCTTTACATATGTCAATAGCATACTTTCTTTCCCTGAAATTTCCAATTTTGTACTGCTTTATGTCGTGTGCATTTCAGTTCTTCACCGTGTCGCAGCATACGCACTGATTTATACTAGGATTCTTTAAAAATACAAAGGCAAAATAAAAGCAGAGGCCTATGATTGATTGTACGTTTAAATAAATAACTACAGATTGAGACAAATGTGCCAGCGTGTGTGTTTCAATCACTGTATCGTCACAATTGAATAAACAGACACATGTACAGTACAATGTTTAATTGAGTGCAGCAAGTATATTTATTTTAGTGAGTGTACCATTGCATATTCAAGCAAATGTACTGAGTTCACTCTGGTGAGCTGAAGTTTTGTACACATACACAAGTTTGAAATCTTTCACTCAGTTTGATAGGTCACAAATACCTGCATATTTCTAAATGATTGAAACGACGTGTGTTTTATATCACAAAATTTGCTTTTAATGGATTCAAAGAAATTTGAAAAGAAATCCGGTTATTAGCTCCCCAAGGAAAAAACAAACTTAAAATCTTGAAACATTTCTTTCTCTTAACACTCTGGTCTCAGTGAGGATGAAACAGAATATTTCCTCTGTGCCCGAGTAGGTTTTCTATGACTATCTCATCGGGAAATTGCAGTTCCAATTCTTTAGGCATCAAGCATTTGACTCCTTTCGCTTTAGGACTGTTTGCACAGCTTCGGTCAAATTCAGTATTACCTCATGAATGCATGCACATCTGAGGGCCAAATCTGGGCTATTAGGTCTAAAGACCCAAATGGAGCTTGCTAGATTCTCTCATAACTCCTTCATGCTCTTTTACATAGATGTTCTTTTTCAGAAGTGCTGTCATACACAGATTTCCATGTCATTTCCTTAGTAGCATCTTAAAAGGAAGAAAAAAGAAAACAAAGGCTAAAGAGTAGTGTTTGCTTTACTGTGTCAGCTTCCTAACACCTGTTTCATTTGCCAGGTGTGATGGACAGGTGGTAATGAATGTTCAGGACCAGGTACCCAAAGGAAGTTGTTCAAGTAACAAGTTTTATGGCTTGATCTTTTTATCTTGAATGTATTGGCTTTAATTTTAATTATCTTTCTTTAATAGGTACTTTTAAAAAATTCCGGCTCTTAGCATCTTTTCACATTGAGGGCTTATCGATTGGAGAGATTCTCCGATAGATATTCCTAAAAATAGAAATTTTGCAATGCTAGGGTCAGGTAATGTTTCCAAGAGTGAGTTCTACAAATTTAATTCCAAGTAATGTTACTTGGGAAAATGATACTTTCCCAAGTATGTTTGGAAAATATATGCATGCTAACAATATTAGCTAACTTTGATTAAGTGTTTACTCTTTGCCTGCGTTAACTGGATTTAGATCCCGTTTCCCCCTGCCACTTTACAGATGAGGACACAGAATTTAAAATGTAAAATAATTTCCTCATGTGTTTCCTACTTCAGGATGTACAAAATTCATTAACTAAGAAGTCCTGTCATGGATTAGCCTGGTTAATTTTATTTAGCCCTATTTTTGCCAAACTTAAATATGAGGAAACACTTTGCATGTAAGATCTTTGAACATCCCACAGGATACACTTTAGGACACTTTAGATTACGGAAATGAAAATAAATGAGATTTACTACCTTTGTTAAGTGTTAACAACAACAACAACAAAAAATGCCTGGCTGTGCCCATAGAACAGTATGATTTTTAAAATAAATTTGCTAATCAGTTTAGGTAAATGACAGGTCATTTTGACCAAAAATCAGCCAAATTGCTTGCTTGATGATGGCTATTTTTTAAATGGTTATTTGCATCTTCTCTTTAACACAGAAGGTCACTGCTGGATTATTCCAACATAACCCATTGAAAAGTGAACAATTAAGTCAACCAACCAGTCATGATGCCTTGTGACTGATTTTTCTTTCCACTAAACTGACTGAATGGGATAGTTTACCCTCAAAAACATTTAATGCTATTTCTCTTGCCAGTGCTTCTTATATTTTTGTAGATTTGCATTAGAAGAAAGTTTGTGTTTGCTTATTATACACATAATTTTGTCCAAAGTAGATATGACCCTAAGAAGACTATTTAACCACTAGATAAAGTTTCATGGTGGGGAGAAAAATCACTGTGCTTGCTTTTAAATAAGTAGTGAGAAAAAAAATTAAGCTGTTTTTTTTTTTCTTACCTTCTCTGACACAGTATCTTCTCCTTCTTGTCCACACAACAGAGAACATATATGATAATAAGACATACATAGTTTTTTACCCATATTATATCAATTACATAAAAGCAACATAGACGAGCATAACCCCTTAATGAACAACTCTTAAAGATATAAAAATATGTACATATTTTTCCTTTGTTCCGACAGAGAGCATATCTGAGATCAGCCAAAGAAATAAGGATAAATAACATCACAAAATTTGAGAGAGAACGAAATCAGACTTCAGCCTGATTGTCCTGCGATGTTTTTATTGCCATTTTATCCGTCCTCTGCTTAGCTTCTGCTTAAGATGTTGAGGAGATGATGAAAGCTGAAAAGTAAATAGGTGCTTCAAAAAATGCAAACAAATGAGTGCTTTCCTAGCAAAGAATTACGGAAAATCAGCCTTTCCTCTGAAGCTAATCCCTCGACAGCTAAAACTGTGAATTTCCCCCCTCAACATGCGCACAGATGGGTTGCCACTTCGGATGACAGATGAGTTGTGTTTGGCGGGATTAATGCGCATTATCATGTTAATGGATGCTTAGGTGAGGTCTGAGCAAGTCGCAGGCCTGGGCAGAATTACCGGGGTTTACAGAACTCTGTGTTCTCATGCTCCTCTTCTCTTTCTTCTCCTTACTAATAATTAACTTGCAATGTTTAACATTTTTAGCCCACCAAATGATCCACAGCCTACTGCCTTCTTAAGTACTCGGAGCATTTATAGATCCAGCATCATGTGCTCTGTCCTTTGACATGCAAAATGCAGGCAGTCCTGCCTGATTTGTCCTTCTATTGCCTTTGTGCATTCAGATCCCTCATAATCCAGAGTCTACTTTGTTGCAATCGCTTTTGAAATCTGACATATTGATCAAGAGTTACCCTTAGTAACTACTGCACATATATCAACTGTTGTTGAGCGTGTCAGGTCACATTCGATGGCAAGATGATCCTGTACCCAACCAGAGGAGCTCCTGCAGCCCTCGCAGGGGTTGCTTCTGGTAATCTCAGCTGACCAGAAAGGGTTGTTGTGGCATCAGCTCTCCTGCACCAGAATTTCATAGCCTCAGTGTGGGATCGCTATGTAAGTTAGATGCAGGGCAGACACCACCACGGAGATAAAAATATATCTTTTCAATATTATATAATGGCCTGCATTTTTAAATTAAGACAAAAATCACTAAGCATTAATGTCAGACTTTTATGTCCTTTTGAAATTGTCTAAAAATGGCTGGGCGTTTGAACAATAATGTTCATGAATGTTCAGTTTAATTCAGCAGACTCCTTTTCCATGACGAAGTGTATCGATGTTACCCAATAACATAAGCAAACTTTTACAGGTCTCTGCTTTAAAAAATGCTATTGGAGAAAATAGTTTCTGTATGCCAGAGATGTCCATCACACCCTAGAGTGAGTGATATTTATTTAGCAGTCTAGGTAGTTCCTTAAAATTCACTCAAAATCTTTTAGACAGAGAGGATGTCTGCCTCACTCATAAGTGAGAAACATGTGATTAAGGGGGAAATATTTCACAAGTTATGGGCTTCATGTATTAATTAAAACAAATAGCTCATCAACAGAGTGATACCTATAAATAGATGGAGCACAAGTCCCTTTTTGCCAGAGAGAACACAGGTTTACCCCTGTTGTCAGAGAGTGGCTGTCAGCCATGCCCCCTTTTATTCCCAAAGGTTCCTATTTGTCTGATAAACCCATAAACCAAAGTCATGGATTTCTAAATGAGGCTGTCCCATATTCAAAGTGTGCCAGAGAAGGAGGTTATTACTAGGCAGTAAGTGTCCCACTGCCACAAAGCGTATCGGAACCACCGGTTTCAGAGGGGGACTCTGAGAAACAGGATTTCCTCCTGAGGAGAAATAAAGGCTGAAACCCCCACATCCAGATACCGCTTGTGTTTATTCAGGAAACTTTTAAAACTTTTCATTCACAACATGTGTTAGAGACAAAAGAATGTTAGGTACACAATCAATCAATGCATGATTTCTTTTTTTGATCCAGTAATTTTTATCTTCAATAGCTTATTCTAAGTAAAATCAAAATAGAAATTAATTCAATACAAAATCCTTAGTTATCTGAATTGATACAATTTTGACCACACATATTGTCACATTAGCTAATCAATTAATTCTCACATCAACTTTATGGGTTAGGTGGTAACACGATCGTTTTATACATGAGGAAACTGAGATCAGAGAGGTCAAGTAGGTTAGGATGACACACAGCTAAGCAGTGGGGGATATGCTAAATATGCAAATATTTTATTCTGAAAGGCTCAGCCTTAACCTTTATGATCTATTAACTTATATAAACACAACCTACATATACATTTCCTTAAAGTCTAAAACATGTTCATTTTGATACTATTCTAGAAATATGTTTGGTGTCAAAATAAGTTCATGCTGACAGAAATGCCAAACTGCTCCATCAGTACCTTTCATTCCTTTTATTTATTTTTTTGCTATTTTCATTTTATTGTTCCGTTTTATGTTTCCTCATCTGTTCTTATGTAAGGTTGAATTTAAAATACAGAACAAGGGGCACCTGGGTGGCTCAGTCATTAAGTGTCTGCCTTCGGCTCAGGTCATGATCCCAGGGTCCTGGGATCGAGCCCCGCATAGGGATCCCTGCTCGGCGGGAAGCCTGCTTCCCCCTCTCCCACTCCCCCTGCTTGTGTTCCCTCTCTCGCTGTATCTATCTCTGTCAAATAAATAAATAAAATCTTTAAAATAAAATAAAATACAGAACAATAATGTTCATGAAGAATGACCAATTAGCACACTTCACAAACACCTCTGCAATTCAGACACAAGAAAGCCAGACTGGGAAAAATTCTTTATTAGAAAATAAAAAGAATTTAATGGGTCAACATGTAAGTCCTTAGTGCTATGTGACGAATAACAGGCACTGTGTTTTTGAGAACCAACTACAGGCTATATGTCAGAAATAATCTTTGGTTGGGACGCCTGGGTGGCTTAGTTGATTAAGCATCTGCCTTCGGCTCAGGTCATGATCTCAGGGTCCTGAGATCGAGCCCCACATCCGGCTCCCTGCTCAGTGGGGAGTCTGCTTCTCCCTCTCCCTCTGCTGCTCCCCCTGCTTGTGCTCTAGCTAGCTTATGTGCTCTAATAAATAAAATCTTAAAAAAAAAAAGAAAGAAAGAATCTTTGGTAATTTCCCCAGGGCCTGAAGTTACTCTGCAAAAAGCAAAAGCTCCTGAAAAAATATGAACAGACTAAAACGCGTTCCTGTTAATTAATTAAATCATTAATTAATGATCATTAACGTCTTACTCTAGTTTCTCCATTTAAAACCTTGATATTAATAATAACTTCTGTCCCACATCGTAAGTTTCTGAGGAGGATAAATGTGACGTTTCTAGAAAAAGAGCATTTAACGCAAGGTAATCCTTAAGGACTCAAGTAGGGGACTCACCATTTCATATAATTCTACCAAAATGCAATGGAAAAGAACGTCCCTGGTCTACCTGTACCTTTTCACTACCATTCCAAGTATACATATGGTCAAAACCTGGTTTTAATATGGTTAGTTTTTATATTCATTATTTTTAATAAATGTTAATTCATGAGAATCTTTTACACCTCAAGAACGTAGACATAATTTTTATGAGCTGAGGGTGAAACGTTTTGTCCTAATAGCTGAATATGAGTGTAAATTTCATAGAAATTGAAAAGTAAATTTCAATATTTGTGCTTTCAAAAAGGTTCGTCAACCTCAGATTATAGCCTTTGTGGTAGGTTTTCTAAAAGAATATATACGTGTGTTGTTAAAAAAAAGTTTTATTTTCCAAGATTAATTAATCCAAACTAATTCAAGTTTACCAAGTTACATAATATTATTCCTTGTGGAGCTGAGCTTTTTACCCTCTCACACACAGATGTCTAAAGAAGGGAAAGGAGAAGGGGAAAGTCTGCAATTTTTTAAAAAGGCTTATCCCATTTTTGTGAACAAACGTCACCACTACTGCTCTTAGATCTCATGAAAATGTGTGGCTTCTGATAGGTCTTCCTCAGATGAGCTGAAGCAGAAGGCGGCTGAGGACAGACTGTTCTAAGGCCCCTGCTCTGCCTCAGGCCTGCTGAGTTTTTCACTCCTGTGAATGTCCGTTAAGGCAGGGAGGTGAGCTCTGTGCCCTTGAAAGACCCTCCAGATTAGGTGGGTGAAGGCCTTTGGGAATAAATCCTGAGCAGCGAGGATCCTCAGTCCACATATATAATCTTTTCCTTTCATCATCCGAAGCCTGTCAATGCCTATTGCCAAGGAATTAGAAGAAAAAGAAAGGCTTACTCTGCAAAATTTCTGTACAGGAAAATGTGTGCAATGAAAATTATTTGAAGTGATGCACCCGTTATGCATTCTTGAGTCAGACAATATGTGAAAAGACACTCCTCCCACATGCTCTGTCCTTCAGCGCGATCTGAATTTAGCCTTTTGATGAGAGCATCCTTCCCATCTATTTACCTTCTGTGTTACCCTGAGTAAATTATTACCATAACAATATGGCTGGTTTTGCAGGGGTTAACTCACTTCCTCCTGGCCTTTCTCAGAGCTTTCCTCTTTGGAGTGGTGGCTTATTTGTGTGCTCTGAAGGCTATCTGCCTCTGTTCTGAATGGACCGGAGCCGAGAGCCTGAGCTCTGAGGCCTGCACAGAGGGGGCCAGGAGAGGTGCCTGGCAGGGACCTCTGTTAGGTGATGCCCTTGGAGAACAGAATTTGTCGCTTCAAGGAAAGTCATTTCTACCAAATCATTTCAAATGTGTTGTTTAGTTAAGTTCTCTTCCCTTTCCTTCTTTTCAGATGGATGTAATGGTGTCATTTTATCTCCACCCAGGAACTTGTGTCAACAGCTCCCTCCATGGACCATTCACTAGAGTTGCAATGTCACACAGTGTCAGAATCCTGTGTGTGTGTGTGTGTATGTGTGTTTTGTTTTTTTTCTTTTTTTAAATCTAGAGATGAATGTTTTTTGGGTTTTTGTTTGTTTGTTTTTTACTTCTACAAATCTCCTTTTTCCTTTATGCCTGTCCTTAGCTGAGCTCTTGACGGGTCGTACTGAGTCCCTACAATCCCCAGTCACATGTGCTTGGTCAGGTCTGGCCCTCGCCTTCCACTCCCCTTTTGCTGGGTGGGATTCTCTTTGTTACCATTTTAGTACTCTGTTTAAAAACACTTCTCAGCTTCTGTGTCCCTTAAGGTTAGAACTCTTAAAAAAACTTTTATTTTCTCTAAAAGTTGATTATAATGTGGAAGAATCTTAGTAGTATGTGCTTGTGTGTGTGTTTGTGTGTGTTTGGGGGGTGATGGGTGTGCGTGTGTATACTGCTTAATTTTTTGTTTGTTTTGGAAACATTCGGAACCAGAGTTGAGTATTTCCTATTAAAAACCTGTTGCTCCTATAGGTGTCAATACTTTAAGCCTGACTGTGACTGGAAGATTATCTGATGACAATGTATGGACAGGCCTCCTGCACCGAGCCTTAGCAGAACAGGTTCAAGATTGTTTTCATTTGTTGCCTGTTGAGCTAAGCCGCAGGGAAATGTCAAAGTAGTACTCAACGACATGTTATACTATTTTAAGCAAAGGGTAATTTTTAATTTTTTATTGTCGGTACAGTTGCCCATGTGCGTTTTTCTTTATTCTGTGTGTACGCCCTGTAGTTTTTTTTATTTTTTTATTTTTTTTTAAAAGATTTTATTTATTTATTCATGAGAGACAGAGAGAGAGACAGAGGCAGAGGGAGAAGCAGGCTCCCCGCGGAGCAGGGAGCCCGATGCGGGACTCGATCCCAGGACCCTGGGATCATGACCTGAGCCGAAGGCAGACGCTTAACCGACTGAGCCACCCAGGCGTCCCCACCCTGTAGTTTTATTTCTTTCTCCTGTACAGTGACCCTTTGATTGTCAAATCTTTTCCTGCTTTGTGATTTGGATGGAATGGATTGCTTATCTGTTAGGGTTCTCTTACCAGATTTTCCTGAAGCCTTGGGATCTTCCCTCATTTCCTTTGTCCCAGCAGTGAATCAGAATGGGAGTGTCTCTGCGGGAGGGGTGGGGTGGGGAAGGAGACTTAGCAGAAGAAAAATCTGCATTCAGAAAAAAGATGCTCTTTCTTAAGGGGTCAGATCTGAGTGGAAGTATTGAAAGTCTAGCAAACTCAAGAATCTTGCCCACCCTTCCACCAGCTCAAACCCCTAACACATGAGAGATTCCATACTGACTGTCATGTTATCCACTGGAGAATTTTACTAATAAAATTATATCCCTGCTTTACTCAGGGTAAGTTTACATGTTGCCACAATGACATACTTTATTCTGATTTTATTATTAAACTGTCTCTGCAATTCATTTGAAATTGAGCCATCACAGTTGAAAACGAACCAAGTTTTAATGGAAGATGGTGAAATTTTTATACAAAATGAATTTCTCCTAGGACAGATTGTTAGTAGTTTGGAGGGCCCGTGACAAATCAGGTTGGGTGCTTCTAGGACACAATTGAACAGCGTTTATGGTTATCATGTGTACTGCTTTATTATTGTCTTTTTATTGTATTCATAATGTATAAATAATATAGAAGAGATGTGCGGTTTATCAAGTGATGACCAGTGGCATATTGCATCTTGTTTAGAGGGAGTCAGTCCTCTTGCCTTGGTGGGAATGTAGAGTTTAACAAGGCACTTGCCATCATTTCCTTAACAGGGATAATAAACAGAACAATTCTGCATAAAAGCTCATATCAGCTTCTTTCATGCCTCTTCTTTTCAGAAGGCTGCCTAAGGGTTTAAGCAATTTACTGGTCTGACCCGCATCCTTTCTCTGCAGTCTGCGGTTCTTTTGTTTAACATTAGTATGTGGGCAAACAGCATTCTGAGCTGTGCAGGCTTATCAGCCTGCGTTCAGTCGACCGGAACCCCATTCTATGTATCTAAGCGGGGCCACATTTAATACTTCACAGTGGGAGCATCTGCAGTTTCCAAAAATGACTTGTTTATCAGATAAACTCTGTCCTTATGCTGACAGATGTGGTGGGTGGTGGATCTTCAGTATCATACTTCTCTAATATAACGCTTGTACAAAATACGGTATGCTGAGGGACGATGAGACCCACAGACCAGAGGCATGACAGGAATTGTTTATGTAGCCACCGTACGACTACACTGAAAATTCACTTGCTGGATATGGGAAAATGAAGGCAACTCTCAGTTTCTCTTTTGGAATTGAATAAGTAACGAATTCCCACATTACCTGAAATGTTCAGGAGAGGAAAGACATTTTCACTGTTAACATAATGTTTTATGATTTCCTTGGTAAACACTGTAAGGCACCTTAGTGCCATGGTCTGATAAAAGCCAGGAGCCTGAGGGGGCTGACTGAAATATTGATCATCGTGTACCCAGTGGTACCAGAGTGTGGGGAACTTAGAAGAAGCGGGCTTAGGAGACTTATCTGCCATTAACCCAAGCTAATGCTAATATAGTCTGTTAACTCAGAACGATCTTTTCTTTCACATTTTTATTAGAATCTTATGAAATTATTTTAAACATATCAAATAATTATAAAACCTTGCTTCTAAAACACACGACTCCAATTCTGAGATTTGATACTACGGGCCTATGGTATTGCGCGATTATTTTGAAAGTACCTCCAGGCTTTACGTGTCTATGCACACATATACGCATATGTGCAAATACTTCATTTATTAACAAAAAGTTATTATGTATGCCTTTTAAACACAAAATCATTTCCTAACATTGTATTCTTCCTCAAGAGAATGAATTAAGTGATGTGCATTTTGAAGAAATGATCTATTAGAAGTCCAGTTATGATAGAATGATCTGGACCTCACACTGACGTTAGAGATTCTAAAGTAGCATCTAAAGTGGTGTTAAGTAACACAGGTATGGACAGCCTAGCGCCTTCCCACCAGGACTGTTGTCACAGAACAAGTGCTGATTTTAAGTGATTAGGTTTGATCCTTAATGCAATTCACATTGCTTGTGGTACGCTTATAATTTAGCACATATGTTACGTTTTTACTCCTACCTATAATTACTCTTCATATTAAAGCATTTTCCCTCTAATTATTTCACTAGTCGCAGCCCCCTTCACCTCTCAGCTCTCTGCTAATTAAATACCTTTAAACATGTCTTTGTTATTAATTGTAAAGTGTTGCCATGACCATCTGATAAGATAATTATTTGGAAAACCAATTTTAAATTGATAACGAAACCAGCATTTTCATATTGGAATAAAGGCAATACATTAGAGCAAAACAATAAATGCCATGAGATGCATCTTTGAAGCCTGCGTGGTCAAATCATAGGCAAAGTACAATGTCATTCCTAACAAAAGTCTAATTACTCTGATGCACGAGTCAATACAGCTCTAGGAAAGAGGGTGAGGTATTTTTATATTTTCTCCCTGTTTGCCTATAGGCCTCGATACCCTTTTCTGGTATGGTTAAATACATCCGTGCACTGTCTTTACACAGGCAGGGCTTATCAGAGAAGCAGCCATTAAGAAGTATATTCAATATCAGACTAGAAGACATTTGTGTGCCTTCCCCTACTCTCACTAATGTGTGCTAGCCAACTGTTCATGCAGAAATCGTAACTGTTAATGAGGGTTAAAAGGAAATTTTAAATTAGGTGTCATCTTTGGAGTAAGGTACCTCAACAGTCCTATTCTGCCTAATATTTATTTTCTATCTTGCCTCTTGCTCCGAACACAACCGGCCACTAAAAAAATAATAATAATAATAATAACAATTATTATTACAGTATTTTTCAAACCAAACACACGCAGCACCCCCTTTCCTGCCCCCCACCCCCACCCCCCCGCACATTTCCTGGGTCTAACATTTCTGACTGCGCACTGTTTTTCCTAACACTAAATCCCGGGCGTCATATGCCTTGCATGGCTGCAGACTTTGGCCTTTTCACCTGCTGTTTTGGTTGGCTTTAGATGCAAAGAGAAGAATATGAAAAAGAGAAAGGGGGAGGGAGGGAAGTTTGGAAGACTGAAGCTAAAAAAAAAATGGCAAATGTTTTTAGCGCCTTCATCTAGACATGTGTCCCCTCACTCTGTGACATGGCTGCTCCCAATGTTGCCATGGTGAAGATTTCTAATCATCCCCACACATGACAGGCTCCTATTTGTCTGCACTCCCTTGGGTGTAAATTTCCAGGCTTAAAAAAAAAATCCATGTGAGCGTATCATCCGCCGTGCAGATGTTTCACTGCTTTAGAATATCAGGCAGCTGCTTGTGCCACCGTAGACAGCTAATTGGAGACTGCATCGTAGGAACAGAGGCGTAATTATGGCATAAATACACATCCTCTGGTGCATCATTGTATCTCTATTAACAGAAAATTTTAAACAGTGCTCAGAGTGTAATTAGTGTAGTTGATAAAGTTGTAAAACATGTAAATAAGGGAAATAGCAGGTACGTGGCCAATCCACTATCCAGCACTAGGGGATGCAGATTATTGCCTATTTAGAAATAATTAGCAAAGCTGCATTAGCAGAGCCTGTGTCCAACAGAAGCAAGGCAAACATTTATTCTGGTAACAGCTCTTTCTGTGCTAGCCATGAAAATCTACTAATATTGGTAATTTAGCCCTCATTACCAGAGGATAAAGCATGAAAAGAGCTCAGACATGAAATATGACAAGTAATATTAATTTTTATTCCAGAGGAAAGGATGCTTCCTTGGGTTGCATGCTGATTTCTCGGCAGGGTCTCAGCAGTGCGTGCGAAGGAGGCAGTGGGTAGCTGGTAGTTGAGAATTCAGGGTACGGAGCTGACTCCCTGCTGGAGGTATACCCTGGGGTGGCTATGACAGTGGCTGATGAGGCATGCCACGGTTAGTGCCCAGCCAAACCTCAGGTCCCAGTTCAAAACAAGCACTGAGCCATTAAACTGCAGTCCTTATGGGCCTGTGAGGGCTTGGGTCCTCACTCCTGCTCCTTCCCACCTCCCAGCCCCTTTTCTCCCTTCCTCTCCCACATTTCTTTTTTCTTCCCTGGAATGATTTTGCAGAGCTATACGGGCAATCAGATTGATTTTTTGCCTGCACCGCCCTTTGCAACGTGCTTGTGATAATGAGCTGCTGTTGTTGAAGTGGTGAGTGTGGGAGGGGTGGTTTCAGCTGCGCCTTCCCTACGTCGGGAGCCCGGGATGAGAAATGATCCTCTGGCTCATATACATTGAAGATTGTGTCACGGAAGAATCTCACCCTGTGACCAGGAATCATGAATGGCAAAAATTTGGAGCTTGTTTTACAAATACACTTCCTAATGAAGAAAAATGCAAAGGCACTGCTAGTTTCGGAAGCCTCGATTCATTTTCCAGACAGTAGGATAAAAAGGCAGAATGTTTGGGGAAGAGCCACCTTTTTTGCATTAATCTCTTGCTGTTAGCTTGTTCTTTGTTTTACTCCTGAAATGTGAAAAAATGGCAGGAACTGAAAACCAAGCCCATGCATCTCACCATGTTCTGTGGCATTCGTATTCTTTACCATTATCTCCTTCTTTCCCGTTATGCACAGGTACTGCTTCTTTTTAAGTGCTCCTGGGCACACACATGTGAAGAGTCAATTTCCTGAATTTTAGGTTGAACTGCTAGGAAGAAGTTATTAGCCGGTAGCAAACTAAATTTCCACTCCGTCTGAATTTCACAACATGTTCAGAATGCCACGCCAATACTGCCTCAAAAAAAAAAAAAAAAAGGAGGTGGGATATTTTGAAATTTGTTAAAATGGAAATGGTACATTTGTAAACACACTGAAATAAAGAGACGGTCCACCTTTTTCAAACTGAAAACTGAGAATCTGAAAGCCAGCTTCACATGCGATAGACACTGAGCGTTGTCTCTTACCCAGGGCACTCTTGACAATGACGGTGGTGTGGTTTGGCACTGTGAACAACACCTATCTGTTCATCCCTACTATTTCAGGTCTTCTTAAAAGATCATAAGGTAATGGTAACAGCTAACTAAGAAGTACCTCCACTGTTCTAGGGCACGTAAAAAGTGACTAAGACCAGAGTTACCAATGCATTTTCAACCACAGAAGCGAAATGCATGCTGATTGCTATCTGTGGGGCATGGTTACACACAAAATGCAAATGTGCACGTTAACCATACATGCGGACTATCTCTATCAATATCCACAAACACACACTGTTATTCTACAACAGATTCGGAATTGTGAGGATGCATTTCATTCTCTCTAGCTCTCCCCACTTCTGAACCAAAAGCAACAAGCCTGACCAGGCATTAAAGTACTCTCTCTTCATGAGCTGCAAATTAGCACTGGAACTGGAATCAGATGATCTGAATTAAAGTTCCGGTTTGAAAAGTTACCTCGGGACAGGTAACTTCCTTGGCCTCCGTTTCCTCAACTGTGAAATTGAAAATATCCCCCTTGTCTACTTTATAGAGTCCTCATGAGAACCAAATGATATAATAGCTATAGAGGTACTCTGCAGACTGTAAATATGACAGAAATCGCTATTTAAATTACTTATCCCATTAGTATTAACCCAATTTACTCACTAGACCAAGTTATCATTGTATCATCCCCCAATCACATTGGGCATTTGCCAAAGTTTTAAAACGAAGCACAAATAAGCTCGGATAACGTCATAAAATTAATCTCTGATTGTGTGTGTACAGTGCCAAAACTGCTGATTCACAAGTGAAATTGTAGTCAACCAACCAGATGTTTCTTCCACAGGATGCCAAATTGCCACTTTAACTGATTTTTGTCCAAGAAACTTACTCTGTGTATGGGAATTGTATACATACTGCATTCATCATTTTCATGTCCAGGCCTTGTAAATAATCTTGTGCCGATCCCGTATACCTTGCGAAGTGCACAACTCCTCACTTACTGGAGACACTCTTTTCAGTTCCGCAAAGTGAACAGCACTCTGAGAGACCGCCTAGAGGAATGTTATGCCCAAGTTGCGAGTCTTCGCAGGGGACCAGGCTGCTGAACTGCCCTTGTTCAGAGAAATCCCGTGTAGAACAAAGCGCCGATTTGAATCATCACAGTTGTTTTAACCCCTGGTTTCTTAATTCACTCTGTTGGCTTCTGGTGTTTGACAAACAGTTTCCGTTTGGAGACATTATGCTGTTCCTCTCCGCTCCAGCACGGTGCCCACGGCCTCCGCTAAATTGGCACCAGAACAGCAACCGTTGCCAAGATCTACGCAGGGCAGGAGGGACTGAAAGGGAACATGAAGCAAAATGATCCCTTAATTCAAGTGAATTATTGTTACCTTTCTTCACATATTCCTGCTCTCCTCCCTTATTGTACTCCTTTCAAAAGAGAGGTAATAGGTTCCAAATCAGACCACAAAGAGGATCTTCAGAATCAAGTTAAATTGGAGCACAAGGATTGGGACTGATGGGAATATGGATTTGCAAGGTGCCAAAGTCTGATCTAATTTACATCCATTTCCTGATTTCCAGCCCTTTGGCATCTATTGAAATAGGGCTTCATTGTAGAGTTCTCATATAACATATATTCCATATATGTTCTTTTAAATTTAATTCAGAACATAGAATTTTATATATTTTCTTCCGTGCAAAATCGTATGTACGTATGAATGGTGAGTTCTATGTGCCAAGTATTTAGACTAGTTTTATAATTTCTCTGGTGCTTCTCTAAGCAGCTTGCTCCAAAGGGGCCTGTAACTCATAATCACAGGGCCTGTTCGTGAATATATTTCTCTGGGTCAGAAATTTTGCCAGCTCTGACAGGCACCCTGGACAGCTTTTCAGAAATCTCCTGGTTATTACTCATCCATTAGAAAGGAAAAAATGATATTTTGCATCAGTAGTTGTTTCTCACTCTCCTTTTCCCTTGAAATTACAGAAATAAAGTGCCCATTGTAAATCGTTCATGCTGGCGGACAATATTGCATGCAGATCAGGCAGACGGCCCATTGGATGGAAATGGTATGGGGGTGGGGGAGGCCTTTGTGAATGAGTAGACACAACTGGTCCCGAAATGGTTTTAGTTAGGTCAAAAGTAGCTCATTAGTGAGCAGGAAAGCTAGCTGCTCATCCTTTAGGGTGTGAAAAGGCTAACCCATTTACTTAGGGAGTTTCTTATTAAGTTTTTTTAATAATAAAAACACGCATTTCTTCTTTTTCTACTTGCATTTTTCTGTAATCCAGCTTACGGGTAAACAGATCTTGAAAAAACAGAAGTTAGGATAGTTGATAGCCTAAATGAGATTTTTTTTTTTTTAAATTCCCCCAAACTTGGAAAGTAGAATTTAGAAACACTAGGATTCAGAGAGAGAGAGAGAGAGAAAAATTACTGTATTTAATCTCATTGTTTTTAATATTAGGGAGAATTTAAAGTTCGTTCTTTGTACTTTAACATCAACTTTAGCTTTAACAGTAGGGCTGCCTCTGCTACCCTACCTCACAATGTCCATGCTTGGGAAAACATGGAAATGGAGAAGATTGCATCAGAATGGCAGGCTTCTTCCAAGAAACTAATCAAACAGCAGTAGGAATTCTACTGGTGGAAGAGCAAAATTCCTTCTGATAAATTTCTTCTTAAAGAATAATCAGAGGGGCTGGATGGTGCAGTCGGTTAAGCGACTGACTCTTGATTTCAGCTCAGGTCATGATCTCAGGGTTGTGGGATTGAGCCCCAGCCCCGAACTGGGCTCTGCGCTCAGCACAGAGTCTGCTTAAGATACTCTCTCTCCTTCTCCCTCTGCCCCTCTGCTCTGCATACCCCTCCCCACTTGCTCTCTCTCTTTCTTTCTCTCAAATAAATAAAATCTTAAATAATAATAACAACAATAATAATAATCAGAATCCCAAACGTCATTGCATCTATTAGGGCAGGGAAAAACTTTTAAAATCCTCAATTCCCTATGTATAAATGGAGAAATATGTAAATCTGGAAGAAAGATGAATAATAGAAGACAGGTAAAATATCAGCATATATCATGTAAAATACCATATGTTCTCTTTGTTTCATGTTTGCCTTGCCTTCGTCTTTATTTTTTCTGAATTAGTTTATTACATAGCGCCTTCCCTTTTTCTTTCTTTCTTTCTTTCTTTCTTTCTTTTTTTTTCTAAGAGGAGAAAGCTTTTCTAATAAAGAGACTGAACATTCTTAGAGATTCTCAAAGCATTCTAGTTTGTAATCAGACCTCTCAGAGTTACAGGGCTTCAGTTGCTCTGGGCATATTCTGGTTTGTGAAGGTGATAACTGAATTATTCAACACCAAGCAAAGTGTTATTGACTACAGAGCTAGTACTTGATGACTGCACAGGCAAAGCACTGATCAAAATTTCTGTGATCATAGATTTGTTGAGCATTTATTTTGTGCCAGGCACTATAGGAAGCCCACAAGCAATGCAGTGGTGAAATGAGCTGTTCAGAGAGCCAGAACTCCCAGGAGCAGGACCATTCCAGTCATTTCCGATATTCAGCTGAACAGTTTCATGTCTAAAATCTCATGCCTTGCAGGTTGTCTTGAAAGAGCCTAGACAAGGCCACGAATGGCATCCTCTGTGTGCTTCTCTACTTGTTGCTGTTTTGAAAGGTCCTGGTGCTAATGTTTCCCCAGCAAAATCACTGTGCTCTTTTCAAAACTATTCATGAGCTGATTCTTTTTTAGTTTATTGAATAACTTCATGAGGCTAGACAACATATGCAAAATCCCCTTTGTGAATTTTCTTTTGAAAAGGATAAGAGAGGCAGTTGTAGGTTACTGTTAAAGAAATCCAGTTATTTCACTGTTGCTTTTGGTGTAATCTGGGAAGTGTTATTATTTGTATTTTTTCTATTTTTACTTCAACTTCATTGAGGAGGGGTACGTGTGTGTGTGTGTGTGTGTGTGTGAGTGTGAAATATCAGACTTGAGAATGGCAAGTGAAAGCATAAGTTTTTCTATAAATGTAGAATGCAAAGTTTTAATGTATGGCAAGTAGCTAGCTAGCTAGGTTCCAAGTAGAAAATAAGAAGTGAGAGATATGGATGCCTAGGGATTGTAGATAATCATTTTGACAATGAAAGAAAGGAAAGAAAGGAAAGGAAAATGAGAACTGGGTAAGCTAACCAAGGTCTTTGATTTATGAAGACTTATTGAACATCTTGTTTATATTTTTATTTTCTTCATATACAACATATACATATCCTTTTTTCTTCTTTCTATTTTGGTTCCTTGCTTTTACCATATAATTTTCCTCTAGATATGAACAGATGAAGGGGAAATAATTTTCTTCTTATATGATTAACCTCTCAGTACCTATGAAATAACAGAAAAACAAAAATAAGGCCTCTGCCCTGTTAAAAGAATATGAAAGACCATGCCCTCCTAAATCATTAAGTATTTAGTTATGTGTATGAGGTTGATGATAACATCTTATCTTAAATTTAAACTTGTAGGTGAGAGCCACCAGTTTCCATGGTTATATGATCATTTCAAGGATATTACCACTTTCTAAAACATTCTGGATATCTTCTCTTGCGATTTTCAATAAAGTTAGTGTATTGTTCAAGTCACATGAGAACATCAGCCTATTTCTTATTCAAATTAATTTATCAACTCTATTATTACTTCATTCATTTCATTTTATTCTGAATAGTTTCTATACCCCAATATCAAAGTATGAAATTGAAATAATAACTCCAGCAAGGGAAAAAAAAAAAAAAAACACCAGATAACTCGGTAATAGTGTTTCTACCTACATTTTTGGACTTCATACTTTCATTTGTTTAATTAATTCCAAAATATTTTGTTTATCTCTGTTTTAGTGTAAAACACAAAACAGAAAGAGGAAACATATGTATATGTGAAGTTTAAATAGTTTCTATTAAATTGAGGGCCTAAAGGCAACATTTTTTACATAAGAGAATAAAAATTTAAACCAGAAGAGAATTAATGAATTTCAATATTCCTGAATACATTAACTAGAATTAGATCCTTATCTGTGAAGAATGCATAAATGCTTCTATTATAGGGTATAAATGGTTGGGGTGACCAGTGTTTTTGTACCTGAGGCTAAAAATCATCACTGAGCATCCTAGACTTCAGAAATTGATTTTATAGGTAAATTTCCATGAATTTTTGGTAGAACTAGAGTATTAACCATATGGAGTTTACCTATGGGCTTTGAATGGTGCCTGGCACAAAATAAATGTTCAGTAAATCTATAATAACAGAAATTTTGATCAGAGCTTTGCCTGTGGAGTTAACAGGTTTCCATTATTTGAAAACTAAGCAAGGTGCACATCTCACGCAGACAAATATCTTCTAATTTGGCAAATGTCTGTTTGATTCAATACATTTGTTTATCCCTGAGTAATTTGTGGTGAGAATCTGAGAGCTATACTGTTGTTAGTGGTGATCGCAGATTGGCAAGGACAGATAATGCTAGTTGAATTGGAACATATTTGACCTTATGCATACCAGAACCAAATTTTAATAAAGATTTTTCCTATTTCATTCCATCACTTTGATTTTTCACTTCCACTGCTGAACCCATTGGTATATTTGGACTATGGATATCATTATTTTATTAGAATGTCTTGTGAAATATATCTGCTGTAACTTTCGAATAGTTTTATTTTCTGCAGGTTTGGGTTGTGCTCTGTGGCAGAGTTTTGTTCCTGGTGTAAGTTGTTAGCATTAACACAACTGAGTCACTTGTTATTTTTTTCAGTGAGCCTCTTCAGGGCCATTTTTGTATCAGTCTCAAAATACATTACTAACCATATAAATACTTTTCCCATCATGCATAATAGCTTGGTTAAAGCCACTTTATTATTTGGATCAAGGTCCGTTATTTCTTTGTTCTCTCTCTGGTCTGCTGGATGAGTGGAATATTTGTTTCTTCAGAATACATGAGTATGGACACAAGCACATAGGCCTGTGGGCAGTGGGATTCAGTTTCCATTTAATTGCACTGAGTATATCCCAGCAACATACTTAAGGTGTATTCTTTCCCACCTAACTCATAGATCTCCCACTGATTTCAACAGGATCCTGAAAAGGGCATAAAGAGATGAAAATCTGATGCTAATTTTGGAAAGTAGAATTCACTTTTTTCTTTGGTTGGGTTTTCATCATCCAGTTTCAAGTTATCTTTTTTATAGATTTCTATCTCTGTCCACCAAAGGTAGAAGTATCACAAATTGTCCCTCAGAAAGAGAGAGAAATAGGGACAAAGATTGTTTTCAAATCCCAGACTAATCATTTTTACTTAACAATTGCTAAAAACAAGCCTGAAAAGAGAATGCTTCTTTTAAATTAGCTGCCACTGTACAAAATAAATTAGTTCAATAAGTAATCTGATGGTGGCTTGCTGTATCATATAGATAATTAATATATTATGATTTGAAGAATTATCTTTATATTAAATGTATATATAATACACATTTTATGGGTGATTTTTGCAAAGCAATTTTTAACCAGCAATTGTTGCTGGGTAGCTGCTCAAAGTTAAATTTGGAAAATAAACTTTACAAAGATTAGTCATTTGTGCCAACTTTTATCAGTATAAACTGAGCCATTTAAAAGAAGTTTACTTCCCTTTTAAAATCATGCATTATGTGTTTTTTATTTTACTAGATGTTAACAGCACAAGTTTGTGATTGTACTTTAATATTATCATCTGAAAATTAAAATGGCAATGAAAATCAACCTTCCTGATTATTCCTCAGGAATGAGTAAATGTGGTGGTTATTGTGTTCTTAACAACAATGATATTAACGCTGCTATAAAAAAGGCATTTAAAGTAGCTAGGTTTAGGGGCACTTGGGTGGCTCAGTCTGCTAAGCATCTGCATAGGAGCACCTGGGTGGCTCAGCTGGTTAAGTGTCTGCCTGTGGTTCAGGTCATGATCCCAGAGTCGTGGGATAGAGCCCCACATCGAGCTCCACATCATGCTCCCCTCTCAGAGGGGAGTCTGCTTCTCTCTCTGCTTCTCACACCAGTTGTGCTCTCACTCGCTCGCTCGCTCTCTCTCAAATAAATAAATAAAATCTTGAAAAAAAATAAAGTAGCTAGGTTTAGAGTACCTCACTAACACTTGATGTCTTAGTCAAAACGAGTCCCATATTTCATAAACACCGATTAGTCCCATGGTTTTAGAAAATGATTTATAGAAAAAAAACCTAGATCCATTTTCAATATACAAGTGATTTTAAATCACTTACACTTACAAACCACTTATACATGTATGTTTGTATAAATATATGAATACTTGTACAGATATATGTATGTAATATGATGTAAATATATGTACAAGTATGAAGTCTATCATATGTATGAAATGATAGACTATCATAAAGTCTATCTATATGTATGAAATGATAAATATGAAATGATAAAATTAGTGTATACAATGCTTCTTATGAAGAAAAAGAAATCACATTGGAAATAGAATAGTGTTTTAAATATTATTGAATACGTGCCCTAAATGTTAGCAAACTCAATGGATAACACAATTTTGCATTTCATATTATTTAGATGTTGTTTGGAAACACATTAGCCAAAAGTCTCTTTTTTGGAGGGGAACATACTAATGACAAATAGTTTAGGAAAACTTTGCAAAAAATTCAAGTGTTTTCAAAATATTTGCTGTTTGAAGGAGATACTACAATTAGTCCTGCTTGTCTGAATATGAAAACTGAGTCTTAGAGATTTAAAGCAACTTGGCCAAATTCACAGAACAAGTGAGAGAGGCAGCAATGTGAATCCTGTGCTATCCTGCTTCTAGGCTTGTTGGGATAGGAGTGGGGGGTTGTGATTTACAAAGTCTTGTTTACAATAGCTCAAAATAGAGGTGGTGAGAGAATGAAGGTAAGCCTAACCAATTCTAAAAATGTTTTAGTTTTGTTTTCATTTGGTAGCAATCTATATCGAAGAGAGATTGTGAGGGCCCAAACCATAATGGAAGCAACTGAAATTTTCTTGAAACAACTGAAATTTAAAATTATGTATGAACGCTAGAAATACCAAAAAGTCAAAATCAAGAGTGTTGGTCACATGACTGGACAGGAATTGAAAAGGGAGGTGCCAATAACAAAACAGAAGAGAATTGACTAAATAGAACAAAGTTTACTCTATTTCTAAAGGTCAGTCCAAAAGGGAATACTCAAACTCTGAGTAACCTACAACAATGGTTTAACACTTTTCTATTAAAGAAATTCTTCTTTTATGTACCATGCATTTCGTTTGTTTAAAAAAGAGAGAGAGAGAAAAGAAAGAAATGCATTTTCTTCTTTAAGCTTGATTTGATTATTCTAGAAATTTAGTTCTTCAGACTCTTCACACTCAAAATTATTCTTATTTTTTTATGCTTTTCAAATACTTCTCCCTCTTTTATATGGAAGAGTGACTAACTAGTGACTTGGTGAAATTGAATATTCAAGTGCCACAAGTGCTTCTGATAGAAATGATTCGGCCTTTGGGCGGTAAATTTCCTTAGTGATGCATAAAATATTCCCACGTTGCCATCTTATAACTTTTCCTGCTCTCCTCTCTCCCAAAACATGGGCATATAAAGGCAGGTACTCTTACCCCAGAGTAACTTAATTCATAAAAATGTCATTAGTTCAATAAATTATCAAAGAACTGCTAAAATACACCATCCCACCTCCACCCCCTGCCTGGTTCTGCCAGATCCTATGTTTCTGAGTGCTGGTGAGCCCATCACCTAGATTAAGGTGTCTGTGTGTCTAGAACCTCTTTCCATTAGGCCACCATGGCTTTGAAGCAGCCACACACTTGTTTGCTCGTCTCCTATTCTTACATGGGCTACAGGCTGCCAAATTGTTGCTAGTATGTTTAGCTTTATGTTTGGTTTACTTACTCTGAAGCCTCTAGCTCGAATGTGGCTAAACAATCTTCAGTTTCACCAGTAGGTGGGGGAACTTATTTCTTTTTGCTCATTGTCAACCTTTTTTTTTTTTTTTTTCCCCCTTGGAGGGAAGTGTAGCATTTTTTCCTGTGGCTTTTCCCACAATCCCATTGATGTGCTCTGGACTTCTAGTTACTGGTTCCTAGAGTGTAACAATGAGGAGATCAGGAAGAAGATATTTGGGGAAATAAGCTCAGTTTTATACCTATTGACTAAATTAAAGAATACAAGTCAAGAAAATTTTAAAAAATCAATTTATTTGAACATGGTCTTTACATTTGGTAATTAAGAGAAATTGTGGGCTTTGAGAAATGTCTTTGCTTAAGAAGTCAGATAAAGATAGAAGCTGGATTTCATTAATAAGTACTTAAGTGATAAAAAGATTGCATATAGTCTGCGCTTTAATTTCTCTGGATGGGACAGAACCAAAATAGAATCAAATAGGTTGGAATCTGCTCTATTTCTAAAAATCAACAGAAAAACAAATTACTCAACTCTTTGAGTAACCTACTGTAATGTTTTAACAATTTTTCTATTAACGAAAGTCTCTATATCTACCGTGCTTCAATTTATCCTATCTATTCTATTTCTGATACAAAGATAGGGCATATTATTCATCATTTTCCATTTGGAAAGAAAAAACACTTATCATTTCCTTCTTCTGTGTTTTTCAAACACTCTCCCCTCCCTTACTTGCAAGAATCACTAGCTAGATTTAGTCAAGGAATTTAAATGTTTAAAGACAAAAACTTTTTAGTTGCAAGCAATGGAGACTAAATTGTCAGAAAAGAACACTGGAGGATGGGTACTGGGTGGTTCACAGCAGTACACAGGAGTCAAGATGACAGTGATTCATCTGGAGATTAAAATGTGCATTAGTGCCTTGGAGCTTTGGCACACGTGTTAAGTGGATGGTTGTGGACTGGCACACTTAGGTGTTCTTGGAAGACCCTTTGGGTCCCAAAGTGCCCCTATCACAGCTCATACAATCAGGGAGTTCGCAAAGCCAGGTACATGTTCTCATGTTGAGAAGCAAAGAGGAATAAAAAAAATACAAAATAAAGCAAATGTCCACCGAAAATATATAAGATGTAGCTGAATTTTTAAAATCATTTGCTTCCAAGAAATGATGACTTTGATCTAATTGAAAATTAGAATTAGTTTACCCCATTTTTACTGTTTTTACGGATCAATTCTGTCAAAATATTGGCATATATCAACTCAACTTAAGGTATACAATGCAGTATATATACCCAAGAGTTATGATTTAAAATACAAAATCAGAAAATCTGAAGATAAACACAGATAACATGTTTCACTATTAAATGATCCTCACTAAGAGGATATTACAATAATTGGTAGTCTTCATCTATATACTAATGGGTCAAGTAAAAATTCCCATGAGTTGTTTTCACTATCTTGTCTCACAAATTTTGTTGGACAAAAGAAGCTTAGTAAGCAAAAAGTAGCTCAATTTTAAAATCATTGAGGAGGTGAAGCTACAGAAGAAATACAGCTATTATACTAGAAACAGTGAACAACCATGAAAATGCTGATAAACCACACAATTGAAATTTACCTAAAAATATGTGGTGCTATTTAATTTATTATCCTGTATTATGCGTCTTGCTCAAGTTCCACTTCAGAGAACATCTAAGTGTGTCAGTTCAAGTATACCCATTTAAAAATATACTGAGGCTCAAAGGTATTAACACATTTTATTCTCTAGTCTGGGACATTGTCATCTTGACCCCTGTATACTGCTGTTAAACACAGAGGATTTACTTTGAAGCTTTCATTTAAGGAATTGAGTTATTATCCTTTGCTTGACCTTTGTCCGTGGCATATTTATCATGAAGCCCTGTAAAACTATAATGTGTGAGAAAAGTGAGAAAAGGAAGTAATATATTTGTGATTTATAAAGAAAGGAGGAATAGGTATAAATCTGACTTTTAAAATCCATTCATAGGTACCTCTTTACATAATTCATTTATAATCTCAAAATCCCTCCCTAAAATGATTTTTGTACATTCTTAAAACAATCATTAGCAAAAGTAACTTGAAATCAATCATGATCTGTGATTTCCAGGATCTATTGCCAGGTATTGCTTATATTTACTACTGGGAAGAAATGAGGGAAACAACATTATTTTTAAAAGTACAGAAAGAAAGAGTTTTCAAGCTGTTCCCTTAATGAACTAGAAATAGTAACCCTGTCAAATTTAATATAAAAATAGTGTTATGAGCCTTTGGCATCTATTTATTACCAGAGAACAAAAGCCTTCATCCATTTCCTTTAGAGAATGACATTTTTGTAATTCGCTGCCCATTTCATTTGTTCCAAAGGCCTTCGTGGAGTGACAAATATCCCACAGAAATGGCTACTGATACTTGATAGGATAATGTGCAGCCCCTCAGGACAAGGGCAAAGGCAGCAAACTTATCATCCTTTAGTTTAGCTTAGCATGGGTCAGTAACAACGCCAGAGGTGACAGAAGATGTTAAAGTGTGGGAAGCAAGAGCTAAAAGCTGTAGGAGGGGAGTTTTTATAGTTTATCCTTTCTTTTGCCAAGAAGCTACGGAGACAGCTTGAATCACATTGTTGATTTGGTTCACTGCACGCCACACTAACTGTTTCTGGAAAAGGAGAGCAAGGGGGAGAAAAATCCAACACTTATGGGTCATTCTCACCAACAGCATGTGGCATTTCAACATGTCCTATAGGAGGAGGAAATGCATATTTAATATTTGAGCTTCAAGTTCATATTTTAAGAATGCATTATCTGTTGGAAGGTCTGTGGTGAATAATCAGTAGGACATCACCATTACATCAACCTGGTAATTTTGCGGAGGAAAAAAAAGCATCAGCGGTGTTGTCTTTCATCTGGGAATTTTCACGATACTGTTTTTTGCAGCAGAGTGAATAAAAGACTACTAGTGTGATTCTTCTTAAAGAATCTAGCTTACAGGTGTTCCCAAAACGTAGTACTTTAAATTTTATCATTAACATTTGTCCATTAAGGACAACTGGCTGGCATGAAATCTGAATATACATACTTTATTCCCAAGGAAATTAAATCAGTATAGAACTCTCCCTCAGAATATTGTCAAAGAATGATATGCATCAGCTGGTGTATTACTCCTGATTCTATTAAAAGATGATGTGAGCAAATGCTCCTAAACACATCCCAATTTGAAAAAGAAGAAAGTGAAAAGAGGCCTAAGTTCTTCACGAGGCAGGCCTCGGTCGTCATGGCTGTCATTACACACAATGACATTCTCAGAAACGTGATGTCTTTAACGGCACATCTGGTAAGATGATTCCTGTTTTGCAATATTAAGAAATTACTTTTTTATGTTACATGTGATTTGAATTAATTTGTTTTAAAAATTAAATTATACAATGCAAAAATTCCTTAAGGACCGATAGGATAAAGAACTGAAAATGGTGACCTTGTCTCACAAGCAGGATGCTAACTCCACCTGAGCGATTAACAGCTTTGATGAGCATTCTGAACCATGGTGTCCTCCCTAAGAACTGTCAGAGCCTTTTTGAGACATTTAGTTTTCTTCTTTAAGCAGAAAAAAAAAGGCCCACTCGTGACTCTTGTCTTGCTAATATAGATAATGAAATATGTGTTATCGACACAGAATGATGAATATTAAAAGTTTAATATAATAAAGATATTTTTAATTGAGTAAAATCCTTTGCAGTTTAATATAAGTATAAAGAATGTTACAAAGTGTGGAGTATTTTCTAGCGGACTCTTTTTATTCCAGGCATATCTGGAAAATTACGTAATTCTGAATTGCAGGAAGATGAAGACAAACGGATGCCTCGTTTGAAATAAGTATGTTAAATAGTTCACATACTTTATCTCTGAAAACCTGGTTGTGTTCTCCTAATAGCACTGTTGCCAGTGAAAATTTATACAGTACTTTTTCCATTGAGTTGGAAATTGTTCCCTTTTCAGAGAGAGGTTCATGTTTATTTCCAATGCAGAAGAACTTGTTTTAGTTTTGAAGGTAAATTGAACAAGTGATTGCTTTCATAGATCATGTAATTCCTTACATGTGGCTGGCTGTAACTTTTCTACTTAACACATTTTATTCCTTACCATGCCTGTCACTGGTTTAAGCAATCTGGGGGTAATTGATTTCTTCTGTAAAACAGATAACATTTGCTTAAAGCTCTTCTGATAGCTTTACAGCCTCTGCATTAGGAGAAGCACTTCCGTCACCACTGGCATTCTTATAAAATATAATTATTATATATCCATCAAAGACTAGAAGAAAAGGGGGATAAGACAAGGCAGGGCAAATATGTCCTGAATTCAGTGTCGTGGCAGTCACGCTCCTGCTAGCGCTCCTCAGACCACCGCTCACCTCGGTTCACTGCCTTGGTCATATCATCCGCCCTTCCTTTGCACTCTCTTGTTTATTTCAACAAACTGCAGTCTTTATCAAATACGAAACTATGTTCAATCCATTAGGTTTCCTTTTTTTTTTTTCTAAAGATTTTATTTATTTATTTGACAGGGAGAGAGACAGCGAGAGAGGGAACACAAGCAGGGGGAGAGGGAGAGGGAGAAGCAGGCTTCCCACGGAGCAGGGAGCCTGATGTGGGGCTCCATCCCAGAACCCTGGGATCATGACCTGAGCTGAATGCAGTTGCTTAACCAACTCAGGCGCCCCTCCATTAGGTTTCCTAATGAAAAATAAAAGTATCTTAAATTTGCGTAGTGACTATTTCTTCACTATGATTCACACTTTCACTCGTTAACTTCAGAAAAGTAAATATGCAATAAGTCCAGTATATAATGCACATAATTTGATTACAAATAAAATCAAGTAGTCAGAATTCTCGTTTTCTTTTTCTTTTTCTCCTTCTTCCTCTCATTTCATTTCTTTTCTTTTCTTTTCTTTTTTCTTTCTTCTATTTTGTTGTTTTGCTTTCTCAAGCCCCAAACAAATTGTCTGATATAGCTCTTGTCTTGAGGTAAAAGAGGGGACAGTTGTGGCCCTTTGTGTCTATAACACAGGAAACCTGACTTGATTTTTAATTTATCAATGTGTTTCTATATGAGTATATGTGACAGAAGAATACAAAGAAAAATGGAGGTATACTTATAATGTTCAAAGAAAAATTATTTGCTAATCTAAGGATCTAGGTGATATGACTTGATCTTTTCTTTTTCCTTTTTTCCCCTTTAAAAAAAAAAATCTCTATACAATAGAAAACTGATTATTTTGAAATTCCAACTGTCAGTTCACTGAAAGAGTATAGTGGAGGCTGAGTATGTGGACAAGAGGGAGATAAGCCAGAATGGGATAGTTCAGTTTGAGCTGATGGAAAGTAGTCTGTTAGATCTGGGTGCTGTATTAAGTTTAGTATCTATAATAAATATTGAGGAGATGCATATAATAAAATAAATAAATAAATAAATAACCCACCAATCAAAAAAGCAAACAAATGCTTTGTGTTTTTCTATCACAACTAAATCTGATTGGTGCTCTTCACTTTCAAGTGGAAGTCCTGTATAATGGGTGCAAATTTAGCATTTTTTCAATCTCCTGAATTTTTCTTTTTTCTTATTTGAGTCATTTTTGCATAGCTCATATAGTAAACACAGATCTGCCTTTGGTTTATATGTTTTCAACACTGAATTTTGTGGTTTTGAAATAGAAACTGCCTACATGGGAATTTCTTACAAATAATTCTCAGACTCGTTTTTTTATTTTTTTAATTTCTGTTATTTCTAATTCAGTTTTTTAAAATTCAAAACTAGGAGTGACACTGATCCTTCTTGGTCCAGAAAGCTGTAATTTTGGTTCTCAGTGCTCAGGTTTCTCTGGTCCCCTTTCGGCTCTGTTCCCCATTTTGTTGAACACACCTTCCCATAACTTCAGTCACAGTTTCTTGGCTGCCCTCCCTTCTATCATTCCACTCCCACCTCCCAGCATTGTTCCAGCCAGACCCATCACGTGTGGTCACAGAGAATTCCATTTTGCCTCTTTGCCCCAGTGTACTCTCTTTGGGAGCCCCACATCTTCCAGGAAGTCTTTGTATAGTGATCAGAGGAGAGCTGACACATTCCTCGTCCCCACACTCCTGTTCATCTTTCACTCAAACTTTTTATGACCTCCACCATTGCCACTTCTCTTTAGATGAATTTGTGGTCAAATTTTAGTATCTACTACTTTTCAGTTATTGTGTCATATAACTAACACTGATCGATTCAAGTTAGTGTCATCAGTTCTGATTTTAAACTTGTGGTTTAGGAACTCTTTTTCTCATCCAGTGACTACTTTAGCATTACAGTAAATTGTAAGTGATACGTATATTTTAATTATGATGCTGTTGTGCATTTTTTAACTATAAGAGAGAGTAAGCATTCAATGCTATCATCTCCTTCTTTCAAAAAGTAGAATGTTAGTAAAAGATTCAAGCCACAGATCATCATTTATTTCTTTTACCTTGATTGATTTCAGGACTCCAAGACATTTGCAAGTTTTACTATTTACTTTGTTGTAAAGGTACATGTGTTCAATGCACACAGTTTTAGTTGCCTTCTCTGAATTATGTTCCTTTGTTCCTTTTGACTAACTCCATATAACCCAAACTGTTCAGATGATGGGGGAAAAAAAATCAATCTTCAAAATTTCATCTTAGCAATCAAAAGGTTTCATCTTAACAGTTACTGTTGTCTAAATTTTTAGTAATACTTCTGAAATAGTTTAAACTCTTCCTGAAGATTTGTGGCATATATTTGGACTATAAATTCTTCGGGGGAAATATATCTTAGTTTTTACACTGACTGTGTGTAGAAGTCCCAGGCATAGCCCCAGGCCAAGAGATGCCTTTACAAAAATGATGTAGAAAAAGTTGTCACTTCGGGCGCCTGGGTGGCTCAGTTGGTTGAGCGACTGCCTTCGGCTCGGGTCATGGTCCTGGAGTCCCGGGATCGAGTCCCGCGTCGGGCTCCCTGCTCGGCGGGGAGTCTGCTTCTCCCTCTGACCCTCTCCCCTCTCATGTGTTCTCTCTCGTTCTCTCTCTCTCAAATAAATAAATAAAATCTTTTAAAAAAAAAAAAAAGAAAAGAAAAAGTTGTTACTTCAAATCACCAGTTCTAAATCACATCATTATGATTAACTTGTCTTTAATATACCAACAATACCTTAAATTAGGTTTACTTTTTTAAGACTAAGAGAAGTCTCAGTCAGAAGTGATTATACTGTATTACTAATACTATTGAAAAGTCAAAGCAAAAAGTCTTGGCATTTGCACTGACTTGTGAGAGGTAACCCAATGTGATGGAAGGGACGATTCATATTAGTGATTTATTCTTGGGAAAGTGCTTTTAAGTCCAAGTATAATATTAAATGCTTTTCTCAAGTCCCTAGGTGAGCTCTTCCAAGTGACCTATGAGTTGGAGTCATCTGACCTTTGAATATTTGAGTGAACTGCTTAATTTCCTTTCTACTTAAAGATAATGTTGAGACTGGTGTGTTAATACTCCTATTTTAATTGAAATTTACTTATTCTGTGTGGTAGTGGTACAGAGATCCCTAAATATTTTTTTTTACTATGAAAGAATAAAAAGGTCTATAAACTTAAGAATACCTACATGTTTTATCTATTACAACTTCTTTCAAGTATAGGCCTTCAGGGTCCTTGTTTAAATACTTGGATTTCTGCAATATATGTTTCCCAAGAATGTGAAATGATGCCAGTGTTAGGCAGAAACCTTTAGCAGTGTAATGCTGATTCCCTTGATCCCTCCCAGCCCCTCAGCACAGCTCAGGAATCAGGAGTATTGTATGAGCAGGCAGACAACTGCATCAATTTAGCTGGTATGCCTGAGAACTGCCCACTTTCTTTGCTCGAGATCTCAGCCATTTGGTCTTTTCTGCAACCTGACCTGTGGCCACAGGGGTTACCAAGCTGACTGTTTTATGTGTGACAAGCCAGGAGGGCAGAACTTAACATGGGAGAATAGTGTGGTAGGCACTGGGCACAGGGAGGTGCCAGCAAGGTCCTGGCAATTTTGAAGCCAGGAGGATCTTTGAAGCTCATATATATGAGTCAAAATGTGTTAGATTATTTCATTCCATTCTTGTCTTCTTTGTTTTTTTGTATTTTCCTTATTCCTTCTTCTCTTAAAACTTGGGAAATACTCCTCTAATTTTGATTTTTCATCTGTAATACCAGTGTCTGAAACATAGTAAGCACTCAATAAATGTTTGCTGTGTGAATGAAGACATATGTGTAAGTCCTAAGTACTTAAACATTACTGCAATTGTAGATAATATGGACATCCGTGGCTATTAGAATCCAATGGGAATACTCCCAAATGCCACATAAAATCACACCTTTATATAGATACCTTTTGGAAAATGTAGCAATATCAGAGAGAAGGAAATCCAAGTCTCATATTTTACGTATGTTTTTGCAATGCTAAAACACTGAATAAAAAACATTTGACATTGTTTAGAATGACTGTGAGTCACTCTAGTCCTGGTTACAATGTTTCAGCATACTAAACAGGGTTTTCCCTTAGGAAGAGACAAAATTTAGAAGGAAATGAGAATCGATAGGGAATGATAAACTTTGAAGAATTAAAAATGTTTTCAAAAGTCACTCTTAGGAGGAATTCTAAACCATTTTATAGAGGGACCCTAACAAGGGTAGGGAATGGGGATCCGTGTAGGGCAATGAGGTAATTGGAGCAGAAGAGAGTTTTGCCATCCCCTGGAAAACCAGTGGTCCTTATTATATTCCCAGGGCCTCTCTAAATTTCTACGTTATTCAAAACTCTGAGGTTACTATGTTTCAGTAAAGTTTTCCGTACCTTTAAGTGGCAGCCACAATTATAGGAGGAGGTAGATTTACTTTCTTGTATGGGTATCAGGCAAGATTTATTTAACAATGGGAAAATGTATAGGCCAGTGCCAGAGGGCAGAGTATTTACATATTAGGCAAGTTTGCAAAATTCTTATTTTCCATGCATTATTTAAAAAAAAATCAAAACACACATTTCTGCATAAGACTCTCAAATTCCCTATATTTTTTATAACAGTGTTTATAAACTTTAATAGTAGACAATGGTTCCAAAGAAGCTCAACCATGTCATACCCCAAATATGATTTTGATTCTAGTAAGAAGAGACTTTTTACTAATGATGTGGCTGGAGAAAAACAAGTGAGCAGTAGTGTTCCTACATTTGTGCTCAGGTTTATACGCTATTAGGGAATTTCATTGCACTAAATAAGACTGGAGACAAATTATTTAATGAATTCAGTCAGATATTGATAAGCCATTAAAACCCCAAACCATTATTTTTTCTTATTATTCTCCCATCCCTAAAAAAATTTTTGTGTCTTATATTTCTGAGAGATATCTAAAAATTGTAGGCTTAAAATGAGATATTCTAAGGTAAATTTGCTTATAAGCTATAAAGTTTGAGATGTTTCTTCTTGGAAAAAACCTCATGTTTTAAATCAACTTGTGAGGCAACTGGCTATGGCCATGAAAGGTGTTATATCTGCTCACAGGAAACAAAATTCTACAACACATAAAGTTAACAAGTATTCAGAAAAGGCAGTCTTGTTTTGTGCATAGTCTCCTGGCAAAGACTCAGGAGACATAGAAAGACACAATAAAAGACAATATGAGGAGGCATGGGAAGTTCTTGGGTAAAATTATGCAAACATTTCCATATTCCTGGAAGACATCAGCATTATCTCTAAAAAATCTTTCTGGTGGTGAGAAAATGATGTCATTCACCCGCCACTCATTCTTTCCAATAGTGTAGAAAATGATGTAGCTTACCACTGAACAGATTTTATCTGTTCTGACCTTATTACCCATTTATGAGAGAGAGAGAAATGAGAGTGCAAGAGATGAGGAATAGAGACAAGCAGGACAGTCTACAGACATCTAGAAGCTTAGTATGAAGCCCTGTCAAATCCAACCTAAATCATTTTGACCTTCAGCCATCCTGCAGACTGATGAGCATGGAAAAGTGATTGCTATTTTAGGACACTGAGGAGTTTAGGAGTGGTTTGTTACACAGCACTATAATGGAAATAGCTGACCAACACACATGCTATTGGTAATCTTTAAAGGGACTGATCAAGTACAGTTTGTCCAAATAGACATATTGAAAGATATTGATTTACTGATTTCACCACTGTAGAAAAGGGACATATTCTGACTAAATTACATAAATTCTAAAACAACTTTGTACCAGTATATGCAAAATTAGCCATTAAGATATAACTAGGGTGTACCAAAATCTGGCTCCAAGAATAATGCATAGAGTAATAAATAACCAAATAATGATGATTTTAGTAATTTTACTTTTGTGTAAGCACTATTTATAGCTTCTTTGTTTACTAAAATTCTATGGATTTTTAAGGTTAAAATCTTTTCTCTGAAATGTTCCATGAATAGTCTAATTTGCACAAAATTTTTTTCATTCTCTTATAACCTGATATTATCTAATATAGAGATTAATAAACTTCCAGCAAGGACTCTGTTCTTAAATGTCCTTCTCTTTCAAAAAGTGTTAAGAGAATTGCTAAGTCCTAAAGTTTGACTCTGTAGTAATGTTTATATGTAGACTTTGAAGAAAAGATACAGGTCTAGAAATAAATGCAAACACTGTGGGAGAAAAAAATCAGAATTCCTAATGTAAATGCTGACAGAAAGATGTTCTTTATTTGTAACAGATTAAAACAGTTTCTCACCCTGTACAAATGTGAGGTGCTCGACTATATAGGCAAATGTCTTGGTTAGAGTCCTTAAGTTGTACATTTGTGAGAGTTAATATTCTTTCATCTGCCACTTGGATTAGTTGGAGTCTAGGTTGTTTTCAGTGAATACCTACAACTTCTTGTGCAAGTTTTATAAAAATTTTGTTTGATGGCAATTTTAGTCATGAATGATTGAATAAAGACTATATAGTCTAGCCAGTCCTCTACATTAAGGGTGTTCTTGGATCAAGCTAGTACATAAGAAAGCTGTAAACAATAAAAACCCTGTTTTGGTTCTTTATATAACTACTTTTATTGGGTTGTGCTTGTGTTTATATTTAACTTAGTGAGCTAAAAGAGCCATTTTAGGTTCTAGAACAGAGTGACACAATGAAAGCAGTACATTGTGAAGATGAGTCTGTAACCCGCCCCCCCCCCACACATCCCTTCATGTAATTAATAGCCCTAGAAAGTAAAATGTTAAAGTGAAGTAAAAACTAGTTAAAAAATATTAGTGTGAACTTTCACTGCTGGTCAAGATGAAGTCATAGGGTTGGAATTACCCTCCTGTGGAAACATTTAAAACTGGAAAAACATTTTTGAAACAGTTTTTTTAATACACTGGACAGCAGTCCACAAAGGACCCTGATTTCTGAAAGATGGGAAACAAATGAGGTGAGCTAGTGATGCCCCAGCTAATTGCCATGAGAGAGTTTCCAGGTAATGACCCAGAAAAAGAGAACATAGGCAGAGTCTGCTAGCTTTCCTGAAATGAGGAGATGGAACGGGAGTCCAGGGGGACCAAGGTTGTTAGCATTCACATAACAGAGTTCAGAAAAGGGGAGAACTGCACAGAGAGAAAACTCCAGAGATCTTCAGAGGGCTCCTCTTAAGTAGTCAGTAGATCAGTGCATGCATGTGAGGAAAATACCCCAGCCCTGGGAAATAACCATGCATAAGGATTAGAAGAGATAATGTCCAACACTCATAAGCACTGGTAATACCGCCATCCCCCCCCCAGCTAGATTAGAAAAACTCGTAATTGAGCAGAGTACTCAGAAGAGTTTTACCTCACTAGCCGGGAATAATTCATCCTAGATAAACACTCTCTGGTTCTGAAATAGCGATCTTATGCAAAACCAGAATGCCTACAACTATTTCTAAAAATTAACTGCCTCCCAAAGCAAAGCTTAAGAATATTTTTAGGAATACAAAGTTATCTGCCACCCAACAATGTAAAAGATACAATGTCTCAAATCCAATGAGAGATTAATCAACATGTAAAAAAGCAGGAAATTATAACAAGGAAAGAAAAGAAACCAGGAAGCAGGAAAAGAAAAATCAATCGAGACCAGCCCAGAACTGACACAGATGTTAAAACAAACAAAGATTTGAAAAGTTATTCCATCTGTTTCATATATTCTGTATATTTACAAATTTAAGTAGAGACATGGAAGATATTATAAAAAGTTACAAAATGAATTACTAGATATGAAAACCATAATTTTTTATCAAAAAATATACATTGAAAAAGAATAGATTAGTGAGTTTGAAGCCATAATATTGACACCATTTGGAATAAAACAGAGGGAAAAATAATAATAATAAAAAGAAAGGTGACTCAGTGAGTTATAGGACAACTTTATGTGAACTAATATATGTGTACTTGGAATAACTGAAGGGGATATAAATGCTATAAATCTACAAATCCAAGAATCTCAGCAAAACCCAAGCACAAGAAACATAAAGAAAACTATACCATCATAATTAAATTGATAAAAATGGTGATAATGAGAAAATGGTTAAACCGGCCTGAGAAAAAGGACACATTATACACAGGAAAACAAAGACAAGGAGGACAATATATTTCTTATCGGAAAAAATGGGAAGATAATCAATCAACGTCTTTTAAAGTATTAAAAGTATTTAAAAAGTATTTAAAAATATTTTAAAGTATTTAAAAAAAAAAGGGCAACTTAGATTTCTATACCCAATGGAAAACCTCTCAAAACAGAAATTGAAATAAAAACCTTTTTAGGCATACAAAAGCAGAAAGAATTCATCACTAGCTACCCCACACTATAAGAAATGTTAAATTTTTTTTTTCAGGCAGAAGGAAAATTGTATGAGAAAGAAATACTGATCTACACAAAGGAATAGAAAACATCAGAAATGGTAACTAATACGTAACTATAAAATACTTTTATCTTTTTATTTAAATTTCTTTAAAAATATGCAACTGTTTAAAAGATACAATTTCAGTGTCATGTGGAGTTTATATATATGTATAAGTAGACTGTATTGCAACAATAGGATGAAGGCCAGGAAAGGAAAATTGAAGTACACTGTTGTCAGGTTCTTACATTATACATGAAGTGGTATAATATTACTTGAAGATAGGCTATATAATTTAATTGAGTGAACCACTGTATAGGTAACAACATGGATGAATTGCAAAATAATTATGCCAGTAAAGGAAGCTAGACAAAAAAGACTACATGATGGATGATTCCATGTATATAAAGCCCTAGATAATGTAAAGTAATCTATATTGCTGGCAGAAAAGTAGTTGCCCAAGATAGCAGTTGTGGGGGTGGTGCTAAAAGGGATGGGAAAGGCACATTACAAGAGGAACAGAAGAAGCTTCTTTGGAGTGATGAATATGTTCATTATCTCAATTTTAGTAATGTTTTCACAGTTTTATACATATATCAAAACAAAATTGTGTATATTAAGTATATATGACTTATTGTATAAAAATATATCTTAATAAAACTTCCAAAAATATCAGTATTAAAAAACTGCCAAATGTTTTGGATTTTTTTAATCTAATAAAGATAACTCAGCAAGCATAAGATATTCTTTAACCAATAGTATTACTGAAATAATTAATGTATGTCAGGAAAGCAGCTACACTGAGTTTTAAGTGCCTATAAATACATTTTTTTCAATAAAAAGAGAATCCAGGATTCCAAAGGGAGTTATAATAAAATTTATAAATAAAATCTAATAAAATTCTTTTTCATTCAAATTTTATGTTAGAACTAATTTTCAAATGCCAATCTATTCAATTTCTGAGATAGAGTTTATCTTTAATGAAAATTCTATCATTCATCATAAAGATGAAATTTCTTGCCTTCTAAGGATATTTTTTTCAACACCACAAGTTCAATTTTCAAATATATTTATTTTCTTATATAGTATTAAGACTAGATACCAGGGGTGCCTGGGTGGCTCAGTCAGTTAAGCATCTGTCTTCAGCTTAGGTCAGGATCCCAGGGTCCTGGGATGGAGCCCCATATCCATCTCCCTGCTCAGTGGGTAGCCTGCTTTTCCCTCTCCCTCTGCTCCTCCCCCACTCATGCTTTCTCTCTCACTCGTTCTCAGATAAATAAATCTTAAAAAAAAAAAGACTAGATACCAAAAATTAACTTAGGCAATAAGCACTAATGATATGGTTGGTAGATATGTAAATTGGTTATAGACTTTCTTCATAGGAACTTGGCAAAAGTATTTACTGTACTTAACTGATTTAACAGCTATGCTTCCAAATATTTATTGAATAAATTATCAAGGTGTGCAAAGATTCAGCTGTAAGGATGTTCATTAAATGGTTAGTTATAATAGTAAAAAAATGGATAGAGCTTTAATGTTCAATAAAGTATTATTTAAGTAAATGTGGGCACATCTAAATAACAAAGTGTGAAGCCATTATAAATGATATGTAATGGTCTAAAACATACTTATAAAAAGTGAGAATGATAAAGTGAAATTTTCAAGACAACTTGTATAGAATGCTGCAGTTTTATATTTTAGAAATCTGTATTTAGAGCAATAAACACATACATACATATGCAATCCCTTAGTTAATCCTATGTTTCAGTTAGGTATTACTGTGAAACAAATCATCTCAAAATGTCGTGGCTTAAAGCATTTCTTCCCACAGTTGTGTTTGTTGGATGGGACCAAACATGAGATCACCTATGGAGAAGTGTAGCTAGAAGAGATCTCAGAGGCACACCAACACCTAGTAATTGGTAAGGGAAGAATCCAGCTAAGGACACTGAAAAGGACCAGCTAGTGAGGTAACAGGTTAATCAGCAAAGCATGGAGTCTTGAAAGCCAAGTGGAAAAGGTGTTTCAAGAAAGGAGAGATCAACCATCAAGGCATGAGAGAGAAAGAGAGAAAGAGAGAGGAAAGGAAGGAAAAAAGGAAGGAAGGGAGGGAAGAAGGGAGGGAGGGAGGAAGGAAGGAAGGAAGGAAGGAAGGAAGGAAGGAAGGAAGGAAGGAAGGAAGGAAGGAAGACAAGAAAAAGATCTCTGACCATCAGATTTTAAAATATAGAGATCTTTGGTGACTGTCAAAAGCCGTTTCATAGAGCAGATCCAAGAAAGAATGATAAGTTAGGAAGTGGAGGCAAGTGAGAATAACCAATTCTTTAGTTTTATTAAAAAGTGTTTTTGCTTTATGGTGTTGATACAAAGAATTAACCAATTTTCTGAAGTCACCAAAGTGCAAAAATCATTGATCTCTGTGCAATGGACTGAATGTTTGTGCCCCACCTCTTCCAAATTCATATATTGAAATTCTACCCCCAAATATGGTGGTATTGGGAGGTAAGGCCTTTGAGAAGTAATTAGTCATGAGGGTGGAGCTCTCATGAGTGGGATTAGTGTCTTTCTAAAAGGGACCCCAGAGAGCCCTGGAGTTCTCTTTCTACAGCTCTCACACCAAGAAGAGAGTAGTCCACAACCTGGAAAAGAGCTCTCACCAGAACCTGACCATGCTGGCACCCTGAACACAGACTCCTAACCTCCAAAACTATGAGCAATACATTTCCATTGTCTAGAAGCCACCGTCTATGGTACCTTGTTATAGCAGCCTGAACTAAGACACTCAGGTTTTTTCAATTTTTATAAAGAGGACACTTCAGATTTAACTTAATTTGTTAACTTATTTATTGTCAAAGGTAAACTATTACCTGCTTGGCATTTTGCACCCAAATTGGCAAATCATTTGGGTTTAGGCCAGTGAGCTCTCCTTATGTAGATGTTCAATTAATGCATATTTAGCACTCAATCTCCCATATGAGCCTATCTTAGGGGGGCTTTCTCAGACCCCAATGCTCTGAGATTCTAAAAAGAAAGAAGGCTCTCTTTTTGGCTCTACTTCCCCTTCACATTTCCTAGGAAATATTGTCCCTTGTTTCCTTTTTTCTATTTGCTTCATATCTTCCAGGAATGTATTACGATTCTTATTACTGAGGCCTCTCACCTTTTCCCTCTTTCATTTTAATAGATCTCTGGGAAGAGGGGAAGTAAGTGCATTTATTTAAATTTCTACTTATAACCAGAAAAGGATGTGTGTGTGTGTGTGTGTGTGTGTGTGTGTTTGGCAGGAGGGAGTTGAGAAGGAGTTACTGTTACATTAGGATCTTTACTCTCCTGCACAAAAATATAATGCTGCTTGCTTTGGGAAGACAGAAGCAATTTTAACAACATTGAATTAATCATTCTTTGAATAAAGTACGTTGCTTTAAAAAATTGGGGCTTATAGAGTAGACATATAAGCAAAACATAAAAACAGTTAAAGTTTTATAACCATACATATTAAACTTTTTCTTGGAAAGTGTTTGAATCAACTATAATATATACAATGTATCTTTAGATGTGAGGCACAGATATATTATGGGTCCCAAGAATTATTTCAGAAACAATCAAAACAGTACATGGAATGTCAAGGAATTTTGGAGTTGTTCTGGAAGGAGCATAAGACTTCATTTCACGGGGAAATCAAGAAGGTAATGCAAAGGAAATTGATGTTATGCTAGATAGTTCTCTACCTTAAGTATTACATGACTCTTGAAAAAAGAATGGAAGGAAAAAATGCAAGTGACCAGTCTTCTCTGTCAACTGAGAAATTCAGAATGTATATCCATATGTTGTAGTGGATGCCATAAATTAACACCTTAAAATCGTGTACAGATATATGTGTATATATATGTATTATGTATAATAACATTTTAATGGCATATATATGATATATATAACTTATATATACTACTTAATCTGGATCTGAAAAACTATATTTCCATAAACTGTAGTAATTTCTGTATAAGTTTCAAAAATATCTTTGTCACCTGTGAAATTTGTATTAAAAGAACAGCATTCAGTACTAACTTCTGCTCCATTGACAATGACTGATAAGATTGGTTAAGAAAGAAAAAGGCATGTATATTTTGTAGTAAATGAAAGTAATTCAAAGTAGTTAGAAGTAATTTTTGTCATCACGACAACAGCTTCAGCAAACATAAAAGTATTATTAAGTTTATTTTTGACTTAGCACTTACCTTGAGAAGAGATATCTGATAAAGGAAATAAATTATGACTAAGTTCCAGAATTCTTATTTCATGGAGACTTTTTCATTTTAAGGTAAGTGGAATGGCAGACATAGGAAACTGTGAGTAACAAGTTATGCTTGAAGAAGGAAAAAGTCATGTATCTTTTTTTTGTTGTTTTCTGCTCATATTGATGAAGACCTAAAATGGATGTTTCCCCAAAACTTTACCTTTTTTGATTGACAGAAAAATATTAACATTGAAAACCTTTAATAGTGATAATTCAATTCCAAACAAACTATGCTAAACTTTTTGAATTCTGAATTCTGGAAAACTCTCATTTCAAGAAAGACAAGAACAACCTAAAGAGAACAACTTTATAAGGGTAAAAAAATAGCATTATTTTTGACACTGGTGATTCAGAATTTATGACAATCTAGACAGACCGAAGTTTATCTTTGGCTTTTTTGCAGAAGAACAAAATAAAGAAATGTAAATAAAATAATAACCTGATTGAAGGACTTTCAAAAGCTGTCAATTCTCTACACTGTTATAGAAGCAACTGTGGCTAATTATTTCACCTCTTTTTAAAGAGAGCATCTCCTAAGGATTTTATATAGGGAAGACTCAGAATCATTGACTATGAAAACTAGAGGACCCTGGGGAGATTACCTTCACTTGAAGACTTCCAGAGGCATTACTTCCAGCTTCTCAAACAATTCATTGACATTTTTAACCATTCAAAAGTCCTTTTTAATGATGTTAGTAATAAGAGTAAAATGAATTTTCTTGGAAACATTCTCAACCTTGGTCAGACATCTGTTGTAATGAACATAATGTAAATGGGTAAAGAGGGCAGAGAAGAGAGTGGGAAACCTGGTAGAAAGTAGGAGGGAGAAAGTGGCCAGATGTGGAGCAGCTGGAAGGGGGAATTGTGAAAAGGAAGACTGGAGCAGAGGTGGCAAGGGACTGGCAGAATGGGAGATTTCACCCAGTGCTGCTGTGGAATGTGAATTCAATCTTCCCTAATTTTTTAAAAAGATGAAATGTAGGATTGGAAAACAATTTTTGCTACCTTTTGGTTGCAACATCATCAGTCTGAATTTCGCTCAGTCTCCCTTCTTAGGTTGCATATTTTTTATAGAAACACAAAAATACTGGGACATCTGGGTGGCTCAGTCGGTTAAGTGTCTGCCTTTGGCTCAGGTCATGATCCTGGAGTCCTGGGATTGAGCCCCATGTCGGGCTCCCTGCTCAGCAGGGAGCCTGCTTCTCCTTCTCCTCCCTGCTTGTGCTCTCTGTTGCTATCTCTCTTTCTCTCTCTCTCAAATAAATAAATCTAAAAAAAAGAAACACAAAATACACAAAATACCTAAACTCTCTATCCCATTAGTGATGTCATTCAACCACAGTTTGAACAACCAGAAGGACATAAGTATCACTATATAGGTTGTTTTTTTAACAATGTGTTGTTCTATGGTCACACTAAGTTCACTTCTTTGTTGTGTGTCTTTAAGAGAGTCTTTAAGAGAGTGATTTCACTAGTTTGCTGCATTTTCCTTGTGATGTTAAATAAGGACCTGGTGCTTACTCATAAAACTCCAACTTAATAATATATGAGGCTATCACTGAGGCCCTCAAAAACAAACAAACAAACAAACAAAAAAACCAGAGGACAAAATAGGATTAAATGTTCAAGGTTTTTATTAGGAGAAATATCTGTGTGAAAGAAAACAGGAAAGGAGCTAGGTAGAGCTGGGATGGTGATAAAACCACAAGCAAATCTGGCCCTGAGTGAAGAGAAGAGGGAGGGTACATTGGTTAGCAGTGTTGTAGATAGACCTGAAGTCTAAGGGAGGTTTGACTAGGCTGTCAGAGAGTGCCTTCAAATCAGGGTTGCCTATCAGAGGTGTCCCATGTCTCCCAGGAATCAGTCTGCCTTCATATTCCTTCCACTCTCAGTCATCAGCTAGAAGGAGCCCAAGGAGCACTGTGACATCAGTGTAAATGAAGTTTTGGATTTCAGAGCACAACAGCTGGGCTCTGTGTCAATTATACTCCTGGCAGTGGCAGGTCTGCAAAGTTCATTCTCATGGCCACCACATTGTGCCCTTGTTCCATTCAGATCTACCTCTTCTCACAGGTCCAGGAGTAGCTCCTCTGTGGGTTCCCTGGGCCTTTCTTCCTGAACAAAAATGAGGAAAAGGGAGGTTAGTGGGATGAACTAAAGCTCCCATCACTACATGTATTCCCAGGGCTGTAACCATTACTCCTCCATCCTCTTTTAAATTCCCTTTATCATCAGTGATTCACTCAGCAAGTCCTGGTGGCTTTCCAGGTGGTATGAACCGAACCTTCTCTCCTGAAATATCGGAACCCTTGATTATCATACCCTTCACAGTCCACGTCACTTCATATGACTGTTCACATTTATAGTGGGGTAAAGGAGTACTAGGATCCAAATGGGTCACCTGGGTTCTACATTCATTCTTCCCTGTCCCCATTGTGCAAGCAGCCTTCTATCATTCTGCTAATCAAAATCAATTACTTCTGCCTGTATGGTGACTCCTGTTTTCTCCTGTTGGTCCCTGGACATGAGAAGTATCAAGTTCCCAGATGGTAGCCATTAACTTATAGCTTGATGGAGCTCTTAGTTATTCCCTGGCAGAGCTCAAGATTGTGAGGAGAGGAAGCACAAATCTTCCAGTGAGTCATTAATGGCCACTCTTTTGGACCCATGTATCGTTCCTATTGGAAACAAAGCACCGTATAGGAGTCTCTGGCTTGATAAATATATTTCATCCTTTCAGAGTGTTTCCTCAGTACTGGCACCTTAGTCGCACACTGAGAAGGCTACTGTAGCATTCCATGATGCTGGCCACTCCCAGCTGTGCAGTATATATTATGATTAGTGGACCCCATAGTCATGGGTCCACTCTTATACTTCATTTGCTGTGAAGGAGGTCCATAAATTAGATCCTATGCTGTATAAGATTCCATGCCTATGGATCAGGTGTTCTGTTAGCCACTGGAAAGCAGTGCTGACTAAAGTTCTGCAGGCAGAAAAGATAAAGCTATGCCCAGAATAACTATCTATCCTTGTAAGTCAAACCATGGTGTAAATGGAGCAATGTAGTCAGGTAACCAATTGAACTCTTCAGGGAATGGTGCCATATCAGAAACTCAGCCTTAGCTTCTGTTGTGGCAAGTTGGACATTCAGGGATAGCAGTAGTTAGATCAGCTGTGGTAAGTAGAAGTTCGTGTTGTTGGACCTATATGCAGCTTTTATCTTTGCCACTATGGCCACTTCACTTGGTGCCCATCATGCTCATCAGAGTGGCTGATAATGAAGGCTGGCTAATATCAACTGCATGGTTGTTCAGTGTCTTTTCCATAGTGGATGCTTTCTGGCAGATAATGTGTAATACCAAAATCTTCACATCTTTTTCCTACTCTATAAGACCATCAACATGCCTCTATGCTCAGACCACTTTGTCTCTGATATTCTTGTTCTTTTTCTTCCAGACTCTAATGGTGAAGCCATTGACCATTGCCCAGAAATTTATATGTATTCTTACCTAGGGTTACTTCTCTTTGCACACAGAAAGGATGACCAAGTACACTGCCTACAGCTCTGCCATTGGGAAGATTTTTTTCCACTCCACTGATTTTCAAGACCAACCTTGAATGTGGCTGTAATGTAGCCACTGTCCATATTTTACTTGCACCCACATGCTGAGGCAATCAATCCACAAATCAAGCTCCGACTTTTGCCTGCTCTTTTAGCTGGTAATATAGGAACCCCCATACAACCGTAGGTACAAGCCAGGGGAAGGACAATAGTATAACCGTGTTGGGTGACATGTTGTCTGGGCTACTTTTTCATGACCAGTGGACTGTGTCTGAGCCTGTCCCATTCACCTGCCCAGTAGTGGTTTAGCCAGTCCCAGATTCCTGTCTTACTGCTCATTTGCTCAGATCAATTTCAGTACTACTTGTCTGGTTCTTCCAAGAAGTAGAAATCAAGATGGGATGAAACATGCAACCGTTTAGTTAGAGAAAACACTTCTCTGAGGTAAAATGGTGAGGGAAGTACTTAAGGCTGGGAAGTACTCAGACTGTAACGTGAGTGGGAGAGAAGAAGAGAAATGTCCTTGACAATGATGCTGTCTAAGGAAATTTCAGTGGCTTCAGGGAGTCTTCAAGCTGAAGTCAGCCATCAGAGGAGTTCCCTGTCTCCCAGGAATGAGCATCACTTACTATCCCTGCTATGCTCCATCACTGACCAGAAGCAGCCTATGGGAAGTGTGACCTCAGTGCAAATGCCACAGTGGATTTCACAGTACAGCTGCTGGGGCCCTCTGTCAGTTACACTTTTCATTGTAGGAAGTACATGAGGCATCTTCTCATGGCTCTCACACAAAGATAGAGGTTTACTTCTAAAGTCCTTTCCCATCCCTCCTCCACTTTCTTCCTAGTTGGTTATAATTTATAAGCTTAGTAACTGTCTTCTGATTATTTTCCCTAATATAAATAATTGGAAGCAACAAAGGATTCCCTGTTCAAAAGGATCTTGGTTAAATTACTACCATACTATAGCGTGGCTTCAGAACAAGTTAGATGACATCTCTGGTTTGCAATTTCCTCATTTAAAAAATCATGAGGTTGCAAGATTGCATGGAGAGTGAATGAAACCAAGTCTGCAACCTGATATATTATTTACTAATTTATTTATCATCTCTCTTCCTTTTCTTCTCCCTCAACTCCATGTGCCTTCTACTGGAATGTATGATCCATATATCCAATGGGAATTTCTTAATTGTTCACTGCTCTATTACCAGCACCAGAATGATGGCTGCCACATAGTAGGCACTTAAACAATATTTGTTGGGTGAATTAACAAACTTGTTTAACTCAGTATTTGAGCTAACATGTGAAATTTCTCATTTCACCCCTAAACAAGTACATTTTCTTCTGGTATATTATATTGTTTCCTAAGTACAGCCAAGAATGTTTTCTGATAGAAAAAAAAAAATGAGGAAAATGGTGTAAAAAGTCTCCATGATAGCCAGAGACTTCTGAGACCATTTGGAAACAATGGATGTGAATAAATCACAGAAAATAATTTTTAGAGTTTTATTCTATAATTTAATCAGTTTATAATTTTAGACTATGGCTAAATATTAGGATTATTGTTGACATAGAATATTTTATTTCAAATACACATTTTTTAATTTCCTCCACTACTTAACAAATACTTCCTATATTCGGGGGACTGTGCTAGACTTACAAACTTGCACACATTCAGAGGTTTACTTGGCTTTCTAAATATCTGTGGCAAGCTCTCTTAACTAGTAAAATAGAAAAAGACAAGTCATTATTAGAATTCCATTCTTGATACAGAACTTTCCTTTATCTGATACAAGTATATGTTATTGTGCCTGGCCTTCCAGCATGCCCAAGGCCCTTGTTTTTCAAAGACTGTGAACTTTTTTTCAGTAGTATACCAGGGCACAAGCGTATATTTTAGCAATAGTAAACACATTCCTATCAAGTTTGTACTCTAATATAGAGTTGGAGCAGAAAGAAAATCAGACTAACATTGTAGATTGTGAAACCCACTGAGCAGGGACCGTGTCTAATTCAGTGTGGAGTACTTGATTTTTAAATGAAAGAAAAATGAAACTATTTTTTTTCTGACTTTTGGAGTTTCTCATTTGAAGAAAAATAATGTTTTCACCAGAGGTTTGTAGAAGACTACACAGTAGGAGTTTGGGACTTAATTTAAAACATGTAAGTTTTTGTGTAATAACTATTCACTTCAGATTCCTGATTGGTTTAACAAGTTTAATACCTTCTCTTAAGTATGTGACAGATGTTATCAAAAATTTTATTCATCTTTAAAATGAATAATAGACAAATGTACTTTAGAATTGGTAACTATGTTTATTTATTTTTTTAAAAGATTTTATTTATTTATTTGACAGAGAGAGAGACAGCAAGAGAGGGAACACAAGCGGGGGAGTGGGAGAGGGAGAAGCAGTCTTCCCGTGGAGCAGGGAGCCCAATGTGGAGCTCGATCCCAAGATCCTGAGATCATGACCTGAGCCAAAGGCAGATGCTTAACGACTGAGCCACCCAGGCGCCCCTAACTATATTTATTAATTTAAACCTTTATTGGAGCCTATTTAAAAGTGAATAAAGTTAAAAAAAATCCTTACTGAATAGCAATATGTATATTATTATAGTGAATCTACAAGATTTTCCCGTTGTTAAACCTTTTCCTCAGGATAAGTTGGAAGATGGCAGCAGAGTAAAAAGACCCTGGGCTTGCCTCATCCCATGAATACAGCTAGATAACTATCAAATCATCCTAAATACCCCAGAAATTGACCTGAAGCCTGGAAGAATAAATTCCACAACTAAAGTTAGAGAAGAGCCCACACTGAAGAAGGTAGGAAGTGTGGAGACTGGGCTTAGGAGAGAAATAGATCATGGCTGCTATGGTGGGGAGGGAGCTGTGGTCATGGAGAAGGGCAAGAGACAGAGTAGCACATAGGGGAACACATGAGGAAGACAAACCCCCATAGCAATTGGCTTGGAAAGCGAGAGTGACTGAATTTGGTGAGTTCTTGCAACTAGCAGGCTTAAAACCTGATGTTCTAAAAATCGGTGGGCATAGCTGGGATAGAGCCCAGAGGACACTGGGGCTGCTCTTAGTGAAAAGGCAGGCAAATAGCCTGTGGACATACAACGTGGAAACAGTTATCTGACGAGTGCCTAGGGCACACAGGGGGAGGTTAGTTGCTTATCTGGGAGTGTGTCCCAGAGAGACAACATTCACAGAAAGACGCCTCAAAACGAAGGAACTAGCTGGCACTATTTCCCTCCCTTGCCCTTCAGTAAAAGCACAGAGCCACCTTCAGGAACCAGCTCAGTGCCAACATTCACTACCTAATTTGCTTATACCAAGCCCCACCCCCCCACACACACACCGTGTTTCAGTGGAACTGCTTCCCAGTCATGCCTGCCTCAGTCCCAGCACATGAGGCCCCTTCCCCCAGAAGACTGGCCCAACCCCTGCCTACACCACATCTCCTGATGTGGGAGTTTTGCACAGCCTTGATTCCCATGGCAGTGGTGATAGATCTCAGTTCACATGCAGACCAGACCACACCTTTTAAAGCCTGCCACATTCAGGCCAGGGAGCAAACACTACAGGACCAAACACAATAGGCAAAGAGAGCCTCTGCAGAGGCCTGGTCTGAAAAATAAAGTGGCTAGGACATAACAACAGAGTGCACAAAGCACACATTGGAGACACTCCCAGAAGTGCAAGGCCCTGGGGAACAGAGGACACTAAATGGCAGGGTACTATAGGACCTCTGTTTCATAAGACCATTACCTTCAAGAACAAGAGATGTAGCTGACTTTCCTAACACAGAGAAACAGGCACAGAGGCTTAGACAAAATGAAAGAGAAATTTGTTCCAAATGAAAGAATGAAACAAGACTACGGGCAGATATCTAAGCAAAACAGATACAAGTAACATGTCTGATGGAGTATTTAAAGCAATGATCATAAGGATACTCACTTGACTTGAGAAAAGAGTGAAAGACATCACTGAGACCCTTAACACAGAGATAAAAAAAGAACCAGTCACAGATGCAGAGTGCAATAAATGAGATTAGAAACACAGTTGATGCAGTGAACAGCCAGCTGAAAGTAGCAGAGGAATGAATCAGTGACCTGGAATACAGAGTAATAGAAAGTAATCAAGCCAAACAAAAGAGAGAAAAAAGAATTATACAAAACAAGAATGGACTTAGGGAATTCAGTGACTCCATCAAGCATAATATTCGTGTTATAGGAGTCCCAGAAGAAGAGAGAGAAAAGGGGGCAGAAAATTTATTTGAAGAAATAATAGCTGAAAACTTCCCTAATCTGGGAAAGAAACAGATATCCAGATCCAGGAGGCACAGAGAACTTCCATCAAAAATCAACAAAGGCAGATCCACACCAAGACATATTGTATAATTAAATTGGCAAAATACAGTGGTAAAGAAAATTTTTAAAAGTGGCAAGACAAAAGAAGACAGGAACTTACAAGGGAAAACCCATAAGGCTAGCAGGGGATTTCTCAGCAGAAACTTTCCAAGCCAGAAGGGAGGAGTATGATATATTCAAAGAGCTGAATGGGAAGAATCTGCCGCCAAGAATACTCTATCCAGCAAGGCTATCATTCAGAATAAAAGAAGAGATAAAGAATTTCCCAGACAAACAAAAACTAAAGGAGTTCATAGCCACTAAACTAGCCTTGCAAGATATATTGAAGGGGACTCTTGGAGTGGAAAGGAGAGACCAAAAGTGACAGTGTAAAAGTAGGAAATACAAAAGCAATAAAAATGAATATTTCTGTAAAAATCAGTCAAGGCACTCACAAAATAAAAGGAGGTAAAATATAACATATACCTGAAATGTGGGGAGGAAAGGAGGAAAGATTTGGTTAAAACTTAAATGATCATCAATTTAATATAGACTGCTATATGCAGAAGGTGTTATATACAAACCTAATGGTAACCACAAATCAAAAGCCAGTAATAGATATACAAAGAACAAAGAGAAAAAAATCCAAATATGCCACTAAAGAAAATCAGCAAACCAGGAAAGAATGAAAGACAGGAAAGGATCAGAGAAAATCTCCAGAAATAACCACAAAACAAATAATAAAATGACAAATACATCTCTATCAATAATTACTTTGAATTTAAATGGTCTAAATGCTCCAATCAAGACTTAGGGTGACAGAATAGATAATAAAATAAGATCCCTCTATATACTGCCTACAAGAGACTTAGAACTAAAGACCCCTACAGATTGAAAGTGAGGGAATGAAGAAACATCTATCATGCAAATGATGTCAAAAGAAAGCTGGAGTAGTAACCCTTATTTTGGACAAAGTAGACTTTAAAACAAAGATGGTAGCAAGAGACAAAGAAGGACATTATGTAATAATAAAGAGGACAATCCAACAAAAAGATATAACAACTATAAATATTTATGTGCCTAACATAGGAACACCCAAATACATAAAACACGAAATAACAAACATAAAGAAACTAATCGATAATAATACAATAATAACAGGGTACTTTAATACCCCACCTACATCAGGGGACAGATCAGCAAAACAGAAAATTAACAAGGAAACAATGGCTTTGAATGACACACTGGACCAAATAGATTTAACAGATATATTCAGAACATTTCATCCTAAAACAGCAGAATATACATTATTTTCAAGCACATATAGAACATTCTCCAGAAGAGATCACATATTAGCTCATAAAACAAGCCTCAACAAATTCAAGGTGGAAGTCAGGCCATGCAACTTTTCTGACCACAATGCTATGAAATTAGAAGTCAACCACAAGAAAAAATCTAGAAAGACCACAAATATATGGAGGTTAAATAACATGCTACTAAACAATGAATGAGTCAACCAGAAAATAAAAGAAGAAATAAAAAGTATCTGGAAACAAATGAAAATGAAAACACAACAGTTTAAAACCTTTGGGATGCAGCAAAAGCTGCTTTAAGAAGGAAGTTTATAGCAATACAGACCTACTTCAAAAAGCAAGAAAAATCTCAGCTAAACAACCTAACCTTACACCTAAAGGAACGATAAAAAGAACAACAAACAAAACCTAAAACCAGCAGAAAGAAGGAAATAATAAAGATTAGAGCAGAAATAAATGATATAGAAACTAAAACAAACAAACAATAGAAGAGATCAAAGAAACCAGGAGTTGGTTCATTGAAAAAAATCAACAAAGTTGATAAATCTCTAGCCAGACTTATCAAGAAAAAAAGAGAAAGGCCTCAAATAAAATCACAAATGAAAGAGGAGAAATAACAACCAACACTACAGAAATATGAACTATTATAAGAGAATATTATGAGAAACTATACGCCAAAAAATTAGACAACCTGGAAGAAATGGATAAATTCCTACAAACATATAAACTACCAAAACTGAAACAAGAAGAAATAGAAAACTTGAACAGACTAATAACCTTCAAAGACAGTGAATCAGTAATCAAAAAACTCCCAAAAACAATTTGGCTTCACAGACAAATTGTACCAAACATGTAAAGAAGAGTTAATATCTATTCTTCTCAAACTATTCCAAAAAAAAATAGAAATGGAAGGAAAACTTCCAAATCATTCTATGAGTCCAGCATTACTGATACATCTGATAAAGACTAGTAGCCAAAATACATAAAGAACTTAAAATAAAACTCCTCACCCAAAACTCAAATAATCCAATTAAAATGGGCAGAAGATATGAACAAACATTTCTCCAAAGAAGACAGAGAGATGGCCAACAGACACATGAAATGATGCTCATCATTACTGATCATCAGTGGAATACAAATCACAACTACAATGAGATATCACCTCACACTTGTCAGAATGGCTAAAATCAACAACACAAGAAAAAACAGGTTAGGTAGGAAGTGAAGTAAGGAGAACACTTGTGCACTGTTTGTGGGAATGCAAACTGGTGCACTCATTGTGGAAAATATTATGGAGATTCTTCAAAAAAATTAAAAATAGATTTACCCTACTATCCAGGAATCACACTACTGGTTATTTACCCAAACAATACAAAAACACTAATTCAGCCTGGTGATGGGTATTAAAGAGGGTACGTATTGAATGAAGCACTGGGTGTTATATGCAAACAATGAATCATGGAACACTACATCAAAAACTAATTATGTAATCTATGGTGATTAACATAATAAAATTAAAAAAAAAACACTAATTCAAAGGGATACATGCACCTCTTTGTTTATAGCAGCATTATTTACAAAAGCAAAGATATGGAAGAAGCCCAAGTGTCCATTGATTGATGAATGGATAAGGAAAAGTGGTATATATATACAATGGAATATTATCCAGCCATAAAAATGAATGAAATCTTGCCATTTGCAATGACATGGATGGAGCTAGAGAGTATAATGCTAAGTGAAATAAGTTAGAAAAAGACAAATACCATATGATTTCACTCATATGTGGAATTTAAGAAATAAAACAAATGAGGAAAAGTACAAAAGAGAGAGAGAAAGACAAATCAAGAAACAAACTGATGGTTACCACCAGAGGGGTGGTGGGTGGGGGACTGGATGAAATAGGGGATGGGGATGAAGGAGTGTACTTGTGATGAGCATGTGTGGAAGTATTGAATCACTATATTGTATACCAGAAACTAAGATATTGCTGTATGTTAACTAGCTGAAATAAAAATAATAACTTAAAAAGCCAAAAAAATCCTTTTCCTCAGGATAACACATTGTATTATTAGCTTTTATAAAGTTATGCTTAAAAAAGACAAGTTTTTATTACTGAATAGTATTTCACTGTATATATATGCCATAATCTGCTTATTCTTTCACCTGTTAATAGACATTTGGGTTGTTTTCAGTTGTGGTTGTTATAAATGTTATGTTTCTAGTTCAGCCACCATGATCATTTGAATACATGTCTTTTGGTGGACATAGGTTTTCATTTCTCTGGGTTAAATACCTAGGAGTAGAATTGCTGAGTCACAAGGTAAGCATTTGTTTATAAGAAACTCCAAATTGTTTTTGAAAGTAGCTAAACCATCTTATATTCCCTATGGCAATGCATGAGATTATGAGTTCCTCCCCTTCCTCACGAACACTTGATATCATAAATCTTTTTATTTTTAGCCGTTCTATGTGATGACATCCTATAGTGATACAGGCAACAGCACGGACAGATCCTAAGAAATTGAGCTGAGTAAAATAATTATGTACAAAAAATACACACTGTATAATTCACTTGCATGAAAGAGGCAAAGCTGAAGGATAGTGCCTGAAAGCAGCTCAGTATTTGCTTGATGCCGGGGATGGGGCTAAGAATTATCTACAAAACAGCACAACAGAAAGAAACTTCTGAGGATCATGGAAATATTCTATATTTTTATTAGAATAGTTGCATTAGTGTATATATTTGTCAGAATTCTTCACAACGTACACTTAAAATAGGTGCATTTAATGTGTGTAAATTATAAATCTATAAATTGATGTAATAAGAAGCATGTTAAGCCTGCTTTTGATTATTAGCAAAATATCTTAAATATGTCTGCTTGCTATTAAGAATACAAAGTATTTTAAGAATGTGAAAGAAGGGTGCAAGCAATCCATAAAATCAAGTATTCTGTCTTCCAGCAGACATGTCTATAAAAGCTGTCTGAGTATCCTGCATTTTGTTCAACTCAGTCACATCTTTACACCTAGGGAGTAAGATTCTAAACAGTTGGTCAATTGGGCCTGGCTCTGATATTTCCAATTTACCAAAATCTGAATATTTGCTAATGATTATTAAATGAATACATGTTCTTATAAAAAACAACATGAGGTAAAAGAGCATCCATCATTCCATCACCTAAAGGAATGATTGTATTTTGGAGTATTCCTTTACTTTTAATGCAATTTTTACATGTCTCAGATAATATGGTAAGTGCTATTTTGTGAGGGCATTTTTTACTCAATATTAAATCATTAACATTTTCCCAAGTCATTAAACATTCCATAAACATCATTTTAATAACTGCATAATAGCTCACCATATGCCTGTACCGTAATTAACGATTACCCTTTTAATGGCATTTAAGGTTTTTTTCTAAACAGCCATCACACTGCCTACTTCGTTGAAAACTCAATGAAAATTTTGTTGAATGAATGAGTCATAAACAACGTTGTGAAGAACATCTTTGTGTCACAATATCTATGTTTTGTGAGAAACTAAGATAAATTCCTAAGGCTAGAATGTCTATGGCAAATGTATTTTTAAAAAACGTTAAAGGCACTCCATTCATTTGTCAAAAGCATTTATCTTGGGAGAAAAGACAAAAATGATACTATATATAGGTTTTCAAAAGTTAAGACCCATTTTAAAATAATTATGCTTTAGAGAGTTATAATTCATTTTTTAAAAGATTTTTATTTATTTATTTGAAAGAGAAAGAGAGCAAGTGAGAGAGAGCATGAGCAGGGGGAGGGGCGGAGGGAGAGGGAGAAGCAGGCTTCCCGCTGAGCAGGGAGCCCGACGCGGGGCTCGATCCCAGGGCCCTGAGATCGTGACCTGAGCTGAAGGCAGACGCTTAACTGACTGAGCCACCCAGGTGCTTCTAGTTCATTTTTAACTATTTCTTTTAATACTGTAGTAGTATGGTCAATTAAAGGTAAAACCCCACCTCTGTTTTTTTTTTTTCTTTCTCTTAAAAAAAAAACAAAACTATTGGTAGTCCTATCTCTCAGAACGTTCTTTTTTTAGATTGTCTCTGATTCCACTACACTTATTTAAGTCCATTTTCTAAATTCAAGATTTCTTGCCTTGATTATAGCTTCTGCTACTATGTTTTGCCATGACTGCCTTTTTGCATACAGTTTGGTCTTTCTGTAAATTCATTTCCACTCCGGCACTTACTGAGTAGGAGATACTAAGAAAACACAACTGGAGTGTTGTGGTCATGGTGGCAGAGTTAACATTTTTCAGCCCTCGTTTGTTTTCCCAATGCAGCAGCAAGCATGAGGCTGCAGGCTCTTTTTGTGTTGATACCTCTTTGTGCTATTTCTCAAACTTTCTCATTGCTGGAAAGGGCAAGTCTTGGGCCCTATTCAACACCTTTCAGGTCTTGCTAATCAAGCTGGCTATAAAGGCAAGAGTGTTGGCTGATGATCTGGCTCCTTGGCTAGAGAATTACCTGATGCTGGCCCCTTACTCCTGCCTGTTCTCACTCCGATCTCAGCCTTTCCTATGCAGGGAGGGGCTATTGAGCCTGATGCAATGATATAGAGCTAGAAAAAAGATTTTCTTGAAATATTGCTGCTAGGACATTAATTCTTGGAAGGCTCCTAATTTCTTTATAGTCTTTTCTAATTTCTCCATTTCTAATTCTCCTCTTCATGAATTGGGGGTAGTTGCTTAACATAAAAATATTGTTATTTATTTTCAAAAGACTGCTTTCCTAGGAGAGAAGTCACCTTTTTTTAGATTTATTTATTTATTTGAGAGAGAGAGAGAGAGAGCACACGGGTGAGTGGAGGGAGGGGCAGAGGGAGAGAATCTCAAGCAGATTCCCTGCTGAGCGCAGAGCTCAGATCCAAGCAGGGCTAGATGCCAGGACGCATGAGATCATGGCCTAAGCCAAAACGAAGAGTTGGACACTGAACCAACTGAGCCACCTAGGACCCCAAGAAGTTACTTTTAAAATACTAATTAGATAGTTAAATTATGTCATGTACCTTATATAAGTCATGCCCAGGATTTAAATCCATATTCATATGACCCAAATAACCAAAACTAGTATGTTTCCTCGATAGCTTAGGCATCATAAAAAATAAATCTATATGCCATATACACAGCCTGCCTGGCTTTTGCAAAGATGAGTCTGAAAAAAGGGAAATAAAATAGTTGGAGCAACTCAAATGCTTAAGTGACAGCATCTCAGTATTTCATATGCTTCAAGGAGCATTTATTCTTTCACTTCTTTGAGTAGAGTTCAATAACTTTCTGTTTCATTGAAAATTTAGAATCTTTATGCAGCTTAATAAAATATGTGCGACAAAAGTGGCTTACTGTTTCCCTCTAGGCGATGTATTAAAAATGAGGTACAAAAATCTGAATATAGGTAAACAAGAAATAGACCAGACATCACAATGAGTAAACTTTCTCTCTGAATTAATTCAATATCACACTGTAGTAAAATGGTCAGTTCTTTCTCTAACTGTATGCCAGTAATAAAAGTAAATAGTCTCTGAAGAAAGTAGCATCATTCAGAACTTCCAATTATCTCTTTAATTTCTCATGTAACATCTTTAAAAATTATCAAGCATGTAAAGGTTAAGAATTAACTGAAAATCTAGAGAAAAAAAACAGAAAATAGTGGCTAATCTATAGGAAACCCAGATATGGTGGTATCAGACAAATATTCAGCACAGAACTTGAAATTATAATACTCTAATAAAAATTCTGAAAGTGGATAATACAATAAATGTAAATAAGAATACGAAAGAGGGGCTTAACAGCAGAATAGATGCAGTTTAAGAGAGAATTAACAATTTGGAAGAGAGGGCAAAAGACAATATTCCAGACTGAAACAAGGAAAAACTAAAGGATAGAAAATAAGGCAAAAATGTAAAAGATATGCAAAACATGGCTAAATGGTCTAACATAGACGTAATTGAAGTTACAGAAGGAGAAGGGGAAAAGAATGGGGCAGAACCCATTTTTCTGCAGTAATTGAAGAGATATTGGTTTAGAGTTTTCCATGATGGGTAGAAAAAAATTGCAGCAGACATTCACAAAGCTTTGTGAATTTCAGACAGAATTAATGAACAAAACAAACCAAAACCAAAACAAAACCACCCAAAAACAAGTACTCCGTAGAAAACTGCTGAAAACCTAAGACAAAGGGACAATCTTTAAAATAGCCAGAGTAAAGAAGATTACTTTCAAAAGAGCCACAGAAAGACAAATAAAGAAATAAGCCAAGAACTAGAAAGACTTGAAATTAAAGAAAAATGTGATCTAGACTTGAAGGTTGAAGAGTATCCCCAGGTTGTTGCTAAAAAGATTATCTCAGAGCATGAGCTGGGCTCCTGATTTAGAAATTAACTTGCCCAGATTAGGGAATAAAGACAGAATGTTGAAAAATTCCTTTGTAGTTGTCTTCTGTAGGTCACCAATGACAATAGGAGATGCCCTAATAGAATTGGGCTTTCTATTTCAGTGGGGACATAACAAGATCCTTGGTAGAGGCCAAATAAATGGTGATGCATATCCAGCAGAGACACAGTAGAAGCAATATTTACCACAATGGAAAATAAAATCTGAATGCTTTAAGGCTCAAATATTTTACAAGATCATTTGCTGACAAGTGACAGTGAATAAAGCTGTGATATCTTGAAACGCAATTTAAAGCTTTTTAGGCTAATCAATACTGTCTTCAATTTTAAAACACATTTCTCTCCATTACAAATGAGGTGAGAGATACTGTATAAGTGGACAAGTCAAAAAGTATGGCACAATTCCCTTGGCAGCTGCCCATTTCCTTGACTCCATTACTAAACACTTCATGAGGGCCTGTCAATGCTGCCAGCTGAGTAAGGGTCAAGGGTTTGGGGAAAACAGGTGTTGCTCAGACCATTTTACTTGACAGTAGTGAACACTGAGGTCACTGACCCAGTGAAAGGAAAAATAGGCCCAACAACAGTGGCAAGCTGTACGTGTGACATTCTTTGCTCTCTTTTTTACATTCATTTCCTTTTTGATTCATAGTGAATCTTTTCTTTTGCTACAGCATAGGGAATGCCTGTTGTTTCTGGGCCCTAGAAGGACTCATGTCTAAAGATATCTGTGGATTTTTGAAAGTTCAAGAGAGGATGAAAAGTTATATTAGGCCAGTGTTTGGGTGATTGGTGATAAATTCTGACTTCTCTCAAGAGGTCTAAGTAAAATAAAGCATATAGAAGAATTAGACAGTGATTTTTTGGGGGGTTTAATATGCTTTGACTTTAATTTTCCTACATACATTAGGTGGACCCAATGTTTTATTTATTCATTTGACTTCTCTTTTAGTTTTCTCTTTTTATTTTCTTCTGATTTCTATTTCTCTATTTCTCTTTTCCTCTCTCACAATCTTTCACACTCTGGCTTGCTTATACACACACACACACACACACACACACAAGCACATTTCCCTCTTTAAATAAAGGAGGAGGTTTTATACAATATTTTGAGATTTTTATTTTCAAGAGTATTATTAAGGGATGAAAGTTGGGCATATTTTGAAAAATTCTTTGAAAGATAGCTGTAATTCAGCTTTCTACTTTAAAATATCCTTTTTTTTTTTACTGTCTTTTAAAATTCCTTTAAAAGTAGCAATCCTCTGTAAAGATGCCATCAGGTGGCATTAAGTGACATTAAATAATTTTGCAAAATAGAGTAAAAAGTACATATTTCACTAGAAACTCCTAATAATATTTTATAGCTTAGGTAGTATGCAACCTTCTAGTACTCTCGAGTATTTATGAAGACAACTGGGAATTAATTTACTAAGTATTGAGTTTAAAACCACTACAGCATATTATATTACTTGGGTAATAACAGCATAAATGAAAAAAGAAGTTAAAGAGTATATCAAGATGTAAATGGTAGTTAAAGAAATATCATGATGTACTGTGATGGAATGATAATGTTATGAATATCTATTGGTATATTCCAGCAGTTAAAATAATCTGATTTTGTAAATGGAATAGACACATTTAATCAACATCTGTCGGGTTCAGACTTGAACAGCTAAGGGAAAAACCAAAGGCAATGATGGCAGGGGTTTTATATTTATAAGGAAATATATGGACCAATTTGTAAGCTTGCTTCTTTTTGATAAAATGAGAAGTACCAATTGTTTTCCATAAAACAAGCTTTACTTTTACATTTGACATTTAGTTTGTACATGTTTCTTTGTTTTACTTTTCAGGCTCAACTTTCCTACATAATTAAGAATTGGCAGTTTAAGCACTGCCAAAAATCACATCTGCACTGAAATCAATTATCTGTGTTTGGTAAGTGGGGCAGAAAACATTTGATAAATATTTTTTATCTGCAATAAACTCCTGTGCTCATGCTTTATCTATGATTTTATTGAAGACTCAAGTAAATTTCTAAGCATCACTTAGGATTATTTTGCCCAAACTACCTTGTATTTTGGCAAGATGGGGGACTTGCTTTTACCGATATATTTAATCTATTACACCTAAAGGCAGGAATTCTAATATGAGGCTACTCTTAAATAAAAAACAGGAAAGACTAAAAATACATGCCTTTGTATAATCCATCTGAATCTGGTAGTTTAACTTTCCAACAAAGTCCAGCTCAAAGCAAAATACTTCCAATTGATCATATTAAAAACTTAAACCGGGGCGCCTGGGTGGCTCAGTTGGTTAAGCGACTGCCTTCGGCTCAGGTCATGATCCTGGAGTCCCTGGATCGAGTCCCGCATCGGGCTCCCTGCTCGGCAGGGAGTCTGCTTCGTCCTCTGACCCTATCCCCTCTCATGTGTTCTCTCTCTCTCATTCTCTCTCTCTCAAATAAATAAATAAAATCTTTAAAAAAAAA
>NC_138376.1:73788544-73838449 GCF_054177405.1 Leptonychotes weddellii
GATGTTTATAGCAGCAATGTCCACAATAGCCAAACTGTGGAAAGAGCCAAGATGTCCATCGACAGATGAATGGATAAAGAAGATGTGGTATATATATACCATGGAATATTATGCAGCCATCAAAAGGAATGAAATCTTGCCATTTGCAACAACGTGAATGGAACTGGAGGGTATTATGCTGAGTGAAATAAGTCAATCAAAGAAAGACATGTATTATATGACCTCACTGATATGAGGAATTCTTAATCTCAGGAAACAAACTGAGCATTGCTGGAGTGGTGGGAGGGTGGGAGGGATGAGGTGGCTGGGTGATAGACACTGGGGAGGGTATGTGCTATGGTGAGCGCTATGAATTGCATAAGACTGTTGAATCACAGACCTGTACCTCTGAAACAAATAATACATTATATGTTAAAAAAAAAAAAAGAGGAAGATAGCAGGAGGGGAAGAATGAAGGGGGATTGGAGGGGGAGAAAAACCATGAGAGACTATGGACTCTGAAAAACAAACTGAGGGTTCTAGAGGGGAGGGGGGTGGGGGGATGGTTTAGCCTGGTGATGGGTATTAAGGAGGGCACGTTCTGCAGGGAGCACTGGGTGTTATATGCAAACAATGAATCATGGAACACTACATCAAAAACTAATGATGAAATGTATGGTGATTAACATAACATAATTAAAAAAAAAAAGAAATGAGTTCAGAAAGCAGTGTGTGTGTGTGTGTGTGTGTGTGTGTGTCTCCAGCCACACTCAGTACAAATTATGTGCCAGAAGAGACAGGGTTGGATTTAACCAGGTTGGTTGTTTTCCATTGGGATTTGGTACAATGAATTGAAAAGGAATGGGGGAGTTGGGAGTGTATGTGAGGGAGTAAATATAACTAACTGAGGAAGTTAGCTGTGTAAACGGGAAAGTGGGGACATACGGGTGATGAGGACCATAAATATCTGGTAGGCTCAATAATTTAAAGGTCCTCTGGGGTCAAGCGTTGTTGAAAATGGGGTTTATAAGAGAGTGAGTTGAAAACGTTAGGTGTGGTCATTATAGATTGTCACAACTGGCATGGGGTTATAGAAGAAAACAACTGCATTTCTCACAAAGTTTAAAGATAAAAAATAATATCTATTTGAGATTCATGGAAGTTCCAATTCAGTCATTTGTTTTAGGCACAGGTTTGAAGAGACACTTTGTACAATATTAAGTTGTACTATTTGATAGCAAGCTCCTCAAAAAAAAAACTTGCTAAATGTATTATTAATCTTCCATAGCTCTGTTTTTCATCATTTTTTTCTAAAGCATTTTGGAAGCCATTGGTATCATTTCTTGGGAATTATATCATTTTATCATCTCTGAGTATAAGGTTATTTTATATGTTTTAAAAATACCCCTTTCAAGCTTCAATACCCATTTGTTTATATACATATAATCTATATGTTTGTGTCTGTCTATGTGATATATATGTGTGTCTTTATGATTGATAATCCCTTTTTAACACTGATTCACAAACTTCATATTCATGTACTTTAAAAATATTTTAAAAATTTAAAAATCCCATAAATTAACCTCTCCCATCTACTCTCATCTACTTACCATTTTTCTGCAATGTTCACTTTCCATTCCTCACATGGTAAGGTTTCAATACCAGGACTTCAGCCCTAATCTAACACTTATTTTTGGCTGTTGAAGACAGCATGTAGGCCCTCTGTTTTAGGGAACTTGAATATGAAGTCACCTTGTTATGCTATAAGTGTTTGCAGAAATATAGATTTTTGTAAGCATAGTTAAAATTATTTTTTCTATAAAGTTTTAATTTGAATTAAATTCCTATTTCCTCTATGCACATAACCTCTAAAAAATCTCTTTAGAATTTTAAAGTTTTGCAGGGAGGAGGGAACTCAGATCATTTGGTTTAGCATATTGCATAATCTCTGCGAAATAATAAATGTTCTATTTGTTGTGTACTCTATTTTCTGACAAGACAGCCATGAAATATATTAGCATGTTAAAAATTCTGGGAAGTCCTATAGCAAAGAAATCTGACCAAATTCAATACAGCTTTTCTCAACATAGTTGATACCAAAATTACTACCTGTCTTTGTTTTTTGCTGAACACCTATTGACATCCCGCTGAACAAATTCTTCTCAGAACGGTTTAAGATCTGCTGTTCTCTCTAAAGATGAATAAGCAGAGACATGGTGTATTGATAGGTTTTCCTGAAGTTATATGACTATTTATTAGCAGAAACGACTAATTTGGTCTCCCAATTAAGTGCTTCTTTCTTCCTGCCATTTGTCTCCTGGTACTTTCTTATCCCCAGTACTGTACTGAGCCACATCGAGGCAAAAGGAAAAATCTGTAACACTAATCCTGTTTTTATTTAAAATGCTGATATTTTGGGTTTTTATTTGCATAATTTAAAAAATATTGATTAAAATTTATGTATCTTGATTACTGAGTTTTTTGTTGTCCCTTATATTTTGTGCCTGAGTGCCCCATTCACCTAGCCTAGTTCTGGGTTGGATTGTCCCAACAAAACTATATGTATCTCCAGTCTGGCAACACCCAAACCATTCCATATTCCAAATTATTTAAAAGTATGATGGGGTGCCTGGGTGGCTCAGTCAGTTAGGCATCCAACTCTTGATATCAGCTCAAGTCTTGCTCTCAGGGTCGTGGGTTTGAGCCCCACATTGGGCTCCATACTGGGCACGGAGCCTACTTAAAATTTTTAAAAAATTAAAAAATTAGTCAGGTCCCCACATCAAAATCCAATCTTTGGTTACTCTCATTCCTCACATTTGTAGATAGAGACATACCTACTATTTTCTGCCCTTTTGTTCTTGGAAATGAGAGTATCCCTCCAATTTTTTGCATATTAATTTATAAATACCATGTAGTTTATTGCACACTTTCTGAAAGTCTGAGATAATTAACCACCCGGATCTTACATTAACAAGTTCCTATGTGCAAGGGAATAAACTTGGAGCTGAGATTACATCTACTAGTTCCACTTAATAAAAATTCATATTCACCAGCTCAGTGAACTCTAATACAGCATGCCCCAAAGTGTGTTTCAGAGAAGGGGATGTTAATAGGTTTTGGGGTGGAGGAGGGATGTAATAATAAAATTAGTTGGATAGATAAAGATCTAAAGGAAACTAAAGAGAGTCTTTATTTCAGGACTTCTCAGAGCCTTTAATATGTTAATGTTCTTCAGGAATATGGAAAAACAACACCACCACCACCACCTTACAGAATGCAGTGTTTCCTAAACATATCTGACTGTAGAATCTTTATATATGTCAGCTTTTGCATAGAACATCTGTCATGGCACTATTGTTCCACATCATGTTTGGAAAGCACATCTCAAAGAGGCTAGTCAAGCTTAGATTTTGTTTTCTAGAAAGTATTTTTCAGATGATGTGTCATTAATATTCAGTGGTTCCCTTTTGTTCTCCACTAGAGGTTCACTTATCCCAAAGACCAGCCAGGACTCTTCTTGCACATGAGAGAAATACTGAAAATTAATTGTTTTACCAAGTGGCAATTTATGAGAATAGACTTTATTTTTCTGATCAGCACATCCACATTTTCACAGGTGAATGTTTTTTTTCTAACTCTTGGGTAGCTGGTATCCACCTAATGAAAGAGTTCCCCTAATCAGTCATATTTGGGACAGCTGATCTGTTTCTCCCTATCGGCTCAGGTAACTCTGACCTGTTTGCTTCAAAAGAAACTTGGAAAAATTGGAAAATCTAAACCTCCTTCCTTGTTACACCTCTGTTGTTTTCCACATACAATGCACCCTTTCTGATCTGGCCATCCCTGAGGTCTGGAAGTCCTCTGATTTTGCTGCTTTTCCATACTCTCGGAGACGCTGACAAAAAGAATACCTTGCCCCCAGAGCCAATTATTAATTGGAAAAAAAGTTAATAGTGATCTGCTGAAAATTTAATATGAAGTCTAAACCTGGTATTCTTGAAAATGTGTTTGAGACTAATTTTATATTTGAGAGAAATTTTGGATAAATTCTGATAATAGTACTTTCAACTGCAGACAAAGATCCAATACTAACCACAATTTAAAATCCTCACCTCTAACTGCCTCTCCATTTCTCTCGTTTTTAGGTGTGGACACTCTGATAACATGTCAAGGTATGGTAATGAAACATCGTCTTTCAATAACAGCACAACTACCCATAACACACCTAGACTTACTAACATAAGTTAGTTCTCATCTCTGAGCATCCGGTCCATAGTGTATTCCCTGGCCACACACGTGGCCCCTGTTTGGATTAGAAAGGCATTTTCTCATCTTTAGCAGCACCACTTTAAGAGTTTGAGTTTTCCAAAGCGAAATAGATAATTGTTGTTTATAAAATATTGTGATGGCACAGAGTCTGTAGCAACTAAAAACACTATCGCGTTTGCTGCAAGGCATGAGGAGACCGTGACACAGCTCATTTCCTCAGCCCAGCTCTCTTTGCCGCCTTGTACAACACTTATTTCAAAGCACGCCACAGCTTAGAACTGTCGTGATCCCCATTAATATAAAATCATTGACCCCTGCTCCCGCTGGTGCGACTAAATTACATTCTGCTGCTCAGCGGCAGCCGCACATGGGGCCGGCGCTTTTAGTCATCCTCAGGTGCCTTGATGCCCGCGCAGCCCCTCCCACGCCCAGGGTTTGCCTTTAATGAGGATTAGGCACCTTCAAAGATCTAGGAGGACCCACTCCCAGGATGGAAGCCTTTCTAATGGCATCTGGGCTTATCGTAGGCAGTAATTTAGTCTCTCGGAGGAGACTGAAGAGAGATTCATTTCTCGCCTCTAAGAAATTGCAAGAATGTGTGGTTTTGCGATTGGCTCCCCCCTCCCCCACCCCCGCTCCACCAGTAGAAATTCAAGAGCATTATGCCTAACAATATCGTGTTTTTGTAAAGCCTAGAAGGTAGATGTGGTAAAACAATATCCCAAATGATGGCATATGCCAGCTGAGGAAATTCCTCTTTTATACTACATTAAGTGATGTGCTACCGATGGGACTCCACCCACTCACGGATGCCCCACAGTCATTTCAGCTTTGGATTTCCGGGTGGTGGAATTTCCTTACACAAGGATTGATAACCTGATCCGGAATGTAGTCTGTCTTCTCATTGTGTGGTCTCCCTTTGCCACAGCTCCTGACCCTCTTGGGCCTGCCCTTCCATGTGGTTCCCTTGCTCTCTGAGAATGAGGGGATCAGGGATTCTAAACCTTCCCACAGTGGGTGTGGAATTTGCAGGAATGTTCTCTGTGCTGCTACCACAGTCACTCCTGCCTCGACTGTTTGGGGACAAAGCTGCAGAGTTAGGGGATGAAATGTAGAAAATAGTCCTCCTCAAACATAGCAAACATACTTTAGGTAATCAAAGTCCTCCCTTACAAAAATCGCAGAAAAATGAAAAAAGTAATTAAAGATCACTCACATGTGGTATTAAAATAAGCGTGATTATGTGAATGTATATACATATTTTCACACAATTATTTGCAGTGTGTTTAGATAAGTTCTTTATATAGCAAACTGTTACTCGTAAAAAGCTCAGAAATAGTGTAGCACCAGAATAAAATCTGGTATTCGATGTATTATTTGTGGAAGAATCGGATGTTTTTGTCTGGCGAGGGAAGGAAGCTATGTATTAAAGTAACGCTGGTGAGTTTAATCCGGGAGAATCTGAACTCTGATGAATCAGTTGGTTTTCTCTGTTATATTTGTAGTGAGACAAAATCATGAAAGTTTCTCAATCTAGTAAATGTCAACATCTAATTTTTAGTTTTAAGTATATTTTGGTAAGAAGTGGTGCCTTCACTCAGTCAACGTGCACATTGGAGCCCGTCAGCAGCATAAAGTGGGACAAAATGTAATCAGCACTGTGTTGGTCATACTGACTGTATATGGAGACTTTGTCTGAATTTTCTACTCTGATTCCTATCAGAAGAAGCAAATTAAGTTTTAGGCCATAGGGAGTATCTGAAGAGAGTTTTCACTGACTGCAGAGAGGTTAAATGGTCTACACTATTTAATTACAAATTTATAAATACTATTTGTTGATAAAAATCCATTTTAAATAAAAGTGCACAAAAGCCAACAATAATAGGGAAAAATGGGAAATTTCTGAGGGTTGAATTTACCTCTGTGATACATAAATACATATAAATAATATGAAGAAAAATAAGTGTGTTCACTATACTTTTGAAAGGAAAGTATAGTATTTTGTTTTTTGGTTTCTGAAATTATTTTTCCCTGAGGTTTAATTGTATTTCATGAGATTCAGGATCTGGATTAACAACTTGCTTCTGAAAGCTGATACCCAAACAGAGGGCTTTCTTTCCAGAAGTGTGTCCTAACCCCAGTCACACGTCTGCTAATTTGGCCTTTCTCTTAATCTCAGAAGAACTTGCTGAACAGAAGTGAAACTATGCACGTGCTAATGGCTCATGCTCTGCAAACTCCCCTCTCTCCCCGAGAGTGTCTGGTGTGCAAAGCTGAGCTGGAACAAAGATACACTAATTATTCCCCATTAATTTGTCTGCTTGAATGGTCCTAAATACCAGAGTGATTAATTAGCGCAAGGCAGTCGGGGCAGGATGTCACACCCTTCTCTGCATTTAAGTGTCTGCAAGGTTGTGCTCAAGTGTTGACAACAGCATATCTTTAATTTTCTCCAAGAAGAAAAGTTTAGTCAGTACAATTAATTTGAGCTTGGCTGGCTTGCAGGAATAAATGTAACATGTGGAATGATATTACTGCTGTATAGGCATTTTTTTTTTTTTTTTTTGCCTCCTTAGGGTACAGTAAAACTTTTTTGGCAACTCGGTTATTGAATAGTGTATTTCTATAATTGTTTCAATTTGGCTTAATTACTTTTGTGCATTTTGCAGCAAAAAACATGGATCATAAAATAGTAAGAAATTATTATTCATAAAAGGCTGGGATGGCTATAGATGAATGTATAGATAAGAATTAGAAACAGATAAAGAATGGCATTAAATTTGGTATCCTTTTAACTATGCGATTTTCTCTTGTGAATTGAAATGTACATCAATGCTATCAAAAATAATTTGAGACCACTTAACCCCTGGAAGATACGAATCAATTTATTCAAAAATAAGTAACAAGAAAGTTTATTTGGCCTGATTTGGGGGGAGGCAGGTTTTGCTGAGATTTTAAGCTTTCTGAATGATATTTTGCCTTGATTAGTCTTCCAACTAGCTACATATATAAATCAGTTGTAAAGAAAAACAGTCTAACAAGTGATGTTTAACACTTTCATTATATTCTCTTCTTTTTTGTAATTTTGTTTGTCAGAGTGCTTTCTTAAGAAAAAAATTAACTCCATTCTAAAACAATTATATACTGTTTAGAAAAAAAAATGAATCAAATAAAGTAGCTGCTGCTTTTACTATTCTCTTTTTAAGATCAAACTACAAACATAATTCTGGAATAGAAACAGAATACTATATAATTGGGAAGTAGTGTGTTTCATCTGTTGCATTATATTTCCTTGCTGTTACTGAAATTTCAATTAATTCATTTTGCTATGGGCATGCTGTTTTGTTTTGTTTTGTTTTCAAACAGTGGAAAGAGAAAAAAAAATCAGAGTGCCATGCAAGCATGGATGTTCTCATCTTTTCTTTCTCAGTCTTCCTCAAGCTCTATACAGGCCCAAAAGGCTATTCAGCAGCAGGGGTGGGAGCACCGAGGGAGGGAAAGGGTCACCTCTCCCATCTCTCCATGTATCTCATTGTTCTGCACTTGTCAATGGATTTCCCACACACCATCTCCAGCCACTCTGCGCCTCATCCTGGCGGCTGGTTCTATGACCTCCACGACATTATTCTCTCTTCCTCCACTCCCCACATCTACACTTTTGTTTTCTTTTTTTACTCTTTCCCAGACTGTGGTTGCTCTAAGACCATCACTCTGGCTGTATAGGGTTGTAGAAAATATTTGTTGGAACAACTAAGCGCAAAAGTTTCTCAGCGCAGCGATCTCGGGCTCCTACTGCACTTATTCTCGCCTTCCCTCTCTTCTCTCACCTCCAATTTCTCCACAAGTTTTCACGGTGTTTATTCGCTTTTCATTGAAGCAGCGTGCGTCACGAAAAAAGCACAGTCTCTGGGCTGGAATCTCAGTTTTACTACTCATTAATTGTGCAATTTAGAGCAAAAAAAAAAAAAAATCACTTAACCTTTTGAGCCTCATTTACAAAATAGGATTATTAATATTTGCTCCGTGGAGATGTAATTGAAATAAGAAATCTGATTCCTCATCCACTTGTTTAGCAGTCTGTTACTCTAGGTAAAGCAAAGGTAACTATTTTCTTGGTGTTTCATAGTTTATTAAATATTTGCCATATTTGCCACATCTATGGCAGGGCATAAAATTATTGGCTGTATTTATACTCAACTGAAATGATGTAAGTTCCATTCATGGGTTTTGCTACTTTTCCACTGCCTCAAGAGCAGATAAACCTGGGAACAGTTGGAATGGTGTTGGGCCTCTTTATATCAAAAGGGAAACGTGCTTTCACTGAAATTTCTCACTTTAACTTTGAGACATGTTTGTATCTTTGAAGAGAGAAGAACCATTAAAAAGCTGTGATAGTCAAAGCTAAATACCATCAATTTCTGCTTCCCACATCGAAAGATGGAATCTAGTTCCTCTCTTGAATCTTGCCTGGATTTAGTGACGTGCCTTTTCCTATAGAATGCTACAAAGTGATGTCCTGGGATTTTCAAACTAGGTCTTAAGAAGCTTTGCAGTTTCCCCTGGATTGCTTGGTATGCTTGCACTTATGATGCTTCCTCCACGAACCTGTAAGAAGCTACATGAGAAGACACATGTCAATGCTCTGGTCGGTAGCTCTAGCTGAGCTCCCATGTGATATCCAGCAGGAACTGACCACCATCTTGGATGTTTAGCCCAATCAAACCTTCAGTTTACACCAACACCAATCACCACTTGTTTACAACCTCATGAGAAAGCCCAACTGAAAAATCACCCAGATTTTGCTGTGTTCATTTAATTCACAGACATGTGAGAGATGATACTAAATGTTGCTTTAAGCCACTAAGACTGGGGATGATTTGCTATATAGACAGACTAATGAAACAACAACAGAACTGCATATTAGCATAATTTAAACATGGTATGTCATAGTGGCAAACCAAGATAATATTCACAGCTAGAACTTGAATACTTGAGGGAGGAATTGTATTTGTGTGTATCAGCTGGCTTCATTCATTCACTCATCCATCCTTCACTTGGCTACCATGAGCCAGAGTTTTTGTTTGATACATACACTGCAGAATTTTTATAAATAAAAGTTTATAAACATTAGTTCCCTGATGTATATTGGTTTAAAAATGTGCATCACCAAAATGATTTTTATAAATAAAGGAACAGGTTAAAAATGTACATCTAAATGGTTAAAAAAACATTATAGATCATTTTAAGAAATGAGGTGAGATATCAGATTTTGTGCTGTAACGGTTTATCCTTAACAGTAAATTACTCTGATTCCTAAGGACAAAATATCCCTGTACAGAGATTATAGTCGTCTGTGTTTGTAAATATAGAATGTGAGAACTAGAAGGGAAAGCTCTGACTAGCTGTTAAGACAATGACATTTATTTCCCCCCACTATTCCTTGATAAAATCATCCTAATAGTGGGGGCATTAGTCTTGATCTTTCAGAAAGATCAGTGCGAATACCATCTTATGTGCTATGGACAACACTGGTCACACAAATCACATCTTTTGGGAGAGAGGAAGATGAAAACAATTTAATTTATGGACTTGACTTTTTCAGAAAATACACATTTTTTCTTTTGCTTCTTGCCTTTGGCCTTCTTTGACAGTTCCATCTGCTTTTCTTTATCACCTTTGTGGGCTTGTTCCCTGCTGGACCTTAAGTTGTAAAGCTCCAAGAGGGAAATAGTTTATCAAAACAGCTTGTGTATCTTATAAAGTGGAAGTGACATAGGGTGGAATGTTCAGTATTTGGACATCAAGCAGCTTGTAATATCTAAAGCAATGACACACCTCCCCTCCCCTCGTTTCACTTTAATGAGAACTGCGTACTTAGAGCCCAGGAAAGGAAGAGAGATAGAAGGTGATTTTGCTTTGCAAAAATAAATAAATAAAATTTTAAAAGCCAATGCTGAAAGAAGCAGTGAGCAGTGTACATGGTAAATGTGCTAAGCATAACCAGCCAGATCTCTTGAACACTGACTGACTTTCAGGAATTCCTTCCCCATTGTCTCCCAACTGTTAACATTGTTATGATGTAAAGGAGAACATAACCCAAGTAATGAAAAATTTTCCCTCTTCCAATAGAGGATAGTTTTGAAAAGCATTTATTTTCTTCTGCCAAATGAGAGGCTTTCTGAAAGTGTTTTAATGTCTACCATCATATTGAAAGTAGTATTTGTGAACCTTAATTCACCTGTAACATCTAAATGTAAAGTCTTAGTTTTAGTATCAGAGACTCTCAAATATCAGTCCAAGGTCTGTGCCAGGAAGTTGCGTTGAAATCACCTGGAGAATATGTTCAAAATCCAGACCTGTGACAGACCCCACGTTGCAGGAATGGGACCTGTGAGTTTGCACGTGTTCTCATCTACCATCACGAGTAGCCATGCCCCAGCTTTGTCCTGTGGAACTATAGTCCCTTGAGATGCTCTATGAAAAGGACATTCTGTCCTAGAGATTAGCAATCCATGTGATCATATTAAAGTCTCAAAGATATTTAATCTGGCATAGCCAAGTATTTCCAGACTTACTGGACCTTCAAAACATTTATTAACAGAGTGTTTCATGGAGCACACTGAGAAAAGGGAGTTTAGAGAAACGCTGTGATGCCCCTTCCATGAAAATTAAGCAAAACAAAACTTCCTTTGCTTTTGCAATTTTTTTCCTCATATACTCTTGTAATATTTTCTGTAAGCTCAATATTTCTTTCCTTTTTCCAATTGCTCACCATCTGTTAACTTATATCTTTTCTAATAATATTTGAAAATTAGAAACTATCTTAAAATTTTAAGTGTGCCTGAAATACCCAGTTTTTTCCCAAGGAATGTATGTATAATTCTAAGAATTTACAAAACTATAATCAAAATATTCTGCTATAGAGTCACTGGAAAAACTCTCCATATCCTGGCTTGTATTTTAATTAGTTATGGTCATGAATTTTCTTTCACTGAACTCCGGGCTACTTGAGGGAAAAGACTATATCTGGCTCACCTTGCCATGTTCAAAGATCTTTGCTGAATTGTGTCGATTTCTGAAACCAGGTTTCTCTTGGCTTGTGATATCAATATACAGGTGCTGCTCAATGTTCTGACTCAGTAGTTGACTGACTTTGTCAGGTTTCTGTGTTTTATTTTGTTTTTTAAAGATAATTGACATCTCATCCTCAATTTGTATTTTGGAAGCATCACTAACCATCACTAGCCAACATCATCATCCACTTTGGCACCAAAAACCAATCTGTCATCTTTTTTATAAGCTCCTTGAGGACAGGGATTTATAGATCTTTCTTGTAAACCTGCAATACTGTTTGGTACAGCAACATTCAAGAAGTAGTGTGGAGTGGATATAAATAACCAAAACGAAAATATGTTGAACAACCTGTGACCATTATGACTTCCTCAGTATATTGTTTTTCTAAAAATCAGAATCCCAGACTTGATGTTTATGGCAACATATGTGTCAACCTGGGGCTGCTTTTTATGCCCTAAATGGATTTCCCCTATTTGCTTTCTCTGTCCCTTTCTCTTGTTCCTGTTCATATCCCAAACCCTGAATATTCAGTTTATGCAGTTAAAAGTTAAATTTCAAAGATAATGAATTTCAAAGTGCGTGTTTTATTAACTGCAGCAATAAACAAGTGAGAGTTACATTACATGGTGACAAAAGTTCTTCAGCTTCCATGGGCCCTTGTGTTCCCAGATGAAGAGCCAAATGGAAATGTTTAATAAAACATGTGTGAGACTGCACAATAGAACAGTCCTTACATTTTACATCAAGCTGCATCAGGGTCACGGGAGGTGTTTTATTAGCACAGTCAACAATAATATCGTGGTTTTTATTAGGAGGAAAAGATAGTGAGAGACTACTAATTATTTTTCAGCCTGAGGGACATTTTTTCTTGAAATGACTGTTAATTTGATCATTGTCGTGCAGTTCACAGATTTACATGAACTTATTTCACTGTGACACATGGTTAAGAACCAGACTAAGATTGTTGCTTTATTAATGGTTTTCAGTAAATGTATTCAAAAGTGCTAACTGTGTGGGTGTATGGATGATATTGATAGCACTTGGAAGGTTGAATCCTTGTGGAAGTAGCTAGCCTGAAGCCCTTTTCACATGATATTTTCTTTGTTCATGCAGTGAGATGTTAAGCCTACAAGAATGAAATAAAATCCCAGTAAAATAAGAATGGTGTTGTCTCAGATATTACCAAAGTGGCTTTTCTGCAAATGTTTCCTTTTTTGTTTTCCCCTTCCCACAAATAGGGCAAGCTTTAAAGATATGAAAAAGCCAGTGATTTTTTTAAAACACTTCCTTTGGCATAATCAACAAAATACTGCACAATGTTTTTCTTGTTAAATGTTATAGAATAGGCATAATCTACTAACACTTGAATGAAGAATTCTTGCACAGCATACTTCTACAGCTAATTTATTATGATTTTCTTTTTGATCTGTATGCATTATGCTAAACTGAAAACAAGAATCTTAAGCTAGTAGTGACCAGGTTCATTTTATTTTATCTAACTTTTTTTTTTATAAACATCATTAATCTGGTAAAAAGTTTTACAAAAATCTTCTCCTGCCCTGATACCGAGAGACATTCCACATAAGACATATTTTTAATGGTGGATGTAGTCTTCAAAAAGGGCAAAAGTTTAATATGTAGAAGGAGAGAACCTGTGATTCATTCTGTGGGGTTTTCTATTTAATTTAAAATTGACTTGTTCTAAATAATTTAATGCATTTGGAAAAAAATCCTGAATTGGATGCAGAAAATTGGCAGTTTTCTTGACATAAAAATCTTACTAATTTGAGGAAAAATCCATTTCTTAAGGTAACAAATTTTTAAAGTGATATTACAAATATAAAAGTGATTCATAAATTATAAAGTATATCAAGATATTAAGTTATTGTCATTATTAAATGACCTGTTAATATGTTGGCCCAAAAGACCACTCACTATCCTATCTTTACTTTATACATTTTTAAATGATAAAAAAAATATAGAAAATTTGGCAGATATCATCCACACAACAGAGTGATCTTATAAGAGGTATAATGAGTGAATGCTGATTAAAAAATTAATGTTTATCCTGTGGCAAATGTAGATACTTCATATTTTAAGGACATCCTCATTGTTAAAACTGCTTGATATAGCTTACATATGGGAAATGAATTTGATAAGAAATGGAGTGAAATTTGAATTTAATTTTGCTACAAGTGAAGGAAAAATATAGCATAGTATTCAAATATTGTCATTGGTCAAAAATAATTAAATAGCATTATGAGAAAATAATCTCAATTATATCCTTGTCTTTATGTAAAAGGGAAAATTTTTCCCCAAAATACAGTTTATATGTTTGAATTGATGAGCAAATTTTCTTTCAATATATTTTTACCCTTTGGGGAAGGTACCTATATGGAAAAGACAATTTGCCATGCTTTTATCACTGAGCATTAGCCAGTCTTCTTTTAAAAGCATATTAACAATGCCATTTTGTGACATGGGAAACTTCCAAGAACTCCAAAATTTGAAGAATTCAAAAGCACAATTACAGACTTTTGGGGTATGCAGAGACCTTGAAAATCATTGACTCCATTTGTCAGATTCTCAGCAGGATGTGGGAAATTTTGCTTATTTGTTTATTGTGCTTTCCCACAACTCCCTTTCAGCAATCTCAGAACTTCACATTGTAGCAATAGCTTGTGGCCAAGGAGGCGATGATCTGTTCATACTTTAGTAGTGATGTCAGCCTCCCTGAAAAGGGTGACCCCCAAATCCTGAGTCTTTTCGAGCCCCTGTGCACAATACTGGGCCACATCTGTCCATGGATAGTTCCAGATATAATTGATACTCTTATCCAGAAAGAATTTTGATTGGGAATACCTTGAAATCGCTTCGATTATCTCTGAGAAATCTCACAATAAATTAGATGTATATTAAGTTTAAAGGTCATCTAAAGGTCTCACCAAAGATGTTTCAATAAAGAAAAGTCTATCTTGTGCACACTGATTAGGCTAACAAGTAGTCCTAATTATATTGTGTCTCCTGTGTTACATTAGTGGAAAAGAGAACTTTAAGTTACCCATTGCTGACAAATGCTTTATTAGTCAGGGCCATTTGTCACCAACACAGCTGACTGCTGCAAAAAGAAAAAAAAAAATTATTGGCCAAGTTTCTGAATCACATTTAAATTAAGACACAAATCAAAACCAAAACCAAACACTTACTCCAAGATAAAAACTCATCACATTATAGTTTGCATTTCTTCCATATTGTTTTTTTATACATCTTTATCATTTAGTCCATATATACAATTTAGAAACAAGTTTGGGTGCTTTGAAAACTTAGTCTTTTCATTTACAGAGGAGAGAATTAAAAAGTTTATCTTAAGAATTAAAGAAGCTATTGGGCACCTGGATGGCTCAGTCAGTTAAGCATCCTACTCTTGATTTCAGCTCAGGTCATGATCTCAGGGTCCTGAGATCTAGCCCTGAGTTGACTCCACATTCAGCAAGGATCCGCTTGAAATTCTCTCCCGCTCTCTCTCCCTCTCCCGGTGCTCCCCCCAACTCATGCCCGTGTACGTGTTCTCTATCTCTCTAAAATAAATAAATAAATCTTTAAAAAAAGAATTAAAGAAGCTAATACTACCTAAAACATGTATGTAGTTTTTTTTTTTTAAGATTTTATTTATTTATTTGAGAGAGAGAGAGAGGGAGAGCAAGAACGGGAGAGGGGCACAAGGAGAGGGAGAACCAGACTTCCGGCTGAGCAGGGAGCCCAACACAGGCTTGACCCCAGGACTCTGGGATCATGACCTGAGCTGAAGACAGATGCTTAACCAACTGAGCCACCAAGGTGTGCCATGTACATAGTTTTGATCCCCATTTTATAATCACAACCATTCATGAGTAAAACCTACAAATACTGCCACTCTTCTAAAACAACTTTCATTTCCCTATGACACTTGCAAGAATTAAGAGATGGTACAATTCTTTCCTGGCATCAAGTTGCAGGGTGCTTTTATCTTGAATATCTAGATGAGCAGCAAGAGATAGTTGATAATAATAAGAATAATAACAATAATAAACAAAGCTTTTGCTTTGTACCAGGTCCTGTGCTCAGTAATTTACATTCACTGTTATACTACATGACACAGACAATACAATGAAAGACTAGAAAGATGTTTCTTAAAAATCTGGAAACTTTAATTGCATTGAGTGTGATGGTGGTTAATATTTTGACTGGCACATTTTTTTTCTTTTGAACACATGCAAACTTAGGCAACATATATTCAGAAAGGTTCTACTGAAGACTCCGTTGGCCATTAATTCAGTCTTCCTTTTTGAGGATTTCCTGCACTTGGATAAGAAGCAGTGAGAACAGCTTATGTAAATTGCTAGAGGAGGAAAGTTGACAGGCAATGAAGACAGGAACAAGTGTCTCAACTGCTCCAGAAGAGTAGATGGAAAAGAGAAGTGCTGGAGGGGACACAGCAGCAAAAAGGCAGAAAAGAGCCAGAGTCTTTTTGGTGAAACAATCAGAGCACCAGGAACTACAATATACTGTACTCCGGGAGCATGTTCTCCCATTGCTATGTCTCTATTGGAATATAGATTAAGAAATATATGATAACATGTTATTTCAGCTATGCTGGGAGTCCTTTCTGCATTTCTTTAAGTTACATTTCTGTAAGGCTGTGTCAGTGGTTTGTGGTCATTTGTCTACTCCAGTGTGTGGAAAGCAATAGCTATGAAAAGTAGATTCATTCGGGTGAATGAATGAATGAAGTAGATTCATTCATTCATTCAATGAGCAGCATTGCCTTGGGTATGAAGGATGTTGTTAAATGGTAAATAACCTTTATCAGTTTGGAATAAATAAAGGGCATACTTCCATCATTTTATATAATGGCCCAATTCTGGCAAGTTCCTATTATGTTAAAACTATACAAATAAGAGCTTAGGTTTCTTTAAAAAATTGATTTAGGTTCTAGGTGCCATTCACACCTTTATAAGTATCTTGACAAAACATTAAACAATTGTGCAGGACTCAGGGTATTTTTTGTGGCATATCTAGCATCCATAGCTTCTGCTCAATAAAATGCCAAATGTGCCTCAATCAGTGTGACGACCAAAAATTGCCTCCGTGAATTTCCATTATCACTCTTGGTATGACAATGAAATTTCTGACCTTTACAACCCAGGTACTCTGGCCTATTTGGAAGGATGACCACTGGTTCTCTTCACAAAAACAGGAATTTTCCCTTCCATATGCATTAAGATACAGTTTCCTTTAGTGATCTTATTTGCCTTTCAGCCAACTTTGTCCAAATCATTGATAGCTTTTGTAATGTAAAAGCTCATAAACAAAGTTTATGATAAATGCACTGGCTGATATGGTATTTGGTTTTTTAAACAAACTTAATCATTCCAAGGCTCTATTCCTATACCCATCCACTTACCACTCACTTTCTGCTGCATAAAGAATTATTTGTGACAAACTGGTGACAAAGCAAAGAAGACAACTTTAGTTATGTTTTACATGAAACATTCCAGGAGAATTCTGTTTTCAAATGTCTCTATGATGGCTAAATCCAGGGGTGTGACACAGTTCCCTCTGAGCATGAAGATGCTCTGTAATGCACATTCCTTCCTCTGGATTTCTAGTTCTTTCTGAAGGCTTGCCATTACAACATCATGGAAATTCCTAGTATCAGATTAGTAGGGTTTCCTTACTCCGGGATATTTTGTCAGTCAATTATCTTGAATGGTGAAAACTATGTAGAGGAATGTCCTTAAGTATTCCTGTTAAATTCCTTGAAATAACCCTATCTTCTGGAAGTTTCTACTATAGTAAGTTTCTATTATACACATTCTATAAAATTTTGTTCATTTAACAAACACTTGTTGAGCAGGTGATATGAACCTTGAACTAGGGCAGGCACTTCTTAAATCCTTTCCTTGATGGACCAAATAATAAAATATAATTTCAAGTTGAGTATTATAATAGCAATTATAACTAAAAACTGATACATTAATTCATAACTATTATAATATTTATTTCTATACCTTTTATTATAGGGATAATACAATAATATAAAATAATATAATAGGGCAGGCAGGGTGGACTCGAAATTTCTAGGGTACTGAGATGAGTCCTGGGTGACTGCTAGACAAAAAACTCAAGCATCCCCAGTTTATTTTTGTTGTCCCAAAGAGTCTGGCTGAGGCAGACTGATATGAACATCCAGGACATTGCAAACAGATAGTCTAGATACACTTCTATGAGCCTACAGCAAATATATTTTGAATAATTTATTTCCTGGTCACAAAAACTCCAGTGAAAAAGCAAAATTGACATCTTGCCCTGCCTTCATTATGACTCAGCATATCATAGCTCAGTCGGAATGAAAACGAAGCATACAAACAAACAAACAAAAACAAACAAACACCTTCGCATTATGGGATAAAATAAAACAAACAAAATAGGAACCTCTGTCTAGCCCTAGTCCTCTAACTCAGTAGACTTTAGTCCTTTCCCCAAAGTGGCCAACTTCCCAGCAAACAAAATTAATCCAGACTTTGTAGTACTGACAACTACAGATAGGTGAAGACCCTTGAAAATAAGATAACCATTTGAGAAAACAACAGTTTTTCTTCCATCTTGGTAATCTTGTGTTTGGATGTTTGTTTCCCTTTGCACATCTGCTTCAAACTGTGCCCAAGGAGCCAGTATTTCAGAAGACTCCCTTGTAAACGTCTGGCTTTTGCAAGTAAATACAGTTTTTGAAAACAGTTTTTTCTCTGAATTTTCCTTGGACACTAACTTTGTGACATACATTCAAAGAGAGAGCATTAACTTATAAACTAATAAGGGTAACAAACTTTGTGTACCCTTACTATGAATTCTACACTCCTTAAGGAGGACTAAGCATTTAAACCTGTTTTCTAAAGTGCATTTCAGTTTATTTAACTCTTTTGAAATGTGTAATAAAATGTTCTTTTCCATATAGTTAAGCAGCTGCAGAGAATTATGTCAAATTCAGTAATTTCATCATTTGCTTACTTATTATTCAATAACACCAAATACCTATTATGTGCCGGATACTATTTCAGTCACTGAAGATGAAGGAATGAACAAAACAGACATAGTCCCTGTCCCCAGGGGGCTCACATTCTAACAAACTATTAATATATTATAAATTACATTTAATATTCAAGATCATTGATTTTATACAGTACAAAGATGGCTAAGCAATTGGGGCCTCGGATTTCATTCAGAAATCATCCTATTTTCATGTATTTTTGAAGAATTTTTATATCATTAATATTTACTGTCCATTAAAGACAAACTCTGAAGTAGAGGCTCTATGACTCAAAGAGGAAAAACCCTTAGTGTTCCCTTTGAATGTGATGACCGTTAAGATGGCCGATACTTATTGTAAAATCTTCACATTTTGAGAGAAGATTAAAAAATGGAACAGTCTGGCACTGAAAGTCAATAACAAATTAATAACAAAATTTCATGAAAAAGTTTTAGACATTAGAGTATCTCCGTCCATTCCATTAAAACAAATGTTAATGCAGCTATTCAAAGTATCTAGGAAACAACTTGCTCACTGAGTGAATCTGGCGCAATATTTATGCAGAGATCATTGCAAACACCATTTCTATTTAGGGAGATAAGAAAGAAAACTAATAGGACAATAGCCACAACTGCCATCATTATGAGATTTATGAACGTTGTGAGGTGGATAGTCTTAAAGTATGGCAGCAGTCTTCGGAGGGGCGTAAGTTTCTGGAAAAAGAAAGGCAAAGAGATTATTATTGGCCTTCCTAAATGTTATTAATACAGAAATGAAGCTGATTTAACCATTCTCTGCTGCATGCTCACAAGATCTCCACCGTACAGAGCATATATGTGCCCACATGAAGATTCTCTTTGCTCTGTAGCTGACTAGAACCTCCAGTTCACATCATTCCTTTTGAAGTTACAGAACTTGAGGTGCCATCTACAGGGTCATTAAAACGCTGTTCTGGATATCATTTGTCTTAATGGCTTTTGTCATTTGTTTCTGATTCTTCTTTCCTACCCCAATAGGGAATCAGATGAGGGTGACTCTTATTCTGATGGAATGCTCAGTGAGATCAGAGCCAAGTTGTTGAAGATGCCAGTAGAGTCTGAGGGAGTTTGAGGTATCCTGCAGGGCTTGTGAGGAGGGTGCTGGAGCTTACAGATTGTTGTGGATTGCATCCTGGATGGTTTGCTGAGTGCTTTGGAATGCTTGTGGTGAAAATTACAGCAATTTTAAGAGTCTGACAGTCTTTCAGACTCTTAAAGAAGAAGAGCACTAAAAACATGACTTGTTGCCTCCTCTCCCTTCTTAGTTTGCTTCTTTGAATGAAGATGGAAGAAATGTGCTGTATGAACTATTACCCATTATGTGAATTTTTATGAATTAAACTAATTTATCTTTTAAAAATCCATTTATTTTTTCTTTCTCTGTGAGCAACTTATACAATGGAGCAAATCCACAATATTTGTCAAAGTTATTAGAGCCCTGGGTTTTTAATTATTGGTTTGAACCTCCAGCCTTTTTGGTAAAATGCAGACTGCATACTGAAAGGGAAAAAAAAGAAAAAAGAAATAACAGATTATGCAGGGTACAAAGGGACATAGTGACCCATTCTCATCTAAGACAACATTCAAAGCAATGATAGTTGTTGTGGATCCCATATCCCTCATATATATATTTTTTAAAGATTTTATTTATTTATTTGACAGAGACGGAGATAGCGAGAGCAGGAACACAAGCAGCGGGAGTGGGAGAGGGAGAGCAGGCTTCCCGCCGAGGAGGGAACCCGATGTGGGACTCGATCCCAGGACCCTGGGATCATGACCTGAGCCGAAGGCAGACACTTAACGACTGAGCCACCCAGGCGCCCCACCATATCCCTTATATTTTTATTTTGGGGGAGGTGGGTCCTGATGTACTCAACAAGTACAAAAATTGCAACCTCAGATTACACATTGTCCTTAAAATTAAAAAGTGAAGAATGTAAATTTACATGCATAAATAATAGAATGTGTTTATGTACAAGGTAAAACTTTATCCTGTACTAAAATTTTAAGTTCATTTCTCCTTAGAATTAAATTATATGCCTGAAAAGAGGTGATCTTATTCTCATTTTTATTACTTCTATCACATTACAGAATTGGATTTGTCAGAATTTACTGTTAAGAATTTGAAATTGTTTTTTTTAACCTATATGAAATTTGAATTTACTATTTTATAGAAAAGGAATAGATAATTATATTTTTTTCTTTCCTAGAATTTTAGAATCTATGAAAAACTCAGAACAAGTATGAAGCACCTATTATAAAATGAGTCAAATTTGAGGGTGCATTAAGATATTCCTATGGACAGTTTCATGCAATGCTCAAAATGTTAGACCTCTCGGTAGATGTGAATTACATTTGTGATTCTCATATCAGAGTCTACATGATAGTTTGAATGCCTCCACATGTCAAGGACTGGTTATTTTTCTCCATTCTTATGATTCTTCAACAGTATAATAAGATAAATAGTAAATGCTTTATTAATGAATCTAACCACAACTAGTAAAGGCCATACGATGTTTAAATTAATAAAAGAAAATGATATCAAATATCATTTTCAAGTTACAAGGGAGTTGAATAAGCTTAATTCAGCTGTGACAAATAATATAGCTCTGTTCCAGTTCTCAAAATTTCATATTAATTATATGCATGGATATGTCAAAGAAGTTTAATGAATGCATATCTTTACTTATAACAAATAAGTGTTCTTACTCCTTTCTACTACAACTGTAGTTCTGCATCTCTCAACTCTATAATTGTGCTCTTTGCTTTCCCGGGAGTCTGCTATCCCTCAGCACATCCTCCTTTCCACATCTCTTCTAGATATCTTAATACTACTAGGAATCTTAAGCAGCCCTTAGCAATCACATCAGAAATCTAAGAATGCAATCTAAACCTAATTGTTCCCATGTTGTCAAATAAGAGTGACCAGAAAGGAGGTCTATGACTAAAACTGCCACTTGATACAGCTCTCGATACAGTAAAAACCTTGATTCATAAAATCTCAGTACAAAGAACAAAATGCAACTTTGCAATTATTTGCATAGAAGTTACCACTTAAAATGAGCACCGATACCTGTGACATTTGGGCTGTCTAGACAAAGGTTGTTTACCCAAACTAAATCCATGAAAGGTATGTCTCACACTGTTAGCTAAATCCTACTAAAAATATTCATATTGAGTCCAGCCTGCCCTGGTGCCTAACTCCATGGCATAAATTAAGTTTCAGAGAAAGTCTCTTAACTCTTTCAGATCATTAGAGCACTATTCATAAAGAGCAATTCAAGTGATCATTGGATTAATCCGAAATGCAAACATCTGCATGTTAAGGTTTATCACTACAAGTTTTCGTCTACATTGAAGACATGAAATGTAACATTTGAAAAGAGAGCCACAAAAACTGGGTATCTACTAAAACAAAGCAGAATAAGATTGTGTGTTATGTTTGTGGGATAGTTTGGGTAGAATAAAAAGTGTGTGAGGTTTAACCTATAGAAGTGGTTTATAGATGAAACGGTTGGTGATCACAGCAAAATAGGAGCAGTAAGTAGTATATAAAGAGTAAGTGGGACTTCACATCTACTCTAAGTGAGAGGTTATTATGTCTTCTAAATACTTAGGTTGACTTCCTTTATGAAACTTTAAAATTAGACTTCAATTTGTGATTTTTCATTTCCTTGTTTTATTTTATTTTATTATTTTATTTTTTTTACTTTTTTTGTCTCAAGTTCCACAGACCAGTTCCCTAGCTCTTATTTTAGGGTCACTGCACCTTATATAAGATATAACATAAGTCATTATTTTTTTCTTTCCTAGACTAAAACAGATGGAGCCTAAAACTCTTCCACCAAAGTTAGGGAAGGCTGTCAAGTTACCAATGAATTTAGTAGCAGAGGTATTAGCACTTAAAATCTTACCATTTGACAAAAATGTGGTGAATGTAGAATAAACTGGGCTTGAGAATCCACGGAATCTGATCGTTCTTTCATGATCACTTTGACTTTCTTGCTACTCAAGTCATTGGATTTATTTAAAATATTTTAAAACTGCATTTCTTCCTCCTCACCCTGAACTTCTGGGATTATCTCTTCAAATCAGAACACGAACTGGTGTACCCTGCTCCTCATCTATCCGGACTCAACCAGAAATAACAACTTCTTGAAAAATATTTGGGTAGAGTGATTGTAATCATTATTGGTTTGGTTTTTGTTAACCTTTATTTTTTGTTTAAGGAAGATTAAGTCAATCCACCTGGAGTTTAATACTGTATGTTACTATAGTAACTTTATAGCCTGTTTGCCTGTGACAAAGGGGCTTCATCTCGTCCATTTCATGCTCCTGTGTCGACCTACTCCCTCCCAGTGTTTTATTATATCTGTCTTTAAGGGTATCTGCGGGAGCCACAGCTGCTGTGCTTTTGTAACAGAAAGCAGCTTTCACTGTGTGAAATGCTCAGCTCTAAGAAGTCTTACAGGCTGATAGCATTATTGAATTTCAAAGCAAAGACAAACAACATTAAATTGTTTAAAGCTAATATTCATGTTTTCCTGCATATGGTGTATTTTTCTAGAAACATCATATAGTCTTATTTTTCTAGAGAAAGTATATCATTGCTATCTAATGGCATTATGAGTGAAGGCGTAGGGAAAAATCTTAAAGTAATATAATTGAAAAAACAAACCCAAAATGTATTCCGGTCAGAAAATATACCAATTTGATATACAGTCTTTTAAAGGGGAGATTTTTGTTCTAATCAAGTAATTTGATTGCTTGATTTAAAAAAATTATAGGTATCTAAATGTTTACTGAGTAACTTCTGAATATGCTCTTATAATCTCTATATAGATGCTGATTCATTCACTTCTGCAAAACTTTGCCTATTTATGTTCTATTCTTAAACCAAGTCTAGTCTTGATCTCTTTTGAGAAAACATGTTAGACTCTGTTATCCTTAAGATAAAATGTCAGTGTTTGTAAGGGCAGAATTGAATATAATTTTAGTGTACTCAGAAATTATTTATATGAATGTACTGAGAAGATGCTTTTGATAATAGTTCTGTTTTACAGTTTCATCTCAATTTAGCCAAAGCACCTGCCCAAACTTGAAACTTCAAATTACTGCTCCTCCCAAAGTGGTCCAGTATCTATTTGCCTCTGTTCCATAAAAGGCAACTTTGGTGAGATTCTTTTTCAGAATATCTATGCAGTGATTTTCCAGTTGTGTTAATTGTTGTGTTGGAAAAGTGGTGAAAGCTCAGTGTGATCTTGTTAACTTGCTAAGCATCTGGTCAGCAGGGTAGTTCAGTTCCAGCAAGGCTCTTGACACCTCTGCCAAGGGTTATTGATACCTCACACACCCCAGCTGAGGCAGATTGTTTTAGCTGGGCTTCACATCCATGGCTAGCCTGCAGTTAGGAAAAAAAACAACAAACAAGTGATTGACAGTCCACACCTCCTGGGCCCTTCTTACTACCAGACACAACATCTGCTATGCCCTGTGGAGCAGTGAACCAACACACACCGAGAGAGAACTGTTTCTAGTATTGTCAGGGTGGATTTTGTTTAACCCTTTGTAGTTACTCTCTGGAGAAAAGTGTGAGATGGCTTTTCTTTGGGGGTGAGGATGGAAGTAATTGTAGATTGGGGGGAGATTAGAATGGCTTGCTTTAAAAGGAATTATACTTAGGATAAAATACTACAAAAAGTGACAGAAAAAAAGGAAGTCTAGTGTAAATGCCTAGAAATAACCTCATTGTGGTGCTTTTTTATTGTCAAATGAAAGTTTTGTCATATTCTCTCCCGTTGCTATGTCAGAATCAGGAAAACGAAACTTGTACAGAGTAATGAATTAGTGGCAAGTGGTTTTGATTTTGGTTTTCATTCACACAGTATTCTCAAGCATATAAGATTTTCATTCCATCTAGATTTATAAAAATTATTCTCAAAAATTTGAAAGAGATGAGGAAGCCAGTGTATTTGTTAAGTAGATAGAAAAGTCACAATGTGTCCATGCCAAAGCTTTTATAAGACAAAAGTACTGTGTATCTAATATGCCGTGACTTCAGAAGTTATAGTACTGATATATGGGAGTCTATATATCATTTTAGAAAACTTGTTTTTTTCTTATTGCCAATTCAACTACCCTGCTGATAGAATATGAAATCTTGTACTTGATAATAAATATGGTTCATTAAAAATGCATCAAGAAGCTTTTGTAGACCGCCAGCAATGTATAGGAACATTTAAAGGTTTCCCAAAGCAATTTCCAGGTTAGAATTGTTTTGACATTTTTTGAAGGGCTCATTTTTGTGTCTGGATATTTTAAGATATCTTCTGTAACAATTTTTCACACCTTGGGCATATTAGTAAAAAAGGTAGAGAATAGGAGACAATGTTGACGTAAAATCATCTAATTTCCTTACTTATGTGTTCTTTGATACTGACATGAATAAAAATTAGGACACAGAGCTTCTATATTAAAACAATATAGCAATGGATCTAAGAGTAATTTAACAGATTTCACTTGGGTCAGTATTTGTCAGACTAGCTCCCCATCATAATGGCTAATACTTAATAACCATAATATCTCTGTTTACAGCGCTTTAAGGACAAGCTATGCTACAGTAGAGCTACTAGCATTTTTATTATGTCTTTATTACAGCAATGTAATTAGCAGTATTATTATTGTTATGCATTACTTTTGCCTCTTGTCAGCATCATGTTACTCCCACATAATTCACCCAATATCATGAAGACAAAGCAATTATTACTTGAGTTGTATGATATTATCATACTCTTATCCTCACAGTTATATTATTGAATGAGTGTGAACATATCTGTTATTTAAGATCCATTTGTTTTAAACAAACTTGATCTCATGCCGAAAGTTATAGCTAGACAATTTTTCTGATAATCAAAATTTAAAGATCCTTATATGCAGACAATTTAAGAAATATTTTTTCCTTTTTTCCACTATTTTAAAATTTAATTATGTGCCATATTTGTGTGTGTGTTTACTGCTTAATTCTGTTTCATTGACTTATTTATCTATTGCTATTCCAAGCCACAGAATTCTCATTATTATTGCTTTACATTATATCTAAGTGTGTGCTTAGACAATACCTTAGTTTTGTTCTTTTTCACCATTTTTTTCTTGACTATTTGTGCACAATTTTCTATAAACATACAAAAAAGAAAAAGAAAAATTTAGGTGTAATAGTTTGGTTTTTTTATATGTGATTCAATTATATAGTCTCTGGGAAGAGGGAGAATTTAGCTCATTCACAGCCATCATGATTAGCCATTACTCATGTCTACCATTTTACTTGTTGTGTTTTATCTATCATGCATTTTGCATTTTTCCTTATCTTCTACTAGATTGACTGAATTTCATTTGGTTCCTATTTTAATAGCTTTATGTTCTATTTCTCTTATTTGAGTTGTTAATGTTTAATTTTCAAAACATAAATTGAAACATGTTTTTCTTAAAAGGTCAATAGTTTATTATTATTTTTCTCCACCTTTTTCTTTCCCTGCCTCTCTCTGACCCTCTTACCGTGCCCTTAACTCATTTGTACCTCTTACCTTGAATTTTATTTTCAGATTAGTATTAAAAACATTTCTTCCTTCTTTTCTTTGCCTCCTCCTCCATTTCTCTTCTCCCCTTTCCTTCTTCTTCCAATTTATACTGACTAGATTTTAGCAGTCATTTTACTTAATTTGATGCTCATCATTCCTTCTCCTTGTACCCATATGAATTCATTTTTTCTTTTGGAGGAATATATCCTTGAATGTTTGCTTTTATTCATTGAGAGGTTCTCATTTTACTCTTGAAAGTTGATTTCTTTAAACATTTCCCCTCCTACATACTATTATATTCTCCTTTAGAAACTACTGATAAAGTGTTTTTTAATATTTTCATTTGTTAATGTTTTTTATTGTATTTTGACATAATCCTCTACCTTGATCATTTAGCTCACTAATTTGCTTTTTACCAATATGCAATTGTTAGCCTATTTTTTAAATATGCAATTATATTTTTCATATTAAAAACTTTTAACTTTTATTTGTAATGATCTGTTTTTTTCCTCATGAATCTTATTTTCTACCTTATATTTCTACATATGTAAAATATACTTACTTTGAAGTTATTTTCTGACTCCTTTGTTACTTCTGTTTCTTTGGAAAACAATTCATTTGCATTGTTTGTATTTTTTTTTTTCTCATAGGTCAATTACCCTCTGAGTTTATTTTTTGGTAGTATTTCATCTGTACCTGATTTTCTCGTGCAGTGGTATATTTCTATGACTGCTGTAACAACCACAAATTAGTGGCTTAAAACAATATAGATATATTGTCTTATAGTTCTACAATTCTGAAGTCTAAAAGGGGTCTCACTAGGCTAAAATGACGATGTTGGGAGGGCTGCTTTGTTTTTGAAGGTTTTAGAAAGAACTTGCTTGCTTGCTGTTTCCAGTTTCTAGAGGTCACCTGCATTCTTTGGCTCTTGGCCCCCTCCTTCTTTCCATCTTCAAACAGTAATACTGGGCTAAGTCCTTCCTACCTGCCATCTCTCTGGTTTTTTTCTTCTGCTTTACTCTGCCTAACAATTTTTAAGGGCAAATCTGTATAATCTAGAATTATCTCCGTATTTTATTTTAAGGTCTGCTGCAGTTCTATCTGCTACTTTAATTCTCCTTTGCCTTATAATCTAGCATATTCACAGGCTCTGGCAATTAAGATGTGGGCATCTTTGAGGTGAGGGGTGTCTTTTATTCTGATTATCACAGTGGACTGGAGAACATATTCAAGTGGGGTCAGCTGCCTATTGGAGTGGCCTTAACTAATGAGATTGACCTTGGTTGACCCTGTGAATTCTCATCTGTCTACTTTTTTTGCAAAATCTCTCAATATTAGGTCAACGCAAAGTCTCTGTTTTTGTTGTTTTTAAATGCAAAATATGTATCTATTTAATTTTCTTTCATGTTCTGAGTTTGAGGTGGAAGTAGTAAATTCTAACAAGTGCTCAAGTGTAACAATTAGAAGAATAAAAAGCAGAATTTACATGTGTAAACCACTAGATTAGGAAATGATAAACAGTTTATTTAGAAAATACTGGGAAAAAGGAAATAACAGGAAGAATAAGAAAAAAGATACTAAATAAGCAACAATCTGAGGACCAAATGTTTGCGTCATAAAAACATGTCAAGATTTAAATTATTGATAGCTTAAGATTTTAAAATTGAGTCAAAATGACAAAAGAAAAGTATTTCTTGGGGCGCCTGGGTGGCTCAGTTGGTTAAGCGACTGCCTTCAGCTCAGGTCATGATCCTGGAGTCCCGGGATCGAGTCCCACATCAGGCTCCCTGCTCAGCGGGGGGTCTGCTTCTCCCTCTGACCCTCTTCCCTCTCGTGGTCTCTGTCTCTCATTCTCTCTCTCTCAAATAAATAAATAAAATCTTTAAAAAAAGAAAAGCATTTCTTTTGATAATGTTAAGAGGAAATCACTTAAAACAATGTAAGACAGCTAGGTTGAGATAAAAGATTTAAAATACTTCATAGATACAAAAAGAAAAGCAAAGATCACAATAATATCAAAAAAAGCTAAAGTAAGTAAAAAATGGTAAAAATAAAAAGATTATTTTTTTAATGAGTAAGTTTGTATGTTTTATTCAATAGAATTTCAGGATTTTATTTGTGATCTAATCAAGTTTGGTAATATTCCATTTTTTATTTAAGAATGTATATTGGGTCTGTGCAAATTAAAATTTTCTTGTTTTATATTAAATCAGACTTTATGTTATGCAATAAAAGAAAAACAGAATTTAAAAGATCTTAATGACAAAGGCTAGGATTAACATCATACAAGATGATTTTAATGTACAAAAGTTAATGTATATCTTACATAAACAATGGAAAACTAAAAAAATTGATTTAGGTCACAACTAGAACCTCAAATTCTACAAAGTACATACAGATCATATTCTCTGACCATACCCTAGTAAAAAAACAAAAACATTAATATAAAATATTTAAGCAAAAATCTCTCATAACATTTATTTTTTAAATTATCTATTACGAAACTCTTAAGGAAAGAAAAATGTAATTAGCTCTTAAAAAAGAACAAAGATAGGAATATTTTTGTCATCACTTATGGAATATTGCCAAAGCTTACTCAAATGAATATCCATAACTGAATATTTTATCAAACAAAAATATGGAAATGAATAATTTAAACATTGAACATTAGAAAAGAAATGCAAAACAAATACAAATAAAAAAATGTAACAAAGGACACCAAGAATTAGAAAATCCTAGAAGTATAAAATTGGTCAGTCTAAGAATTTGTTTTATGCAAGGGAAATAGAATAGGAAGACTCTTAGATAGTCCAAAACCCAAATTTTGGGGTAAGAAAGGGAATAAAATTTTAAAAAATTAGTTTAAAAATTGTGAGTATATGTGTATACATATTTTTTAATTAACTTGAAAATTTGCAATAATAGATTGTTGTTTAAAATATAAATGACCAGAGGCACCTGGATGGCTCAGTCAGTTGAGTGCCTGACTCTTGATTTCAGCTCAGGTTGTGATCTCAGGGTTGTGGGATGGAACCTCATGTCAGGCTCCATGCTCAGTGGGGAGTCTGCTTGGGATTCTCTCTCCTTCTCTCTCTCACCCTTACCACCACTCTCTCTCTCAAATAAAATAAATAAATCTTTAAAAATAAATAAATAACCATATTTGACTAAACAAAACACAAAAATCCTGAAGAGAACTGAATTTTTCAAATAATTACCTCTAAAACAATGTACCAAACTCCCTCAGTTTTTCAAATATGAGAATTACTATATTTTATTGTTAATATTATAGAGAACCATGGAAGGATGCTTCATTAATGACACCAGAATTAATAAAAATTACACAAAAATGTAGACCTATATCTTTTACACAAATAATTAAAAAAAAAAATCAAATATGACCAGACCGCAAAACTCCTATGTTAAAGATAACACATCATGTGCAACTAGGTTTATTTCTGAAATGTAATTTTTCAGAACTGTTATCAATTAATACAATGTAACACTGTTAATCTTTACTAAAAAGATATTTGACATATTGAATATTCATTCCTGGATAAATCAAAACAATGAAATAAAACATTAAAACAAGCAGAACAAGAAATAGAATAGACACTCCCTTAATATAACAAGGAATAATGAGAAATAAAAGTATTTATTATACCTTTATATCTACTTTAAGCTACTAGTCAACATCATTTTTTAATGAAAAGTATTAAAGTCACTTCAATTAAGTATAGGTAGGAATTTCACAAGTCCCCACTATTTTTTTTTTTTGACATTTTGCTCTAGGTCAAGGTTTATATAATAATACAAGAAAGGAAGATAAACAACAACTAGACAAAAAGAGAGACAGCAAAAACAGAAAAAAGAATATATTGTCACTATTTACATAGGATTTTGCAAAGCCAAAAGCATTAACTAATAAATTGTATTAGAAATAGGTAAATTGAAAAGATCACCCTGAAAGCATATAAATACCAGTAGATTTTCTACATCCAAGAAGAAAATTAAATGAGAGAACAAAGGATTACCTATTAAACAATAACCAAAACTATAAAATATCTGGAAATCAACTGAGATATAAATGTGCATCTAATAGGAAAAAAAATCTTACCAATAGATATACAAATACTCACAAAAATGGATATACTTCCCAGGTTCTCATAGTGGAAGACTGGATAATAAAAAGATAGAAATTTATCTGAAATTAGTTTGTATATAATAAGAATCTAATCATTATTCAAAGGGATTTTTAGAACTTTATTATGATTGAGATAGGAAAAAAGAATGGTACTACCCAATAACATGTTAGAAAATAACACAATTATAAAGAGGAATTTATGTGATATCAAATATATACTGCCCAGCTACATTTATTTAAACAGCAGGAACTCCTGTAAGAACTACTATCCATGGAAAAGAATCAGTCCAGACATGGATTCAAATGTGATCTCAGTAAGGGCTATTCCAATCACAGGATTTAATCCTGGGAGTCACCCTCATCTTATTTTTTATCATCTAATAAATTATTTAAGTCCTTGTTTAGTGTCTGATTCTATCCATTGAAATACAAAGATCTACAAGATAATTTTTTTCATCATTATTCACTAGTGTATTCTGTGAAAATAAACAAAGGAAACCTCATTTAAAATGAAGTCAGGAAGCCCTGAAGGGAGAAGATTGTAGGCACTATCACTGAGACCCCAAACAGGAGTAAGCTTACTTTACATGCCCCAGCATGAAGAAGGAAGAATTTTTCCTTGTCCAGCAACAACCCAGCCAATCAGAAGCTATCACCAAACTAAAGTCTTCAAAATAGCCCCTCCCTACTTCCTCCTTTCCTCCATAAAAGCAAGCCACTCTCTTCTGTTCTCTGGACTTGCCTATGGTTAGCCATGGTCTGCTTGTCCCAAATTGCAATTCTCTGCAATTCCCGAATAAATTCATTTTGCTAGTAAAATGACTTGCTTTTCTGCTTTAAGGTCAACAATTTAAACAGTACTTGGAGTATAATGAGTGCCTAACAAATATATTTTGAATTAAGTAATTGCTTCAAAATCAGTTGAGAAATAATAGGTTAATCTATAACTAGTGCTGGAACATTTGATTGACTATTTGATTTAAAAAATTGAGATATGCCAGAATAGAAGTACAAGTAGCTTTTACCATATATAATACTATTAATGGACTAAATAGGATGAGTTAAAATTAAATTTAAAACTATACCAAAGGAAAATCATTTTAAAAGAATATACATACAATATCGTATTTCTATTACTGAAAAGAACTTACTCAGGGAGCTCAGCTTTAGAACATAGTAATCAGTACCATCATTTGTAAAATTTTCCAGTAGTGATAGACCTGTGACTCTGGTTACTTATATATTTTCCTTATATTTTAAGCTTTTTCAGGGAATTTTCTTACACTTTTTATCACTAAACTGCTATCTTATTAAAATTCACATGAAATACTAGATAACATATTTGATGGGCAAGAATAATACAAGGATTTCTACCTTTAGCCATAACAAAGCAACTAGTTCTAGAATTGGCCCCTAAGGTAATAAATAAACTGAATGAAAGATGTAAAAGAACAACGATCAGACATTGGATAGCACACAGCATAGGACTATGATCCATGACAGAAAGAAAATGTAAGAGGTGGGATCGACAATTATTCCAGCTTTGTACCTGAGCACAGTCTGGGCACCATCTAGACCTACATGTGGAAAGGTAGAGTCAAAACAAAGTAGTGCTTTCACTGAGCTGGGGAGACACAGATTGGAGTTTGGTGACACTGGGACTGCTAGTGTCTACAGAGCAGAGTCCTGAAGAAAAGTAAGCTGTATAGGAATAGAGTTCTAAAAATTCATATAAGGATTCCTTCACAAGTTTGTCTGAATAGAAAGCTGAATTTGAGTAGGATGAGATTCTACAAAGGCTGGCAAAGAACACTTGCTGGAGAGCTGTGAATTGAATGGAACCTGGAGATATCACAGTGACAGGAGGCATAGACTTTCTGACTAGCTAAAGTGCAACAACCTCTGTACAAATACAAGGCACTTGGTGACAAGCGGAGAAGCCATTCTGTAGAAGAAGGAGTACTATAGCCTTAAAGTCAATGCTACTATTGACACAGCCTAACAAACATAAAAGACAAGGCTCCAAAGAATCAAGCAGATCACAAAGCATATCCCCAGTAAATTTAAGTGACTGCCAGTACAAAAACAATACTTTCTAAAGAAAGAAAACAAAATATGGACTTTCCATGATGTAGAATCCACAATGTGCAGCAAACAATGAAAATGTTTAATAATGCAAAGAAGCAAGACAATGTGACCTCTGATCCAAGGAGGGAAAAAAAAGCAGTTAATTAAAAATGATTTTGAAATGACCCAGATATTGAAATTAGCAAAAAAAAAAAAAAAGAATTTAAAAAATGTTAACATAATTGTTATAAAGTCATAGCTAAGGCCTTAATTCAAGACCCTAAAAAAAACATATCGTCATAATAAATAAACAAATGGGTAATCTCATTAGAGAGGTAGAAACTACAAAAAAAAATCAAATGGAAGTTCTTGACATCAAGTTGTATGAGTCTACTGAGTGGATTTAACAACCATTTGAAGATGTCAGAAGGAAAGGTTAGTAATTTAAAAGAGGTCAGTAGAAGTTATCTAATCTGAGGAACAGAAAATTAAGATAAACAGTATCTTAATGACCTAACAATGGCAAGAAATATCCAAAATTTTTCATTTTATTGACCAAATATCTACGTGTAGTTTCAAAAAGCTCCATCAACTTCAAGCAGAATAATTCATAGGCAACATTAAAAACAAACAAACCAACAACAACAACAAAAAACTGATTAAAAGATAGATTGAAAATCTTGGAAATGGTCAAAGAAAATGACACATTACATAAAGTGAAACAACCATCAAAAGGTGGCAGGCTTAAAAAAAAAGATGGCAGGCTTCTCATCAGAAAAACTAGAGAAAAAGATAACAGAACATCTTTCAACAACGTAGTTATTAACTCAATTCTAAATGCAGTGATAAAATTTTGAAAATGTCTTTATTGAAAACACTGTTTTTAAATAATTTTATCAAAAATAATTTTAGCTAAGAAGCCTGGAGTCCCACAACACCTCTCCTCAAGTTCAATAAGTTGCTAAAATGACTCACAGAATTCAGGAAAAACTGTTACAGTTTATTATAGAGAATACAAATGAACAGCATGAAGAGGTACTTGGAACAAGTCTTCAAGGGTAGGAAGTATAAGAGCCTCTGTCCCCATGGACTTGGGGTATGTAAAACTCCTGATATGTGGATACATTTACCAACTCAGAAGCTCCCCAAACCCTGTTGTTTAGAGGTTTCATTATGTAGGCATGATTGAACCCCTCTCACCTCCCTGGAGGTTGGGGGTTGGGACTGAGAGTTCCAAGCTGCTATTCAAGGCTTGGTCTTTTTGGGGACCAGCCCTCATCCTGAAGCTATCTAGATGCCTGCCAAGTGCCTCTTCATTAGAAGAGATGCTGCTATTATCCTTACCACTCAGGAAATCCTAAGAGTTTTAGGAGCTATGTGCCGGGAAATGGGGACAAAGGACAAATATTTTTCTTATCATACCACAAAGACTAATAAAAATGACAAAATATGAGTAAAACCCATCACAAAAAAAAAAGGGCTATTATCACATAAGAAAGAGGGCTCTCACTACAGATTTTACAGACAATAAAAGAACAAGAGTATGAATACTTTATTCAGTAAATTTGACAACTTAGATGAAATGGATGAATTCCTGAAAAAACACAATTTTCAAAAATGAACACAAGATGAAGAGAAAATTGGAATAGCCACCTATCTAGTAAAAGAGAGGAATTTATTATTTTAAAAATATAAATAAAACCTTTTCATGAAGAAAACTCAAGGCCTAAGTGGTTTTACCAGCAAATTCTATCAAGAATTTTATTTTATTTATTTATTTATTTATTTATTTATTTATTTATTTATTTATTTTTAAGATTTTATTTATTTATTTGACAGAGAGAGAGTGATAGCAAGAGCAGGAACACAAGCAGGGGGAGTAGGAGAGGGAGAATCAGGCTTCCAGCAGAGCAGGGAGCCTGAGGCAGGACTCGATCCCAGGACCTTGGGATCATGACCTGAGCCGAAGGCAGATGCTTAACGACTGAGCCACCCAGGTGCCCTTATCAAGAATTTTAGAAGTGCCAATTTCATAGAAAATGTTTCAGAAAGTAGAAATGGAGAGAACACTTTCAAACTTATTTTGAAGGAAGCATTACCCCAAATCTGACAATGACATTACCAAAAAAAAAAAAAAATCTAACCCCTATATCCCTCATGAATAAAGATGTAAAAATTCCTAACAAAATGTCAGCCAAATGAAGACAGTAATATATAAAAAAGATAATACATCCTGAGTAAATGTGGTTTCTCCAAGGAATTCAAGGTTGTTTTAGCATTTGAAAATCAATTATTGTAATTCACTATGTTAATAGACTGAGTAGAAATAGCCTGGAATCCTCTGAAAAGATTCAGAGAATGACTTTTTATATAGGGCATATCCAAAATATCTGCAGCTAATATCATGCATAATGATGAAATAGTGACTGATTTTCCATAAAATTGGGAATAGGTAAAAATGTGTGTTTTTACCACTTCTATATTGTGCCAATAAGGTAAGAAAAAGAAATAAAATTTGGAAAGGAAAAGTAAAATGTACCTGTAATAACATAACATAATTGTTTACATAGAATGTCACAAGGATGGAGCTCCTGGGTGGCTCAGGTGGTTAAGCGTCCAACTCTTGGTTGAACTCTTGGTTGGATCATGACTCAGGTCATAATCTCAGGGTCATGAGATCGAGCCCCTCATTGGGCTGCATGCTCACCACGACGTCTGCTTGGATTCCCTCTCCCTCCCCTTCTGCTTCTCCCCCCTGTTCTCTCGCTCTCTCTCAAATAAATAAATAAAATCTTAAAAAAAAAAAGAAGAAGAAGAAAGAAAGTCACAAGGAATTTATAAAACAACTACTTGAACCAGTAGGTGAATTTAGCAAAGTTGTGGGGTACAAGATTAATATATCAGCAGCATAGAAAATGAATTAAAAATCAATCCCATATATAATAGTGTCAAAAAGTATAAAACATCTAGTAATAAATTTAACAAAAACCCGCAAAACCTCTACACTGAGAATTACAAAACATTCCTGGAAGAAATTAAGAAAAAATTTAATTAATGGAAAGATACACTAAGTTTGTGGACCAGAGCATTCAAAATTGTTAAAATGCATATATTCCACCCTCTTTTAATTGAACTGTGGAATGAACATAATCCCAATGTAAATCACAACAGGCTCTTCTTATGGAAATATAAAAGTTGACTCAAAATTTACTTGGAAAGGCAGTATAGCCAGAATCACCAAAAAATCTTAAGGGGAAAAAGATGGAGGATTTACATCATCCAACTTGAAGATTTACCATAAAGCTACAGTAATTAAGACATCTTCATTTTGTTTAATGAATAAATAGATCAATCAAACAGATTGGAGAGTCTAGAAATAGATCCACACTTACATGGCACAGTTGCATTTCCACAGAGGCACCAAAGCAAATCACTGGGGAAAGTATTTTCAATAAACAAAGCTGATCAACTGAATAAATGGAAGAACATGAAGCTGAAACTTTACCCAACACCAAAATAGGAATTAATTTAAGATGTATCATAATCTAAATGTTAAAGTCATAATGTTTCTTTTTTTATCATTTTTTAAAATTTAAATTCTAAAGTCATAATGTTTCTAAAAGGCAAAAAAAAAGATTATCTTGGCAAAATGAGGTAGGTAAATATTTTTTAGACAAGACATAGTAAATAATTACTTTAAGAAAATAAAATGAACAAGAATGACTAATATATTTGGAAAATACAAATTACAGCTATAAGCAGGATGCTACTACACTGACACTCAAATTAATGAAATTGAAAAAATGAAAATACCAAATTGTAGGTGAAGATTGGAAGCAATTGGAACTCACACATTGCCACTGAGGATGTAAATGGTACAACCATTTAAGAAAAGAGTGAGCAGTCTCTTAGAAAGCTAAACGTACACCTACCATATGGCTCAGTAATTCCGTTAGGTATTTTCCAAAAGAAGTTGAAACACATGTCTATAAAAAGACATTTTAAAGAATAATTTTGGCATTTTAGTCACACAAGGTGAAGGAGTCTAAAATAAGCCACTGTGGCATAAGAATTATTATTTTTTTAAAGATTTTACTTATTTATTTGTTTGAGAGAGAATGAGAGAGAGAAACAGCATGAGAGGGAGGGGAGAGGGTCAGAGGGAGAAGCAGTCTCCCCACCAAGCCGGGAGCCTGGTGTGGGGCTTGATCCCAGGACTCCGGGATCATGACCTGAGCCAAAGGCAGTCACTCAATCAACTGAGCCACACAGGCGCCCATTAGAATTGTTTTGAATGGAAGACATTTGAGTTCCTGAAATCTCTTATCTACCTAACATCAGAACCTCCTAGAAGAACTCAAGTGTCAAAATCCCCTCCCAGGAGCAACTTTAATCTTCTAATCTTCTCTTCTTGAGACAAGAAGTCCCTGGCACCACACCCAAGCAGACTTTGTCACAATACTATCGTTATCTCTTACCTATTTTCTTAAGGCTTCCTATTTATCTTTCCAAAAATTCATCTATTTCTCCACAAATTCCCCTTTCTCTCTTCTAAGTAATTTGTTCTCCCAAATGTGCCCCCTGCCCCTTTCCCTACTAAAAAGCCATATAAGCCCCAAATTCTAACCTTTTTGAGTTACATTTTTTTGTGTACTTCCATGCTGTTTCTCCCCTCCAGTTAATCTGCTATTGTTAGATTTCAAAACACCAAAGACTGGACCTGAGAGGGTAGAAGAGAAGTTCTTAATTTTTTTTAAGTTTTATTCATTTAAGTAATCTCTACACCCAATGTGGGGCTCAAACTCATGACCCTGAGATCAAGAGTCACATGCTCTGCCCACTGAGCCCACCACTAGCTCTGAAAATTTTTTACTTTAAACTGACAAGGCAGGGGCACCTGGGTGGCTCGGTCATTAAGCGTCTGCCTTCAGCTCAGGTCATCATCCCAGGGTCCTGGGATCGAACCCTGCATTGAGCCCCACATCGAGTCCCACATCAGGCTCCCTGCTCAGCAGGAAGCCTGCTTCTCCCTCTCCCACCCCTTCTGCTTGTGTTACCTCTCCTGCTGTGTCTCTCTCTGTCAAATAAATAAATAAAATCTTTAAAAAAATAAATAAATAAATTGACAAGGCAAATTGCTGAAAAAAGCCTAAATATCCATTTAGAGGAGAATGAATAAATGAGTTATACATTATATATAGGAATACCAATGAGCAATAAAATGAAATAAAACTAATAGATGGAACAACGTGGACAAATCTTACTGACATTATACCAAGTGAAAGAAGTCAAATCGAAGAGTGCATATTATATTATCCTATTATATTATGATATAAATATTCTAAATTTTTTAGGACTGTGGGTTTCATGAGTATCCATTTTCAAAACTCATAGGATTTTACACTTCCAATTTGTGAATTTCACTATGTAAAAATTTTATCTATAAATTAAACAAACATTGAATTCTTTTCCATAGGCTTGCTTTTCACCATGCTATGGATAAGCAATTTCAAAAATATCTTCTATGTATTCTAGGCATTCATGAATAAGTAAATATACTGAGGATAATGGAAGGAAGACTTTTTTGTTGGAGAAGCAAGTTACGAATATAGAATAGGGGAAAACTAGTTGTGCTCTGTGGCATTGGATTGAAATTAAAAAGCATCAATATAAAATAATTCCATATGTATGCCATGCAACAACACGGATGGAGCTAGAGAGGATAATGCTAAGTGAAATAAGTCAGTCAGAGAAAGACAAATACCATATGATTTCACTCATATGTTGAATTTAAGAAACAAAGGAAACAAGCAAGGGGTGGGGAGAGAGAGAGAGAATTTAAGAAACAGACTCTTAATTATAGAGAACAAACTGATGGTTACCAGAGGGGAAGGGGGTAGAGGGATGGGTTAAATAGGTGATGGGGATTAAGGACTGCACTTGTCCTGATGAGCACCAGGTGATGTGTGGAATTGTTGAATCACTATATAGTATACTTGAAACTAATACAGCACTGTATATTAACTAACTGGAATTAAAATAAAAAGTTAAAAAGCCAAAAAAAATACTTTTAAATTCCATATAGGTTTAAAATACATAATGCACATGTATGAATATATATATTACATATAACATATTATATATATCTATAGTTATATTTTTATCTATATAACATAAACACATGTATACTTACATTTGCTAGATCCATCAATTAATAACTGACACTGATGCAATTAAGACAAACTTGTTTTCTAAATATCATTTTTCAATGCAGAGAACTAGGGACGCTTGGAGAAATGGTTGAATCCCAGGGCTTTGTCAGAGAAAAGTACAAGATAAGTCTGAAACATCTTGCCACACAATTAAGGGAGTGTTAAGAGAATATTGGGGATATGTCAAAAGGACACAGGAGCCAATCTGAAGTGGCTCAAACTTGGTCAAGTCTGGGACAAATTGAGTATCATAATAAATCATAATAGTAAATAAATAGCAATACTAATAGATTATAAATTATAAAATAAAGTAAGAACCTATAAGTCTGTTGAAATGATAGATGATTGATAGAGAGAGAGATGATAGATAGATAGATAATAGATGAATAAGGAAATTGCTTCCTTACAGTAGGATGCCAACTAATAATTGTAAAAGAAATGATGGACTTGGAAAATAATCAGTGGAAGCTAAAATTAGTGGGTAACTTTGATGGGGACAGACTAGGTACATAGGCACAAAATATGTCATCATAAATTAGACTCAGAATATCTCCATATAAATCATATATTAATTACAAAGTAGAAAACAGTAACTGTAAAGTGGAGAAACCTAATTATATAACATAATACGGCATTTATTGAATGATCAAAGTTAACATTAATGTTGGGTCTTGTGCCTCCAGTTATAATGCACTAAGAAAAACAGTGTCTGTGCCATTCTTGCCAAAGATGCAAAACCTAAATTTCATCATGAGGAAATATCAGATAATCTCAAATTGAGGAATATTTTACAAAAAAAAAAACCTAGTTTGTACTCTTTATGAAATGTCAAGGTCAACAAATAAAAGAAGGCTGAGCAACTCTTCCAGATTGAAGGATTCTAAAGCTCCATAGCACCACGTGATACCAGATTATAGGTATAGTCTAGGTATAATCTAGACTGGGGGGGAAATAGGAATTCTTGCATCAGTTCACAAATTGAATATGAGTTATTAATTACATAATAGCACTGTGTTACTGTGAGGTTTGTGGTTTTGATCGTTTTACTGTAATTTAAGAGAATATCTTTGTTCTTTGGAAGATGTACTGAAATATTGAGGGGTAACAGGAAACAATGTCTCCAACTCTATTTTGAGCAGTTCAGAAAAAAATATGTATATGTATAGATGACAGAAAGATAGAATCATAAAATAATTAGGGTAAAAATTAAGTTAGTAATTCAGGATAAAGAGCTTATTGGAGTCTTAGAAATATTCTTATAACTTTTCTATAATTCTGAAATCATTTTGAAATAAAAACTTAAAAGTAATGCACAATCCCTCATTTGAGGATTCATAAATATCCTTTCAGTCTTCTATAATCTTAACTCTGCAAACACTACTTAGAAGGGATATCAGAAATTACCCTAACTGACAATTGTTTGTAAATTTTACAGGGACATTTTTAACCCTGCAACATATATGCATATTATTTCCTGAAATATATTTTTATTTCACTCAAATATTTGTTGTTAAAAGGAATTCCTGTATATTTGTACCTGTTTCTCCAGTAATTTGTGTGTGATATGATGATTTTTTATGAATACTGTTTCAGTATCATATTGAAAATCTAGAAACTGATTCAGCATCTTAGATTTTCTACTTTTATAGGATTTCCAAATTCAGACTATTCTATTCTACTTTTTCACTTATCTCATATGCTTTATTAGTTCATAGATTTGCTTTTCTATTGTTTTGTTCAATAATACATGCTGGTTGGTAGTGAAATGTGTTGAGCTTTAACAACATAAGTTTTCCTCAAAAACTCAGAGGTCAGAGCAGAAACACATGGGTTGAGCCATTTTGGACTGAACAGAACATTGAAATGACTTATTCTGACCATTTCACAATCTCTTTTCCTAGACCACAACTTTCTTCAGTTGATTCAAACTAAATAATGCATTGTTTATTAAGTATAGTCATTCATAAAACAAGCATACAGTGTTGTACTTACTGAGTTTAATGGGCATGGTGTATGAGTCAGGGGAATATATTCATAAACAATAATAGTAATAACTTCAAAAATGGAAATTAGCAGGTTTAAACATATCCATGTCCTTTTAAAGCAAACTCTGGTTCATCACTTTTATTGTAAAGTGAATTAAAAGACATTTCGAAACAACCATTTTGTCCTCCGTTAATGTATTTTTCTATAGTGTTAATAACTTGTCATTATGCCCATGAAGTTATTGTTAATTATTGCAAAATTAAAAATTATACATGTCAGAGTTATTGTTCCCAAATAGACAGCTATCAAGGACAGTGTTCCAAACATATGACACAGATACACAGATAATTGGCCCGGTTACTTACCATATCTGAATAAAGAAAGTCATAAAAATACATTCAACATTCTTCTTTACTATATGGATATCGTGATGTATCTTTGCACTCTATTTTCTATACCTAACTCAATTAAATGCTACTGGTGTATACCTGATAGGTTTCCCTTTTTAGATTCCAATTTTCTACTGTTTCTGTAAGAAAGTAATGATAGTTAAACCTTCATCTCTCACAAGTAATGTTTCTGATGATTAGGTTGACCTTCTTGGCTTAATTAATTCAAGATCTAAGCTGTCCTATTTATAAGCTATCTTCAATTATACAGGATATAACTATTTTATGTTGGGTTCTGTTTTACTTTTTATTTAAATTATATTATATTTGAATGGTAAAATGATGAGTATTTTCCACTGACAATAGGTACCTAAAATATTACCAATGTATGCATATTTTTTAAAACGTATTAACAGTATACTTGTAAATATAATTGATATTATTAACATATTACCTTATTTCATATTTTCATATGCATGCTAATTCCATTCTTTTACTTGTATATGATGAAGCGTAAGAAGTAGCCTGTTATAAGATAGGACCGATATTTTCCCCTCTTTCACCCTACTGGTTCTAGTAGTTAGCACACAGCACTATCATCCATTTAGCGTCTTCTAGATTGGAAGTTCTTCCTTCATTCCAACCTATTTTTTGTAGTTTGGGGATGTGAAAGGATATCACCATCAATATTCAGAAAGGATTAAGTTTTGAAAATGATGTATAAAGACCTACCAAAATAATTTCTTTAAAAAGGTGTAGTTGAAATGCCTCTTCATTCAGGCAAAATAATCTTCCTTTCCCACTATCTTCTTTCCAATCAAATCCTTAGTGCTTTGGAACAAACAGTGGCACACATATTTTGTTGGGAAACAGATGCTATGTTTCCATTTGGTAATGTGTCTCACCGAGCTTTCCATATCATTATTCAGAAGCTCATGTTAGTTACCCTAGTGTAATAGGGAGTAAAGAAAAGGGTAATGACTATTAATTGAGCATTTAAGCTGCACCATATTTGTGCTAAGCACTTGGCAAGTGCCACAATTATTATGTATATCAGGTATATAGTGCTTGATTTACATGCTCAAATTTGAAGAATGAGATCTTTCACATGCAAACTTTTGGGTAATAATAGCCAACATTTATAATTTACTAAACGCAAGGTAGATGTTATTAATAGCTTCACTTCGCAGATGAAGAAACTAAATCACAGAGAGTTTAAATGACTGAGTAAAAAGTGGAGCCAGGTGGGGCGCCTGGGTGGCTCAGTCGTTAAGCGTCTGCCTTCAGCTCAGGTCATGATCCCAGGGTCCTGGGATCGAGCCCCGCATCGGGCTCCCTGCCCCTCGGGAGGCCTGCTTCTCCCTCTCCCACTCCCCCTGCTTGTGTTCCCTCTCTCGCTGTGTCTCTCTCTGTCAAATAAATAAATAAAATCTTTAAAAAAAAAAAAGAAAGTGGAGCCAGGAATCTGTCTCCAGAACTCATGCATTTAACTTCCACATTCTATTATCTATTAGTTCCCTGGAATAGATGGAGAAATATGTGAATGGAGAGATAATCATTCTTACATGATGAGAGAGATACAATGTCTTTGTATTATTTAACATATTTCAATTATGTTCTGTTAGCATTTATCGAGAACTTACCGTGTACCAAGGAATGCTCAAGAAAGAGCAACAAGAGAGATTTTCTTTGGGACCATCTAGCATACTTCAACTCAGATCAGTGAATATGTAATGAAGGCTTACTATGAACAAACTAATATCCTCATCCCAACTGAGGCAAAGATCTTTGCCTGGTAGAAGAGCTCTTAATGTAGTTGGAGATAAATAAATACATATCATGTAGTGGAGTAGGTAGAGTAGGACACCAAAAAAGATGTGACTGATCAGGGAAAACTATGTAAGTCTCAAAGGAAAGATAAACATTTTGAGTTGGGACTAATGGGAAGGGAATACCAGATACAAGAAACATCACATTGAAAGGCATTGAAGTGTAAATTAGCATGGTATGTTCTGAGTAGGACCAGAGTATACAGTGTTAGATGGAAGAGGTTGAGGGATTATTAAATGAATCTGGAGAGAAGACTGGAGCCAGAATAAACAATTAGTACCCATGGCTTTGTATCATTGGTTAGCTTTGCTAAGAAAGAATATTCTGTCTAAAACCATTGATTGGCAAATATCAGTGGATCAGCAGAAATAGCAAGAATTGACCAGCAGTACATATCCAGTCCTGATCATTGGCTTCAGAAAAGGCCAGTGATTTTTTAAGAAGCTGAAAGGGAAGTCCACTCACTCCATTTCTGAAAATGAGTCCAAGTACTTTTATTTTTTCAGTCTTTATCCAATAAGGCACAATCACCCCTAGTCCAGACCTAAGGTGCAGACAACATTTTAGCCAACTCCAGTCAGTGCTCTCCATGAGCCTTTGGGCCAAAGATAGTGTTTCCTTTGGATTTAATTTTTTTGTCTTGTTACTCTCATTCCTTTGAGGGCTTACAAATGTGACCCCTAAGCTCTAGTCTTGGCAGTTTTGGGGCTGTCACACATATCTACTAAGATATTAGTAGACAAACACATGACTTTCAGACTTGAATTCCACATCGCTGTTCCACCCGTGTGTTAGGAACTCTGCTATCTCTTTTCAGAAATCACTGGCTCCATTATTATCTCAATCACTACTAAACTTGCTTTTGATATTGAGTCTTGACGTAGTCCCTCAAATTTCTTCAGTAGTTCAGTTTTAGCTGCCATCATCTGTCCTATTCTATTTTTGTGAGCTTCATGGAATAACTTAGTGTGCCATTTCCTTGCTTTCCTTTGGTTCTAATGTAAATCATCATGCCTCATATTGAATCCAAGATAGGGAAAATTATACCATCTTGTTGTGTGGCTCTTGCAATCTCAAGGACATTGTGCAGTGATAAATCTGCATCTCCTTACAGCAGTCAAAGACATAGATGGAGCTTTCCTAGGGCAGATTTCATAACTGGAACAGACAAACTAGAGTATCACAAGGAGATCCTGCCAATCACGATATTGGCTAAAAATCTCCTTCTGCAAATATCAGAGCATATGGTAACAGTTTGACTTGCTGAGCAATAGTGTTTATTACATAAATATTAACAACAACAAAAACAAGATGGAAGCTACTGCCTTTAACTCTTACCAAAAGGTTATGGTACTTAATTCTGACCAAAGTAGAAGTTATAGAGGTGGCTATTTTACTTTAGCATTTTATCTTAGTGTTTTGCACATTTTTACTTCCCTAACTCAGGAGTACAGATAAGTACACACTCGGGGGGGAAATTCTCAACAAAGTCAATGGTTAAATGAAATCTCCTTGTCTTCCTGTGGGACAACTCTGGAATATTCTACATGGTTTCCTGGATATTCATAGCAGGATTGAGCCCCAGTTACCCAAGGCACTAACCCACTTCATATACATTTTATTGACTTCTTTCTTTCTTGTCTCACTTTTTTCTTGTTCACTCTCTTGTGAACCCTGGGATCTCCTCTCAAATAAACCACTTGCCCCAAACCCTCATTTTATGTCTATTCTTGAGCAACCCAAACTAAAACGAGTGGTTACTTTTGGAGTTGATGATACTGGTATGGCAAAAGAAGGCGGTTTCTGTGGGTACTAAAAATGTTCTTTGTCTTAATTTGGGTAGAGTTAAACAAAAGTTTTCAGTTTATAAAAATTCACTAAATGTGCATTGATAACTTGTTCACTTTTTGTTATATTTGATGTAATTCAATGAAGGGGTTTATACAAAGCAATAATTGTATATTAAAATGTATGAGAAATGTTTAATTCAAATAATTATAGTCATATTGGGTGACTTTTGATGTATTGCTTTTGGCATTAGTGTATTGAAATAACCTAGCATATAAAATAGCAATATTTTTGGTTTTTTTGTTATTTTGTTTTTCCCCAAATTTTTGTGAATTAAAATTAATATATATACACATCTCTGTATATATGTGTATACATTAATATATATTATTTTTAATAAATTTAATTTAATTATTTAATTCAATTAAAATTTAAATGAAGAGCACACTCGTAGGCACATGCCCACACACACACACTCAACTATAGTTATGTATGGATGAGAAATTAAAGAGCTATATGACTTAAATTTTATATCCACGGTATTCATTTCAGGTTATATCAGATATTTAATACCAGCTATTCTTTGGGATTTGTTAGCATATCTTTTAAAACTTGCCTGCAGCAGTTACAAGAATGAATGTAAAAAGTGGTTTTGATTATCGTTTTGGATTGTCAACCTTGACAGTTTGGGTGGGATTTATAGGCATGAAGAAAGAATACACAGACACTCACACCAGTGCACCTTTATCCTTTTCCTGGGGAAGATGCTTTCCCAAAATAACCAAAGAGCTTGTTATTTGTCAGAAGAATTACGGAGTGGAGCTCGTTGGGAGTAACCTGGGGCACAGAAGTCTGGAAGCAGGAATCTACTAGAGACCAGTTTGGATCTACAAGCACAGACTTAAACATTTTCTAAAAAATCTGCTTTTTAAAAAGCAGACTTAAAACCCCATTTACATTATTTTATAGCCACAATCAGGAAGTATGAGACTTGTAACATTCATTTCCTTATTGTATATGTTTATTAAATTCAAAAATAGAAGGCAAAAATAAAATGGGTTAATATGTGACTTACTGTTAAGGAAAAGGAAAACCAACTCACTAACATATTGCCTGGATGTTATCAGAGGGTGAACTTTCGGAATCCAGATGGTTTGGAGAAGCAACTCAGGGCTATTGACCCCTCTAGGGAAGGACCTGAAAGAAACAGAACTATGAACTTTATGACTGTAGAAGTCCAAAGGTGTCCCTGAAAGAATGTTTGAATTATCTTACCTCATGCCTAACGGATGCTTTAATAATTCATTGAAATGGGGATTCCAAAGAATTGGCTGTTGAAACGCCCACCTTGTGTTCCTGGGGGTCACTTTCTGACTAAGCTCTTCTCTGCTCTGATACTAAGGCATGAATAAAATATCTTGGTAAGAGGATGATGGTGCCAGAGTAATAGAACTGAAGAATGCTGCATTCAGGTCTTTCCTGAAACTCTTTCATGATCTGACTGGAAGCTGAATTTCAAGATTCTTTGTTACTGACACACATGCATCATAATTGCTGAGGTATATTATCATCCATCCTTACACTGAGTCTGCATATAGCTTTACCCTGAAATCCGCATGTCTTTGTGAGGCATACCTTTTTTTTTTTTTTCGTTTAAGTCCTTTTATTACAGTGGCACCAGCTACTCCTGCTATCGTTAAATGCCTGTCAGCATTTCCATTATAAACCTTATTTTCAGGGGATTTATAACCTAGCCATTTTAATTCACATTCGGCTGCAAGTTGCCATCGAAATTCTCAACATACAGTAGGTGCTGTTTTCTTTTATCACCAAATTTTATTTGAATCTGTTTATCTGCCAGAGATTTAGCAACGTGTAAAACCATAATACTGAGATGGAAGAAAAGAGATGTTTTGGTAGATCTTTTCTAAAGTAAATCTGTACACATGGAAAAACTACAAAGGAGTTGTAGAATTGTCAGATTTTTGACAAGCAAAAGTCTTAATGGATAATTTGAAACCATTACTATTTGTAGTGTACTAATATTTTATACTCATAGTTTTTAAAATATATTTTACTATGAACCCCAATTCATATCATGAAAGAGTTATGGTCAATTCAGCACAGCATCCTGTTCACTATAATAGACTGACTGGCATCATGAAATGTAATATAAAGCCATATCCTTTTTATAGTAAAATAAAAAGTTTTAATGTGCAAATTTGACATCTAAATATTTTTAGAAATCCTGTCTAACTTTGCTTTTGTTCTTCATGAAGGAAACTGTGCTTAAATTATTTTTTTCAAAATATAAAATATCTTTACATCATCTGGCTTCTCCAGTTCATTTTTATTGTTGAAATAAGTATATACTGGTCATTTTTAAACACTCTAGAAATAATAATTCAGGTATTGTATAAGCACAGAAAACAAATTGTTTCAGGTCTTTTGCTGCTGAATGCAATAAGAAAACACAAGAACAGACCATCTAAAGTTGTGGAGATTTTATGACAATGAATTAAAACAGGTATGTCAAGACAGTGCCCATGATGAACACAGATAGCTAAATAACTAAAAAGCAAACAAACATGCAAACCATGCAAACCACACAACATAGGCCTAAAAATATTTGGACTTTCTCCACAAACAGTAAGAACAGTATGTTGATAGGAAATATCTGTAAGGATAGTGTAATGTTTGACCTTATTATATAGTTATCACTTCGCATTTCCCCTATGCACTACCTCATTTAAGAATCATAACTTTTTGATATGGGAATTATTATTATCCTCATTTTTCATATGAAGAAACTGAGGCTCAGTAAATTAAACTTATGTGCTTAAAGTCAGACAGAATGAGGTGACAGAGCCAAAACTTAAACTAGACAATTCTTAAGTCTGTGACTGCTTAGCCAAAAGGTATAAAAATCAAATGCAAAGAAGATATATTAATTTTTCATATGCATGTGTGTGCATCTAAAATATAAAAGTAAAAGCAAATTACACTTAACTGGCCCTCCACTTCTCCGTTTCTTTATGGCTATTATACACTGGCTAGACATCTAGATGAAAGCATTTAGTCATTTGGTGTGAGTCAGTGAACCAGCAATCTGCTGCCCAGAATCCCATTCTCTACAGAGCTTTACTTCATAGAATGTGAGTCATGGAACCTTCTTCTACTGATGACTTTCAGCATCTGTAATTTGCTTCATTTTATTTTTTAAAAAAGATTTTATTTGTTTATTTTAGAGAGAGAGAGAGAGTACACATGTAGGGGGAGGAGCAGAGCGGGGAGGGAGAAAGAATCTCAAGCAGACTCTGCACTGAGTGTGGAGCCCAACCTAGGGCTCGATCCCACATCCTTGAGATCATGACCTGAGCTGAAACCAAGAGTTCCATGCTCAACCGACTGAACCACCCAAGCGCCCCTGTAATTTGCTACTTGAATTTGAGATCCCCCTCGATCCATATATCTGTGCAGATTTCACACAGCTTTCAGTGACCCTTCTTAAATATGATTGTAGGTTAAACCTAATAAAATGGGTTGCTGTCACCATTTCTCAAATCTGTGATTTAATTTTGGTCATTTTCAATATGGGAACTAAATTTAATTGCAGTGTTGGGACCAAATCTCTTAGCCTTCTAAGATTTTGACCATACCCCTCAGTCTGCAGATTCAAAGCCTGATCTTTCATAGTACCGTATATCTCTATTAGAGCTATGCCTCTATTTTACTGTTTTAGACACCAGACATTCCTTGTTTGGGTTCTAAAATGGAGTTCAGTGAATGCTGCAGTTCTGAACTTTATTGAATAGTTTAGCTTTAAAAGTTTTTTGTCTATTTTCTTTAGATCAAAGGTTTCTTTCTTGGTATAAAGCGATTATATTGTGCTAGCACTTCCCTTGTTGGTATACCCTTTAAGATGGGAAATGCACGGTTGAGTGGGCTGTTATGCACAAAATTCTTTAGAGTATCAAACTTCTTTAATTCTTCCTTCCTCTCTCTTCTTCTCTCCTCCTCCATCTTGAACTCCTCTCTTTCTCCTCTTCTCCCTTCCTCTCCTCCTCTTCCTGTTCTTCCCTCCCTTTATCCACTTTCTCCTTCTTTATTCTTCCTGTGGCAGGTATAACTGTGAAGCTTTCAGTGAGCATTTTGTTACCTAGATGTTGGTAGGAAACAACCTGATAGTTATTGGTTTGTGCAAAGTTTGACTAAAAGTTCCTCAACAGTGGAAGGTACATTTGCATTTTCTACCAAGGATCCCTGTTAACTCCAGAAGACCTCTCATTGGTTAGATTTGTGGTGGCATATCAAAAATATCAGTAAAGCCTTGGAGGGAAGATGTGGAGATTTATTGGGACAGAGGAATGCATTATACAGAATTCTTTTGGTTGAAACTGTGGTAATTCAAACCAACTTGAGAAAATCATAAACACTTATTAGTTCATGCAGTCCTAGCTGGATCCAGTAGCTCAGCCGTGTAATCAAGAATCTATCTCAATGCAAATCACAACTACAATGAGATATCTCCTCACACCCATTAAGATGGCTACTGTCAAAACAAAAAACAAACAAACAAAAAAATGAAAACAACACAAAAAATAACAAGATGAACATGTGGAGAAATTGGAACACTTGTACACTGTTAGTGGAATTGTAAAATGGTGTAATGGCTATGGAAAGAAGTGTGGTGATTCTTCAAAAAGTTACAATTAGAACTACCATGATCCAGCAATCCCATTTCTTGATACATATCCAAAGGAATTGAAAGCAGGGTCTTGAAGAGATATTTATTTGTATTCATAGTATTAGTCACAATACTCAAGTATTAGTCACAATAGTAAATAAGCAGAAACACCTCAAATGTTTATTGATGATAAATTGATAAAGAAAATGTGGTATCTATATACAGTGGAATATTATTCAGCCTGAAAAACAAAGGAAATCCTGTCACTCACTACAACACAGATGAAGCTTGAGGACATTAAGCTAAGTGAAATAAACCTGTCACAGAAAGACTTCTACTGTATGACTCCACTTATATGAGGTACTTAAAATAGTCAAATTCATATAAACAGAAAGTAGAATGTTGATTACCAGGGGCTCAGAGGAGGGAGGAAAGGGGAATTGTTGTTTAATGCTTTATAGAGTTTCAGTTTGCAAGATGTAAAAGTCCTGGAGATCTTGTGAATATGTGAATATACTCAACACTAATATGTAAACAATGTGAAAGATGTTCAAGGTGGTAAATTTTCTCTTATGTATTTTACCACTATTAAAAATTTTTTAGGGCGCCTGGGTGGCTCAGTTGGTTAAGCGACTGCCTTCGGCTCAGGTCATGATCCTGGAGTCCCGGGATCGAGTCCCGCATCGGGCTCCCTGCTCAGCGAGGAGCCTGCTTCTCCCTCTGACCCTCCCCCCTCTCATGTACTCTCTCTCATTCTCGCTCTCTCAAATAAATAAATAAAATCTTTAAAAAAAAAAAA
>NC_138376.1:73838949-73946130 GCF_054177405.1 Leptonychotes weddellii
ATATATATATATATTAATATAAGTAAATTATATGTATATATAAGAAAAATTTATATAGTTGCATTTATATATGTACAATATAGTAAAATATCATTATAGGCTTTAGTAGAAACGTGAACAGAGTTAGGAGAGCACATAAGAGGGACGCCTCACTCATCCAGGAAGTGGGGAAATGAGGAGGATGGGGGAAGAGAAATGGATGTGGGATATTTAAACTTAATCTTGAGGAGGAAGACTTATGTAAGAGTTCCAAAGCAGGTAAGATAGAGAAGTTCGAAAGGGAAGCTTGAAATGAAGGGACATTTCAGATAGTGTGTGCAAGTAATGGAGAGGTGAGAGCACAAAGCATATTCAAATATCTTCAAATGGTTTAATATGATTGGAACATGGAAAATGTGGGAAGTGAGATCCGAAGACAGGATCCAGGCTTTACTCTAAAAAAAGCAGCATAGGCTTTATTCTGAAAGTTATGACAATTCACTCAAGGCAGAAATCCTAAGGAATACCAAATTGTAAATAATTATTTAGGGGTTTAGGGGAGTGACATAATCATTTTTCCATTGTAGAAAAATTAACCTGCAATTCTATGAAAAAGGTAGTGAAACTTGACAAATGCTTTCTCATTCCAGATTGTTCTTAATTTTGCAGGTTCTCTCCCAAACTTCCAAAAGTATCTGATAGTTTTATCTCGGTGTTTTAGCTCAGCTGATAACCATGAAAGAATAAGCTATTCTCCCCACCTCTCCCCCAACCCAGTTCATCCAAGGTATCCAAATTCTTAGGAATGCTCCAAAAAATAAAATGTCTTTACTATAACTACTCTGAATCTCCTTGACTTCTGCACAGTTAATGTAAATGACAATGTAAACCCAAGTCCAGAGTCAGATTCTAGCACTTCTTCGTATCTAAACTTGGCTTCTAAAACAGACAAATAAGACCATAGTCACTCAGCTTTAGATATGGAGTTTGTAAAAATACAAAATCATTTATAATTTGGTATTCATCAATGTGTTTTCATCTTTCTTTTAATTGTTTCTCTACGTTATATACCTTGACGACTTAAATTTACTTAAGAGAATGCCTTTGTACAGTTTCAAGAACTTATTATTTGAGCTCCTTTATTTTCAGTAATAATAGCATTCCCAGGTCACTCTCCTGTGAACATATACATTAATATGTACTTAAAATATTGAAAAGGAAACCAGGTGGAAATTTTTCGGTAACATTTAACTTTGATAACTTAATATGTTATATTAAGAGACAGAGCCCTAGTCAAACTAAAAGAATTATTCCATTGATCCATAGATAGGTCAGGCCACTCATGAACCAAAATTCTGGCAAAAAGTCTAAATCGGTGTTCTTTATTTGATCTTTCAGAAGGTTTTGATTATTTAATATGTGGTGGGATTTATATGAGTTGATAACTTATTGGTTTTCAAACCTTAAATTGGTTACTTATTGAGCATGGTAGATATAATGTGTTTTTCATCAATATACTGTATCATAAATTTGCAGTTTTTTGCTATTTACTTTAAAATCAGCAAAGCAAGCAAAATACTATGATAATAGTTTATATAGTCAGCATCAGCCTTCCGAACTGGTCAGAGATTGAATATATCTTTCTATTTGGGATTAAATAAAATGTACATAAACTGAGACTCTCTATTCAATTAGATCTTTGTTACAAAGCTTCTAAAATGGCATTGTCAATAGCATTTCATCTGTGATAATCATGAAAAAGCAATACTATTTGCCCAAGATTAGTGTAGTAATTAAGCCAGTAAGAATTTAAGTTTAAACTTGAAATTTTAATATGGCAAGTTCTACTGAAATTCAGTTCTTAAAATACATCTAAAAACATGAAGCAAAAATATAAGTAAGTTGTGCTTTAGAAACCCACTATCTTAATATTTTTGGTTATTTTCTGAAATATAGCTTTACTCTAAAGTGAAAAGTCTGGAGAGATTGGTTCAAACCCTCATATTTGCTACAAAAACACCCTAAAATTAACTGCCTCCGAAGTCTTTATAGTGACAACATTAGTTTTTTTCTATATCCAGGACAGAGTACAATTTCAAAAATAAATAAGTTTTTAATTTATTTTGCCTTTGTCACTCAGGAGCTTGTATTTAGAATAGACCAAACTCATTCTGTGAAAAACTATATCTCTATTTCAGATTACTATCTTCTATTTAAATAAATTATTTAATCAAGGGGTACAAATTAAGAAATACTCTACAGTTCTTCTACTTGATGTGCATAACCAATTACATCAGCATTCAGTAAGACAGGGATTCCTATTAAAGGGTTAACAAAGAGACATTGATGAATTCTGGCTTCATGATTCTTAGCTCCACTGTATTGCAAATATAAAGAGGAAAAATAGGTCAAATAACTATGTTTTCTCTTATTAGTTACTCATTTCACTTTAATTCACAGTGAATTTCACATACTGTGAAATGTCAAAAGCAACCTTAGATTGTTTCATGCAGTAATGATATAGTTAAGCAGTTCCTTTAAATAAATGTGTCAAGTTTCATTCATCTTAGATCCAGATGATACGAGAAAACTTCACATTCTCATGGGGGATGATGGGTGGAAGAAAAATTACTCATTCCAGTTGCACTGATGGTAAACACAGATGAGAGTCAGAGTCTTGGATTTTAGTTAAAATGGATTACTATAGTGAAAGAACAGAATTGGGGATAATAAAAATACTGATAAAATATTAAAAATGAAAGCACTCTTAATAATCATCAGTGATTTCTAGCCTAACCACAGGTTATTATAATATGTGCATTCATGCCAATCATGTCAATGAGATTGAGCCACATTAAGTTTCAAGCAAGAAATTTGCAATTTTCAAATTGTTGCATAAAATGTACGTTTTTTTTTTTTAGAAAACATCTGATTTCTGTACCCAAAATGTGTTTAGAATAATACTTAACAGTGATGAAAGTGAACCCCCCAACTGTTAATTCATTCTCTTAATTCACCTCCCTTATTAGGGCCCCTTTCCATATATTTATCTTTCTGAAATTTGATCTTTGGGAGATTAGCAGGGAACACACTGAGCCAGAAAGAGCACCTTCTCCCAGAGACTAGAAAAACTTTGTTCCACATGAAACCATACAGGATTGTGGCTGGTAGAACTATAGTGTCCCACTGTTGTTAGGAAACTACTGATTTATTAGGAATTCTAATGCCATTATAGATTCATCTTATCTTTCATTGACCAAACCTATTGTCTCCTCGTCTACTACTTCAAGGCCAGTTTAGGCAACAGACAAGAAAGATTACAGTCATAAGCTACTAAGGTAGCTTTTAAATTGGAAAAATGAAGAAATGTGATCTGAATCCACTGCCTTATTTCTTCATGTAGAAGGAGCTGTGAGGGTAACCCTGAAAAATAGAGGCTGATTTATACATTTACATCCCATTCAAAACATTCACCCCAGACCAATTAGGAATCTTTCTCCTACCTCCAGGGCTACTTTTGCACATATCAGTGTCAAAGTCTCAAGAGAGGTCTGTATCCATTGTCTATCCATCAACCCCTTTCTTTCTCAGGAAGTGGGCCAATGTAAGTAGAAAGTGTTGCCCAGAATATCCTCAAGGTTACAAATCATTTAGCAAAGATAATAAGCAATGTCTCAGGTAAGGATGATGGCATGGCCAAAGAGCCCGTCTAAAAGAGATTATTCTATAGGCTTAGAAAAGTATAACAACAAAAAATTCATTTGTCTTTTTGGTGCAGGAGACATAAAAATGCTGCCTACTTAAAATCTGACAGATTAATGCCAATAAGATTGCTATCCGACTGCTGATTTTTATACTTTCAAAAATTTGTAGTTCTAACATTACACATTTAAAACAGTATGAATTTCTTTTAAATTACTGCTTATGAAAGATTTTCTGAAGTAAACTCAGTGCTGTGCTGAGCTTATACCAGCCCATGAGGGCAGATTGTTAAATTTTGGGGACTTTTGGTTGTTTAAAATAACTGTTACCAAAAAGCAAATTGCATGAACTTACAATTAACAAACTAAATTAAAATCAAGATAACAAATACTTACAACCTGTTACTTCCAAATTATTTCACTATATTTACTATGCTTTTGATGTTAGTTACAACTATCATATTGGTATGGCGGAAATCCTGTGTAATGGTGTGCTACTGTGAATCTCTGAACTCTTCACTCAATGACACTACATTGGTAGCTGGAAATTGGCCGTGGTGGGAGTAAGTACACAAAAGAAATCAGCAAATACTGTGAATAAGCTGTTTTGTTTTGTTTTTTTCCTTCTTCTGGAGAGTTGGTTGTTAAACAGTTACCAGCACACCACTGACTATAAATCCTGTGATGAAGCAGGGTACTGATTAGAGCTATCTTTGTGGAAAGAGAAGGGGACTCAAAGTATGACTAAAAATAATAGAGAGAGACCTAGGTCACTACTGTAGTGTCTGAAACTTGAAAAAAATACTAAATTTGAATTGCAAAATACTTTTTATCCACTATTACAACTGAACTGAAGGTTGGAAATGAAGAGACAAAAGTCCATATAATTTCTCTAATTCTTTCTAAACATTTCAATGAATATTAAATTATTATAATTTTGACTTATTTGAATTTCCCAAAATATTATTCTGCTAGGGATCCTGTATGTTTGTCTGTTTCTATTTATAGTAATACTGTGTTTTCTCCAGCAAGGCGGCAGAATTTGGGCTTATATGGTCTTTTATATATACTGAATTATATAAAAGACTCAAAAGCAAATCAAGATCAGAAATAGGAGATTGTGGAAAGGTTTATGATTTTAAAAATAAGAAATCTCTTCAGCTCACACTAAGCCATGTCCTTAAAGATATGCAACAATACAATTTAATGCAATTCAATATATGACTTTAATCCATCATATAACTGCTTATATGACTCCTTTATTTTAATAATAAGTCTTAGCTTGAAATTAATTCAGAAATTGAGTAAAGCAAATTTAAACACAAAATTTAAATACTTAGAGAAAAACTAGCTTTATTTTATTTTTCCTCTTTATTCATGGGCATTACAGAAAAATTAATTATTTCATGTGATAAGGTACATTTTTCTAGGGAACAGATATGGTTGTAATGGACTGAAATCATTGCTAATGTCAAGTGATTTAGACATAGTATGTCTATGGAAATGGAAATATTTAAAATGGCAATCATAATGTTCTTCCAAACAACAAAAGCTTTGATATATTTTTCAAATAAAATATTTATTGTTATGAGTTAGAAGCTGGACTTTTTAACCTGCTTATGTAACTGGGAATAATAACTTTTTCTAAAATGAATTATGTATTTTTACATAGAACTGTATTCTGGGGGTGCCTGGGTGGCTCAGTCGGTTAAGCATCGCCTTTGGCTTGGGTCACGATCTCGGAGTCCTGGGATGGAGCCCTGCGTCAGGCTCCCTGCTTAGTGGGGAACCTGATTCTCCCTCCCCCTCTGCTGCTCCCCTTGCTTGTACTCTCTTTCTCTATCAAATAAATAAATAAAATATTTAAATTAAAAAAAAAGAATTGTATCCTAGAAGATAATAACTGTGTTAGAGTATTTTGATCCTTTGTTTTTATAATGTGATACTATAATTTGTAAACTTCAACCTGGTGAACAGACCTTTGCTAGAAAAAAAGCCATATCATATCTAAGGGAACATTTGTAAAATCAAGTGCCTTTCTTCTCCACAAAAGTGCCATTCTGTATAGTTAAGATTTTTATACTCTTCTACTAGAGCAAAATGGCATTTTCACCTCAAAAAAAGGTCTTTTCTATGACTAAATATTCTCCTTCTGAATGTAAAATCTTTCATGTGAAATTTTTAAAAATTTAATTGATTACATCGAAAAAGTTGAGTTTTCCACCTAAAACAATGTTCATAATAACGAAGGACTTTTACTTTAAGCTGATGTTCCTACACTGCAGAGAAGTATTAAAAATGTTTCATTAGGAGTATGAGTCCCTGTTACCTGTTGCATAGAAAAGAGTCAATGCTTCCTTTGGTACTGATTTTTACATATGAGGAGAAATGCAGTAAGTCATATGATTGCTTCACAAATGGGTTTTGTATTTTCTGATTTGTAAAAATAAAATTCACATGCTATTTTATTTTTATGAACTGTCTTTGTATATACGGAGGTTAATATAAGTAGGTAAGGACAAAAGAATCAGCTTCATGGTACATGAGTCACAGTGTCTTGGCCAAGTTGTATACAATAATAGTAATGAATTCCTTGGAATGATTATTTAAATTCACTTATACAAACTTTTTTATGTATAGAACAGGCTTTTGATTTTTAAGCCACACTCTAGTATTTATGAGATGGTACTGTGTGAATTAGCTGGTGGGTATCCCTTTCTGATGATAAATAAGAGGAAAGAATGGAATAAGTTAAAAAAAAAAGAATAGAGAGATTATGGCAGAAAAAAAGAAAAACATCTTAACAGAACTTTACTGTTAGCATAAAATTGCTGCCTTTTTAAAGCTTACATTAATATTGCATTTGTATTCATTATGCATTTGGGCACTAATGTATATTATGATCACTAATGCCTGATAACAAAGACTATAGTTTGCTTTGGTTTCAAAACATACTTCAGCAATTTTCTGAGAAACAGGGCAACATGCATACCTCTTGAGAAAAAAAAAAAAAGCCAAGGGTTCTTAGTTGTAGATTAAAAGCAGATGGTAAACCATTTTTACTGAATATTATAGATGTTACCGGTTGCAAATATTTGGAACAAGTAACAATATAAGAGATGCATAAAGCCTTCAAAGGCCACACAAAAAGACAATAGAATTTTTGTTTAAAAATGTATTTTAATGATCTGGATAATTTTATATTTAAAATTAGGGATTTTTATGCATTATTGTATTTTTCTGTAAAGGATCTCGTGGAGATCATCAAAATACCATTGTATTTATTTATTTATTTATTTTATTTTTTTTAAAGATTTTATTTATTTATTTGAGACAGAGAGAATGAGAGAGACAGAGAGCACATGAGAGGGGGGAGGGTCAGAGGGAGAAGCAGGCTCCCCACCGAGCAGGGAGTCCGATGCGGGACTCGATCCAGGGACTCCAGGATCATGACCTGAGCTGAAGGCAGTCGCTTAACCAACTGAGCCACCCAGGCGCCCAAAATACCATTGTATTCAAACCTATTCTTTTTATTCAGTCACACTTGTGTCCATTGTTGGAATTAATCTTTTTTCCTTATTAATGACTTGGAATTCAGACTTAGAAAATTGTGTTACTACTGGATAAGTCAGGCATAAGGAATAGAATTCTATTTATAAATGCTTCTGCTGCTAATCTGAAATTAATAGAAAGGAGGTACAGAAAAAGCATATGACAGTCTTATAGAGAAATATTAATGTAGTGAAATATATTTACTTTGCTACCTAAGATGTGACAGTAGTCCCTTAATCTATGAGAATAATCTCTTCTGCTGTAGCAGCAAATAAAAAGAAAGATGCATATTATGGATTCTTTGAGTATCAGCATATCACTCTGCTATAATATGCTTCATTGTGACACATTCCCCCATTTGTCACTTTCTGTCATGTTACTGTATCTCAAAAGACAACATTGCCCAACCTTTTTTTTTTTTTTTTTAAGCGTAGCAAATGGACACAAAATGTTTGACACTGAAAACAGAACTATTTTTAAAACCAGGTAGTCATAGCCAAAAGCTGTTTAAATGGATATTTCAAGGGCTACATACCAGGGAAAGTGGCTATTTAAATGTATATTTGTACAGGTTGAATGTCTAGTAGAAACAAGCATTTCCCCTTCCTTGTGAGCATTTTATTCTTAAACAATGAGAACTTGTTTCCTTCCTATTTGATTGAATTCTAAAAAAGGATTATCTTTTTATTTCTGTTTCCTACCAAAAATAGGTTTAACTTTTATCCATATAAAAATACTAAAATAGTCAAACTGCCTTTATCAGCTTCTATATTTAAATATTTCAAGTTAATACTTTAAAACTGTCCTTTGAAGAAATGCATAAACATATAGACATGTATTAAATACTTAGGATTCCTGTTGGAATTCAGGCAACAGAAGCCACAAGAAATACGGAGATATCAGCCATCTTGCTGATAGGGCCACTGGGAGTTGGCGCTGTCAGAACTGGTAAACTTCTGCCAACATTCCGCATACATCCAGACAGAAAAAATGGAAATGCTTAAGTAAATAGAAAGAAATCGTTATAACTCACCTACCTTCCCATATAATCCCAGCCCGTGATTCTTTTTGTATAGACTAAGATTTTCTAGCATCGATGGCTATCTCAACTTAATTGAAAACACATTTTGAACTGCAACCACATAATTGAGGCTCTTGGAACTTTCTGTAACTATTGGGGTCAGTACAGAGGAGAGCTCCCAGATTTTGCTCTCCTCTGCTGACCCTGCACCAGCGATGTTGCTAGCCAACATGAGGACCTCTACTGTACCAGGCCCTATGCCAAGGGCTTTGTGTAGGTTATTTTGTCATCTCATTATTTAAACTTGACAACGTTATTGTGAAGTCACTACTAGTATTTTTGCTGTTGTGGAGGAGTACATTGGCTCAGAGAGTTGATCAGAGGCTGAGGTTGTAGCTTCTGCTTTTAAAGCACAGTGATCCCTTAGAAACATCATTGTAGGCTTTGCAAACTTTTATTGTTTTTGTTAAATGACATGGTATTTATGCTACATATGTTAATATGTCATATTTATGTATATGCTAATAACAAAGTGTCAACCTATAAATGCTTTAATTTGTGTAAATTTGGGACAATATTTTTTGTTTTTCACTTATGTGGCTAATACCTATCATAAATAGGGTATTTTGGTGAAACTGCCATAAAGAAAAAATTCCATTTAACTATGGCTTTTGTAATATTTGCAATGTTCAGCTCATTAGAGTCATTTCTCTAAAGATCTCCAGTCCTCCCCATTGCATATGAACTAGGTTCAAACTCTGTCAGCATCTTTGTTACATATATGAAAATATATTTTCCGTCGCTTGTCTTTTAATTATATGTTTATGTGCCATTGGTCTCTGGAATAGCTGAGTTTATCAGCATATTCATGTCATCCTACTTCTGTGATTTGCTTCAGAAGGTCTTCCCTTCCTCCAAGAATATAAACTTACGCAAATATAGTTTGTTTTAATAATCCCGTACCTTTATACTTTATATGTAACTCTTTCATCTGTATCAATATCTGTTGGGGTATGGATTAAATATACAACTTAATATTTTTCCAAATGCTTCCTTATCTTTTTTTTTTCATACCTGGAAGCCTATACCTCCCACTCCTTATGTCTCCTTATCTTCTAAAAAATTTAGCCAAGTTGGTAAATTAGATATATTTGCACTACAATCATGAAGTCATTAAACACAATCACAATATGCCTTTGCAAACAAACTGTGACTCATGGGTCAATAAAATATAACTCTCCCCTGTTTATTGCTTGCTATTTTTACAATAGCTACTCGGGCTGAACTTCAAATCTTTCTTTTCTAGGGGGTCTCTTGTTGCCTGAAGTGAGTCTGGAAGGTCATCTACAGATTTGGAGCCAATCTCAAGTCCTGAAGGAGGCTAGGTCATTTTCATGCTCACCATCAGATAGGTACAGGAATAGAATCCTGGAATATCCTCTCCTGCAGACCAGAAAAACAGGGCTTCTTCAGGTTTAAGGGTTCATGGCGGGTGCTGGTGGAGGCAGGAGCAGCACAGGGGGGATGAGTTTCAATCCCTGAGAAAGAAAAGCAGGATATATATTGTCTGGGAAGTCCAAGCAATGAACAGAACAGGGACATGCTTGCTTCACAGTCAAATATAATATACTCAGGCAAGAACTCATATGTGGAACATAAGGAATAGTGCAGAGGACCACAGGGGAAGGGGGGGAAAACTGAATGGGAGACCAACCATGAGAGACTCTGGACTCTGGGAAACAAACTGAGGGTTACATGAGGGGGCATGGGGTAACAGGGTGATGGGTATTAAGGAGGGCACGTGTTGTGATGAGCACTAGGTGTTATCCGCAACTAATGAATCATTGAACACTACATCAAAAACTAATGATGTACTGTATGTTGGCTAGCTGAACATAATTAAAAAAAAAAAAAGAATTATCACAACCCTCCTCCACCTGTATCTATTCCTTAAGCACTCTTCCAGACTACTACTTCTTATTTGGAAGTACAAATTTTCTAGGTAAAGAGGAAGCAGAAATAATACCTTTTCACATTAATACAAGGAGTTATTCCTGGACCCTATGATTTCTGCCAGAAGATGAAAAAGAAAAACTGGACTTGAGGTTTTTATACGTTTGTCTTGGGAAACAATTTATAATGAGGGGTTGGGAAAGGTCATTAATATTTTCGATGCTTACTACGTGTTCGTTGCTTTCTCTGTTTTATCTTTTAAAAATTTTTTATTTCGGCATAGTGTTCGCAGGTAGGTGCTATTATCCTAATTTGAGACATGAAAAAACAGAGATTCAGCATGTTCACCCAGCAATAGAGTCAGGATTCCAGACTATTCACTTCTATGTGCACGGCTCACACTTTCTCTACTACTCTGCTCTTCTGAGGAAGGAGCTCCTTTCATTCTCCACCAGCAACTCCTTGATGGCTCTCTAGTGGCCTTCTCCCCAGAAGACAACAATCTAAACGACTCATTTTACTGATTTCACACCCAGCCTTTAAAAAAAAAAAAAAACATTGCTCAGTAAAGAAGAAATGTTTGTACCCCCAGCTCGGATTTTGCATTGTGTATTACCCTGATTCACACACCATAACTCCCCTTGGCAGCCTTCCTCCAGGAAACCACCTCATCCTGGCAGATAAGTTTGTTCATGTCAAACAACAGTGTCAAATATTACTTAGCAGATAAGAAAACTGGGGCAAAATTAAAAGGACTTTCTTAGCACTACCAAGATTCTTGGTATTCAGAATTTGGGATCCTTCAGTTCCCAGTAAAAAAGACAATATCCTGAAAGCTTTCACCCACAGAGGCACCACACACACCTGCAGTTTGGTTTCCATATATTTTTAATAGTAAAGCAAAACCTCTCAGGTTCTTGAAAAACCCTATGTAATGTGTTTCATGAAAATGAAATGTCAGTGTCCTTTAGCTCAAGCAATAAAACTCACTTGCATATCGAAACTGGCTATTTTTTTAAATTTTATTTTATTATGCTATGTTAATCACCATACATTACATCATTAGTTTTTGATATAGTGTTCCATGGTTCATTGTTTGCGTATAACACCCAGAGCTCCATTCAGTACGTGCCCTCTTTAATACCCATCACCAGGCTCACCCATCCGCCCAACCCCCTCCCCTCTAGAACTCTCAGTTTGTTTCTCAGAGTCCGTAGTCTCTCATGGTTCATATTTTTAAGCATTATTCATCATCAAAACCATTGAGGACATGTTAGTTTTGTTTTTTGTTTTTGTTTTTGTTTTTGTTTTCGTTTTCCCTAGTAGTCACTCATCAAAGTTTCATAGGATCACAAACTGTTTAATTTATATTCAGAGGGCTTATTGTTCTAGATATTCACATGGTGCAAATAAAACCCAACACAGTACACTTGGAAAGCTGAGTTTTAAGAAACACCTGGTTTAATTTTTAAAGAAAAGAAAAACATGGTGATTCTATTTCTTTCATTCAGTTGTGTATATTGGATTTCAGGTGCAGAGAATGGGTATAATGACAAATATCTATGGCTCCTTACTGACTCTTTCCTGCTTCATTCATTCACTCTTTTTATTCGCATTTCCCATTCCCTTCCATGGGCAAACATTCAAATGTGTTTTCACTTGTATAGTTTGCATTGTGTGCATTGGCTCTTTAAGTAGCTATTTTTAAAGTTATATATTTATTTTTGTTCCTATGGTGGTTGCCCGTAACTTGGGACCTACACTCAGGTATGCTTAGTCCTATAATTTCTTAAACATACCAATATCTGTTTATCCTCCCAAATGAGATGTTTACCTGAGCAGGCTGTCTTGTGTCCCATCAGTATCCCTTCACCACAAAGGTCTTGATAATTTCTCACTTTTGGGTCCTGGGTTGTTGTGGAATCAGTAATACAATTATTGTATAATAAGATATTGTATAATAAACATAGCTACATAATATACTGTTAAGATAATAACACATGTTACAAGGCATTTGATTATCCTTACTTTCCATATTTCCATCTGGAAGTATCCTCCTGGGACTCTTTCTTCTTTTGAGTTTTTAACCACATTAGTGTTTTTGATATTATTCTGTACAGTCAATGCTAAAACTGTGAGGTCTTGTTCTTTCATTTTTTGTTTTGTTTTACCAGAGAAAACCTTCATTGACCTTTGGCTGTATATAAAATTCTAAGTTCAGAGTTTCTTTTCCATTAATACTTTAAAAATATGATTTCCTGTTCTTTTTGTATCCAACATTGCTTTAATAGACTTGATGATATTCTGATTCTTATTCCTGTGTAGGTAATCTGCTCTTTCTCTCTGGAAGCTTTTAAAAAATTTTCTGCTTTTCTTTGATGTTCTTAATATTAATATAATGTGTCCAGGTGTGGATTTGCTTCCCTACTTCTCCTGTGTAGCAATATGACCCTATTGTATTTGAGGTCATTCATCCAGCTCTATCGTGGAAAACTTATTTTTATTCATTTTTCAAATATCTCCCCTGATAATTCTGCTTTTCTTCCCTTATTTTTTCCTTTGTATTTCTGTGTCTTTATCCCTTCCTGCTGCCTCTGAGAGAGAGTTCTTCAATTTGGTTTTACAGCAGACTCCTTTGTTCTATGTCTGATAGATGTTCTTTATTATCTTTTTCAGACCTATTATCTTGTTCATATTTTTCCACTTCGTTCTTTTTTTTTTCCCCATCATGTCTTGGTTTTGCTTCAGATGGCTCATACGTCCCCTCATCTTCTTAAGTAGATTGTTGATGCTTCTTTTCATTATTGGTCTATCTCTTTCACTACTTCTGCTTCCAGTGCTGTATACCATCCCCTTTATTGTCCTGTTTTATTTTTGAGGTAGCTGTACTTCTCAGTTATGTGGCTATTTTGACCTGTGAGTTCCTATTCCTGAAGGTGCTTTGGGGAGGCGTTAAGGCCCTAGTCTCCATCCCCCATGGATCTGAGAAGAGGGGAAGGAGTGAGTCTGGGAAAGAGAACCCCAGATACCACGGAACCTGAGTTGAGAAGTCCTCTTTGTCATCCAGTGCCAAGTGCTGCTACTAATTAGGGCTCTTTAGAAGAAGCAGTGTTGGTAACAGTGCATTTACCTAGATTGTCATCTTGCAGACCTGAGGCTTTGGAGTGGGTATGAGACAGAGGACAGTCACACCACAGCTGAGTTTTCCTCTTTGTCAACCTTGAGAGGGCTTTTAAGCTGTACTAATATTACTCCTTTCTTACTCCTGTATGTGCTAAAAAAAAAAAAAAGGCTAAATATGGGGACTTATTTACCTCTTCTGTCAACTTTATGTTTGAAATTTTTCATAATAAAAAGTTTAAAAAACTGGGTGTAGAGATTATCTTGGTATTTTCTTTTATTCTTGTGGTTTAATATACATGGGTAACAATGAAAAATATTGATATGTAAATAATGACAAGAATAAATCATTAATATTGTTTCAAGATTTATCCTATCTAATCCTAAAATAAAACTTGTATTCTTTTATTGCTTTGACAAGGTTTTATTGAAATCCGTATCTATTTCTAGCATCAACCTTAGATTATATGCTTATACTCATTCAAACAACAGCAAATAGCAATGAATTAATGCAACTATAACTTACCAGTCTAATGTCATAGTGAAACATAAAATATGAATATGAGAGTATTAAAAATATGTTATTGATTTCCTTCTCTCTCTTTTTATTTTCCCTATCTGTATTTTGGAAATGTCAAAATTATTTTCTGCTTATCATCTAGAGAAGAAGTCAACACACTTTTTTGGTAAAGGGCCAGACAGTAAATATTTCACATATGCGGGCCATGTGGTTCTGTTGCTACTACTCAGCTCTGCTGTTAGAGGGTGAAAGCAGTCACAGATAATATTGAAACAAATGAGTGTGGCCATGTTCCAATAAAATTTTATTTGCAAAAGACAGATCGTGGGCCAGATTTGGTCTGCAGGCTTTAGTTTACTTGTACCTGAACAAGAGGTGTCTATGTGTTAGAATACATTGCTGAGAGAGAGAAAACTTGGATAAGTAGAAAATTACCTGCATTTGAATAGCTGAGATTTGGCTCGCTGGGAAGAAGGGAGGTGGAGTATAAAAAAAAAAAAAAGTTGCATAGTATTATATGCATTAAAAATGTTATATGTGACATATATTTAAGTTATGAATCAAAACAAAAGTCCATGCACCCACCCCCAAATGCAGAAGTAGGCTAGTATTAAATTAAGAACTAGCATTGTAGAAGCTATTCTGCACTGCCCCTAATCCCATCCGCTGTGCCTATAAGCAAAGACATGGACAATTTTAAAAAGAATCTTCATGTACTTTCTGAGTATTTAGCAATGAATTTTTCCACTTACAAATTACTGCCTAGGAAAACAAAAAGATACTTTATTTATCTAAAAGTGTAATATATTTCTGGAGCTGCTTTCCTCGGACACAGCAGGGTCTAGTCCAATATGTGTACAGCATTTTCATTATCCTTGCAAAACTGTGACTATAGAAAGACAATGTGATATTATTTTTATTATTGTTGATATTAATAGAATTGTTCATAATGAGTTGTTATTAATGATGCGATGTTATAAAAAGAATCCTTAATTATTAATGGCATTGATATGACATTATTAATTTTGATATTAAAATGAACATTTCATTATTCCAGATGCAATTATATTGTTAGACACAAGTTATTGCTAATAGATTATACTTTCTGCAGCCTTGTTTTGGCACATGGTAATTAGCTGTAGGTTTATATTGCTGAATAAAAAATTGGCATTGGGATTTTATTTCAGGATAGTAGGGATGAGAACATTAACTCAGTGGAACGGGGCAGGTAAGAAGAATCATTGACCTTACTTTGTTCAGCCCATGTCCATCCTGCTCTGGATGACTTCTCAGTCATACACGCGAAAGAAAAGCATAACTGACAGTACCAGTATGTAAAGATTTGGCTGGTGAAGGGTCTTCTGTCATGTCACATTTTCTACACAGTAAATCAAGAGAAGTCTCTCTTCTGTTCAGCATTGGTTATTAAGATGTGATATTATCCTGTGATTTATATCATGTTGTCACAATGCATTTCATTTTGCTTTGTTTCAATAATACAATGAATTCTTTCATAATTTCTTTCAATTTGCCTCAGGAGTTGTTATATACTCCAGGCTTTTATTTCTTTATATTCTGCTCAGCCTTATTAATACAAGTGAAGAAAGTATATCCCTCCATAATTGCTTATAGCCTGTATAGTGCAATACAGCATATTACCTCATTTTAGATAATTCTTTTGTAGTGGCATGATATTCTAACACTTAAATGCTCTGTGTAGAAGCAAATAGCTTTGCAAATTACTTTATGATCTTGGTTAACTTCAACTGGTTATTCCCACATAGCACTTTAGTCTTTGTCCTTTAACAACCACCCTGCACTTTAAAAATCCTCAGGCACAACTTGAAGGGCAGTTGAACAGAAAAACTAATAGAAAGAATGAAATCTTCTCCAACAAAGCCTAGGGCAGGATTTCCTAAGGCCTCTCTTGCCCTCTCCAAGCCTCCATCCCCTCTTGATCTCAGCACATATAAACACACTTACTTGGAGCCTCTACACCTGTAATGCTCTGATGCCTGCGGTTAGAGAAATCAGATGACCAGCTGATTTGAGACAATTAAGGCAGGTTGAATTTTTTTTTCCCCAGGGTGTAAAAATGTAAAATGCTTTATTTTCTTTTCTGAACAGAACGTCCATCTTGAGGTTGATTCCACTTGATGGCTCAAATCCTTAAGCTAGTCAATTATTGAAAAATTTTAAATTTCAGGTTAAAAAAAATTCTTAGTCATTTAAGATGATGCAAATAGTCCCTGTGAATATTTATTTACTCTTAAATATTTATGATGTAATATTTGATAATACCAAGAAATACATATATGTAAACTATAAAACTAAAAATGAAAGGAAGTCAAATAATTTTTTGTTGGAAGTGTAGTTGACTTACAATATTATATTAGTTTCAGGTGTACAACACAGGAATTCAACATTTATATTTATTGCATAGTGATCACTAGGATAAATCTAGCTACCATCTATTACCATCAAAGTTGTTACATGTTATTAACTATATTCCCTATGCTGTACATTGTATCCCCATGGCTTATTTATTTTATGACTGGAAGTTTGCACCTTTTAATCTTCTTTCCCTATTTTGCCCATGCCCCCCTCCCCCTCCCCTCTGCCAACCACCAGATTGTTCTCTGTATCTATGAGTCTGTTTCTGTTTTGTTTGCTCATTTGTTTTGTCTTTTAGATTCTACATATAAGTGAAATAATGCTGTGCTTGTCTCCCTCTGTCTGACTTATTTCACTTAGTCTAATACCCTTTAGATCCATCCGCATTATCACAAATGACAAGATTTCATTTTTTTATGGCTGAGTAAATCTCCATTATATATATGTATATGTATATATATATATATATGTATATCTCACATCTTTTTTATCATTTGTTTGTTGACGGACACTTAGGTTGCTTCCGTATCTTGGCTATTGTGAATAACACTGCAATGAACATAGTAGTGCATATATCTTTTCAAATTAGTATTTTTGTTCTCTTTACACAAATACCCAGGAGTAGAATTGCTGCATCAAATGGTAATTCTATTTTTATTTTTTGAGGAACCTCCGTACTGTTTTCCATAGTGGCTGCAGCATTTCTGCATTCCCACCAATAGTGTGTGAGCGTTCTTTTTTCTCCATATCTTCGCCCACACTTATTATTTCTTATCTTTTTGATAATAGCCATTCTGACAGATGTGAGGTGATAGCTCTTTGTGGTTTTGATTTGCATTTCCCTGGTGATCAGTGATGTTGAACATCTTTTCATGTGTCTACTTGGCCATCTGTATTTTTTCATGGCAGGTTGAATTTTTGTCTACACACTTAGAAGAGTACTTCTGTTAAGTAGTTTTTGAAGACTTGTTGCTTCTTTTGTGTCTTTAGTAATCAGAAACTTATCATGAGAGGAAATTACAACTGGCTAGAAATTGCAGTAGAGTCCTGTATAAAGTAAGCTTTGAAATTCCTTTTACATTCTTATTTTCAAGATAAAAATATTACTATGATATTTGATGACTTATTCAAGGTAAAAATTTCACTATTGAATTTGGTGATTTTAAAAAATTTCCTTTAAAAATAGAATAAAAGAACAATGAAGAAAAACATTTTATTTTCCTCATAAAAATAATTATAAAACTGTTAATATACTTTAAAATAGTTCAGCATAAACTATCTGAGATACTGTTTAAGCCATACTGGAGGGACAAGTCATTATTTAATCAGGAAATCTCACATCATGGATAGTCACCATGTATTTAATCAGAAAGAAGACCACTGTCCAGAGGTAGCTATTAAAAGTACTTTGAGTATCTTTATCTTTCATCAAGACCAGAGGCTTTGCTGATTTGTGTAGAGCCTAAAGGAGAGATGGGTTTTCACTGGTGATACTGGTGGCTTATTAATTAGAATAAAGGATATTATAGTGGCCGTGATAACACTAACATTATTCAATATAAATGCATTTGCAGGAATATTGTAGCCATTTCTCCATCCTTGCATGGACACAGCATACAAGTTCATGGGTCGCTGTCTGTGCCCTTAGGTATGGCAACGTGGACTTCTCACTAAGCTTTCTGATGTGCTGCTGGGTCTTCTCGGTTCTCTGACTCTGACAAAGGGTTAATTAAATTCTGCTACTAGAATAACATTTCATTTGCCTTAGGCAAACTTTTTGTGCAAGGGGTTTTCCGAGCTTTGGAGAACATGAGGACATGAAACTTGGAGGATTGACTATAATGACAGTTTTGTGATTTCTTATTAATAAATATCTGTGTATGTTGCTATTATTACAAACCTGGTAGCAAGTTGTGGGGAGTAGCTATTTACCTACTTCAAATTCTCTGTGGCTTTCAAGATATATGGAAAAGAACCTGGTAAGTTTGTATAACCAAATTACTTTATGGCAGTTCACAAACAATAAAGTGGGAAAATAAAATACAAAATAATCTGGATTTCACTGTATCTATGGTACACAAGGTGTTAATTTTCATCATTTCAGCTTGAAATTTAGGATAAAATTTGTCTATCCTAGATGTCTGGTTTATACATCCCCACTGATCCCTCCCCTTAGTTGACGTAATGGAGCTTTTCCTCAGCTTCAGTCATTTTGTTTTATTCTCTATCTCTTTGGTATGCTCTTGGGGCACAGCTATGCTAATGGATTCAGTTGGCTGGAGGTCAGGACTCTTGTAATTTGTGTCCTCCTGAGGGCAAAGGAGAAAGCCTGGCTTTCTTATAACAAAAAGGTAGAGTTATCTAATAAACAGCATTGTGTTTGGGAAGCTGTAATTATGGTTATGGAATTATTTAATTTAGATTCCTACATCTGTGTTTCCTATATCATATAATCAAAAATGCATTCTTATTTTACATTACTGTTACACTGTATTTCCCAAGTGATTTACATTCATAAATTAGCTTCTGTATGTGGGATTTTGATGTGAAATGAGGGTAGTGATGGTCTTCCCTCACTTCCATGGGGAAGGTTAAAAAATAATATATTCCAAAGGTTAAAAAATAATATATTTTTATATCATCAGTTGTTCCCTGATTGATTCTTCACCTAGATTTTCATTTGCACAATTTCATTCACTGCTAAAGTAGATAAAATGGTTTGAGTGTTACATAACACTACTGTAACTACAAACAAGTAATTATAAAGATGAAATTGTTTATTTTATTATGAATCAGTCTTTCCACTTGGTAAATAGTTTGTATATTCCCAATGGCCACCACCATTTTTACTGAAGATTGAGAGGTAAACTGTCTAGACCAGCCTTGGGTCCACGGTAAGGTTACAAATTTTAGCACTTCCTATAAACAGAAGAAAAAGTCCAAAATCTCAGTTGAAAATGGGCAAAAAATATGAACAGATAATTGACGGAAAAATAAATGCAAATAGTCCTTTAACATACGAAAAGATGCTCATCTTTACTATAATATGAGAAATGCAAATTAAAACTACACTAAGCTATCACTTCATACTTATCAGATTGACAAAAATAAAAGTTTTACAATATACTCCATTGATGAGGCCATGGAGAAGTAGGCACCCACACATTATGGCGGGGGGAGATGAAAGAGTACAGCACCTACGGGGAATTTAGCAACTGCATATGTATTACACTGTGAGCCAGAAACTTTACTTCTAGGAATTTATCCTGAAATCGCATTGGAAAAATATGAAATCCTATATGCAAAGGCTATTTGTTGTGACATTATTTATAATAACAAAAGGTGAGAAACGTTACACATGCCCATCCATAGAAAATGGATTGAGTAGAAGATGGTGCTGTACAGTGATACAGTAGTAAAATTAAAAAAAAGGAAAAAGAAAAGAAAAAAGAAATGAGGAGCATCACTATGCAGTTGACATAGAGTGATCTCCAAAATAAGAGATTTATAATTACACCCAAAGCAATGTATGCTTGTATGGAATTTAATATTTTCTGTTCATGATTCAAACAAATCAACTGTAAATAGACACCTTTGTGACAATTAGGAAAATTTTAATATGGACTGGGTATTAGATAATAGTAAGAATCACTGTTATTTTTGTGAGATGTAATAATGATGTGATAGATTAGAAAAAATACCCTTATTGCTAGAGATGCATAACGGTGTGTTTATAGGTAAAATGGCATAATATCTGAGATTTGCTTTAATAAACTCCAGAAGAAGAAGTAGGATGGGTTGTAAATGAAACAAAAATTGGAAAAATATTGATAATGCTTTGAAACTGGAGTGGTGAGTAAATACGAGTTTATTAAAATTTTCATTCTTACGTGTATGTTGGAAATTTTCCATAATAAAATGTTTTGAGAAGTGAGCATTTAGGCATCCTGTACTTTCTTATATAATCCAATAAGAATGAGTCATTTAAGCTACAGGAGAATTATTTCAGCATGAAAAATGTGTTCCACCTGCCTTAAAAACAAAAACTCTCTGCCCATGGTGGAGAAATAAAATGTAAAGAAAATCAGCTATCTTGGCAACAGTATTCACGGGACTGATGATAGAATTCCATAGACAAAAATACGCTTCCTTGTTTCTTTTTTCATTCATAGTCATATGGACAAACCCAAAGGGTACTAGAGTCAATATTTTTGGATTCCCAAAAAGTAACATGTTATAACTATGACTCTGTAGCCTCCTTCCTCTGCTTCAGCTGTCCTTTCTTTTGAATGTGTTTTCAGTGGGCAAGGATATTCCAACTGAAAAACCAAAAATTGTGATATGTTCAAAGTTGGCTGAGAAATGCCATGGCCTCAGGTCTAAACAGCTAGCCAATGTGGCTTTACCTTCACTATTGGTAAACTGGTTGCCGGTAAAAACATTCCACTCATTTCAAACTTGCTGGTTTGTATATTGGATGCCAACAAACAAACTTATCTGAGTATTCTTATGATAAAATTAAATAATGGTGTTGCTAAGATAGGCATAAGTTGTTGATTCAATAACAATTCTCAGGAGAATTGATGTTTGGCATAATACAGTTTCTCAATAGAATTAATATTTGGCATGCCCAATCTTTGTTCCAAAGTTAAAACAAGAATACTCCATTTTTTTCTCTTTGCATTCAATAGTCAGGTTTTGTTGTTTATTTTTTCAGAAGAACAAAAACATGTCATTAAAGGGAATGACCCTTTAGGTGTTTATTATTAATGAGGGTAGTGTTACTATTATACAGCAACTCATTTTTAGCTATCCTTTAAATACTTTGCTTTGGAATCTGAATTTATTAATGACAGTTTTCTACAGCTGAAAGTAAAGTATATAGTTCAAGCAAGGAAGGAAATTTGACATTTCAAGATCTGGTACTAAACCAAGATTGATTTTAAGTCTGCCTATCAATAATAGATCAATAATAGAAACTTGCCTGATTGAAAAAAACTGTGTCAAGTTCCATCAATATTTCGTGGGTTGCTCTTTTTCTTTCACATTTATTGTCCAGTTAAATTCTATATAATAGGCATATAGTTGTGAATAGTTATTAGAATAGCACCTTATCAAAATAACTTCAAGATTGTTTGTAAAATAGTACTATTTCTATTATTTCCATTTGTTTTAATAACTAAGGTTTGGCAAAAGTAGAATTCTTGGGAAGAGGAAAAGAAAGAAAACTCTAGCAAAACCAAACTGCAAATAAAAGAATGTACTTTTAGGCAATGGTATTTATAGTGATTCATTGTGAGTTTTTAATAAAAAATTATCTCAAAGTACTTAATCCTGATTTACTCTTGTTTAACAAAAAATATAGTTTTTCAGCTGAGCTACAGGGTTTTAAATTGTGGAGCTGATTTATAATGGGCAAACAGAGGAAAAGGTGTTTTTAATAGAAAGGTAATGTTGGAATTGCAAATGATGAATTCTATGCATTTCCCCTGTGTTCAGACCGTGTCTCACTGATTAAGACTTGACTCAGGTGTAATCTTGATGGGCTGTTGGGTGTGTTGTTGGGCAGGTGAGCAAGGGGAGGGAGTCGGAACCTGTCTTATATGTGATAGGCAGATTTATTCCATTAATTAAAATATATGAATCCCAGAAACATTTCTAATTAAGCAAATTTTTATTAAATGACTCATCAATTATAAAATTGGAAACAATTATTCAATATTGAAATTAAAACCTTAGAAGTCATCAATTCTAACTCACTATGGAACACATGAGTCTTTCTATAATTCAATCCAGGAATTATTTAGCTTCATATATTTTCAAGATTGTGTTTATTGGTGGAAAATACAAAAAAATAAGTTCATATAAATATTTATGATCCATCTTGTTTCAAGTTGACCAAAATTTGAATCTTGCTCTCAAGAAGCCTCCTTCTAGGTGGGATTATACACACCCACCCACCCACACCCACACACACACACAAATCATGACATAAAATTAAATGTGGTAAAATAAGTACAAATTAAAGTCCTAAAAGAGTATATGGATGCTCTCAGCCAGAACTAAAGCTGGAGACTGGAAGAAGATTCACAAACAAGAAATATTGTTTAACTTGGGCTTTCCTGGCGGAGTAGGTTTTCAACAATAAAGAGGGTGAGAATGCAGGGTAGCAAAAGGTCATTTAGGCTGAGATCCCAAACCCTTGAAAGTGCAAAAAGGCACAGAAATGAACTTATCTGACCTGTTCAGGGAACAGTGAACAGTTCTGGGTGTCTTGGAATAAGAGCTGTGAAAAGCTAACCTGAGAAAGATCATTTATGGACAGACTACGAAAGGCCATAAGAGGCTTTTGAGTTTTTCTTTAAGAAACAAGACTGTTGAATGAGAGAATGTGGTAACTAAATCTGTGGTTTAGGATTAGGAGGCAGCAAGAGGAAAGGATTGGAGAGAGTGCGCTGAAGGCAGGACTCACAGAAGGACAGCTGGGGTCATGCCCGCATGGGAAAATAGGCTCAGAAGAAGCGGCAGAGATGGGAGGCATTGCTGAGGCCTTGCAAGTGATGAGGTAAGAAAAGCAGATGAGGGCACCTGGGTGGCTCAGTTGGTTAAGCAACTGCCTTCGGCTCAGGTCATGATCCTGGAGTCCCAGGATCAAGTCCCACATCGGGCTCCCTGCTCAGCAGAGAGTCTGCTTCTCCCTCTGACCCTCTCCCCTCTCATGCTCTCTCTCATTCTCTCTCTCTCAAATAAATACATCTTAAAAAAATCTTAAAAAAAAAAGTGGATGAAAGAAGAGAAATGAGAAGATGGCAAAGTTGTTAAAAGAGATAGAGAAAAAGAAAGAGGATCCCTGATAAAAGCTCCCTTTGAGGACTAATGAGTTTGCTGTGTTGCTAGACCATGCAGGTGGGGTTCTTTCTCTTTCTTTCTTTCTTTCTTTCTTTTTAAGATTTTATTTATTTATTTGAGAGAGAGAAAGAGCGTGCACATGAGGAGCAGAGGGAGAGGGAGAAGCAGACTCCCCTCAGAGCAGGGAGCCCCATGTGGGGCTCAATCCTAGGCCCCTGAGATCATGACCTGAGCCGAAGGCAGAAGCTTCACCGACTGAGACACCCAGGCGTCCCAGGTGGGGTTCTTTCAAATATAGTCAGAAATGAGGATCTCAGGAGAGAGATGAGGCCTGAAAATGCAGATGAGAGTCGAGGGTGAATGGGAGATGGTTGAGGTCATGCGGACAGGAAAGAACTACCTGGACTGAAAGTCAGGAGGAGTGAGTTTTACACCTGTCATCAGATGGTGTTGGGGTAGGTCACCTCTCCCCTGGGCCACAGCTTTACACATCTACAAAACGGCCTTGTCTACTTCCCAGGTGATGGCAGCAATCACATAGGTTGGTGACTTTAGAAGTTCTTTATAAGATACAAAACACAATACAGACATAGTGTAGTTGAGAGATCCTGAAATATTAAACATTTGTCATCCACCAGATGAATTATCCATTTAATGTTTTCATCTAGAATTAGATACACGTGAATATGCTTTTTAACTTTTCAGTTACATACTAAACCCCTTGAACTCATTTTTCTCTACATGTATGAAATCTGTATTGTGCTTTGCAACATCCAAGACATTACATTGGACAACAGAAAAAGGGTAATGTGGAGTCCAAACCAGGAAAACAATGAAGCCTTTGCCCTCGGGAAGCTTTCAATTAAGCTGGCACTGAGAGCATGCTCACGGTGGGGGGAGGGGGCATGTTAAGAATGAGACAGGGCAGAGCAACTGAAAGGCCACGTATGTATGTCCTGAGGGAATGCAGAGCAGACACAGTCAGGTGGCTGGGAGTTTTACAGGAAAGCATTTAGGCAGTGAATTATGTTCAGTCCAAATTGTAAAAGGGGGTGTGAGGCATGGAATCCTAGAGAGAAGGAAAGAAGGTGCTCCAGGCATTTGTTACAGTCTATTTATTCAGGTAATAGCCATGCTAATGAAGACTGCTGTTGCCTGTAATCACTGCTGTCTACCGGCAGTCTGGGAGCAGGGCGTGCGCAGAAATCATGGAGGAGCTCAAGCCTTTCATCTGAGGGTTCTGCCTCAGGAGGTCTGGGACATATATCCCAGCCTTGTATTTTTTTTAACTCTCCAAAGTGATTTTGATGTGTCCCGGCCCCTGGCTAGATACCGCTATGAAAGGGATGCCCAAAGTCGTGTGAATACTAACTTTACATGGGGGATTTAAACATTCTAAAATGCAGGCCATATCCCAGACCAAGGAAATCACAATATCTGGGGGTGAGGGAGGAGACATGGTCATCAGTGTTTTTCAAGCTCCCCAGGTGATTCTAGTGGGCAGACAAGTTTGGGAACCACTGCAATTTCCCTTCTCCCTCAATCCATTCCCCAGAAGGAGGAGAAACTCATACATGAGTAAAGAAAAAAAATGAACTCCCGAAATCCATGCATACTAATGTGTTAAACAAAGGAGTATCTATCCAAAAAGGGGCAAACATCCCTCTATGACTGTCTTCCTTATTGGCATCTGGATATCTTGGCTCCTCCAACTCTTAAAAAATATTTTGTGCTGCTCTTCCTTCACTTCTCCAAAATAGTTAGTGCCTCGGAAGTGGCCTGGAGCTTATCCCACGAGGGAAATGTTATCCTTCTCTTTTCTTTAGAGGAACAATCAGGAAAAGAACAGAGGACTAGTGAAAGGAGTTATGGAGCATTCAGGACCAACGACTTAGATAATTTTAACTGTATACGAAGATGATGTATTATTTAATAAGTTCACCAACAGATAATATAAACAGTTGGCCACATATGGAGATGCATAATTCTAGCTACTTTTAGATAGGACTAACCACTAAATCCACACTTAGATCTTCTTACATCATAGCTTCTGGTAGTTCCCATTTCCTTGTGCAGTGGAAAGTTTTCCTGGATTTGCTTCTTCCAGAAAAGAACTACTAGAAGTAGCTACAGAGAACACTGTATTCTTCATATCTTTAATGGCACTAGTTCCTTTGTGATTTCAGTTTCTTCTGTAGTGATGAGTTCGCACCAAGTTAAGAGTCGAAGTGATTCAGAGCCTAATTAACTTTTTGTTCCAAGGGTCCTGGGAATCAGATCAAATGTGAGGTAGAGTTTCTTGAGTCTGTTATAACCCCCAGTCTTGTAATCCTGAGGGTCTAGTGTTAGCCAGAGAAATACTCATAGTATCAAGGAAAGACTGTCACCCCACCCCCAATTTCTAATCCATCTTTATGTTCCTCTATCATCCTTGGACTTGAGGAAGAATTCAACAAGAATGGCTTCTATCTTTAGATTTAAGGCTACCCACTAAAGTAACTACCTTATATTGAAATATTTCCAAGAATAGTTTGGGAATGTTATTTAAAATCATTCACCATTGAGGAAACAAATGTTCTTCTACTGGGAGGTTACAGGCAAGTAAGATTGTTTTCAGTCATGTCTGAAGTTTTGCATCTGTCACCTGTGTCCTCATCTTGGTGGTAGGAGACTTGTAAGATGTGAGATTCCTGTAATATCAGATCCAAGGATCCTAGTAGTGAGTGGATGGGACAGTGGAGACTGTCACACAAGATTACACACAGGACAAGCTGGGCGCAGTCAGTCCTGAGGGATCAGGGGCATAATTTAGAATTTGAACTCCAAGAGAGATATTCTTGCAACATAAGGGAAAGCCCTATGTCTTGCGTCATTTGTGCTGCTCTAACAAAAATAGAGTTGGTGGTTTATAAAATGGTTTATAAAATAGAAATTTATTTCTCACAGAAACTGGCAAGTTTGAGATCAGGGTGCCAGCTCTTGGTTAGGTTCTGATGAGAAACCTCTTCCAGGCTTGCAGATAGCGGTCTTTGTGTTATGTCTTCACTTTGCAGAAAGAGAGGAAGCAATCCCTCTCCTGACTACTTATAAGGTCACTATTCCCACCATGAGGGCTTCACCCTCATGACCTAATTATCTCCACAGGCCCCATCTCCAAATACCATCACAGTGGTTTCAACAGATGAATTTTGAAGGGGCATACATTCAGTGCACAGCACCCTACATGTGAAATTCTGCAGGACTTATTGGTCAACAGAAGAAACATTCAAAATCGTGAGGGCCACAAAAGAGAGAAGCAGATACTGTTAGCTCAATAAACACAGAACCTTTACTACTAAAACAACAGAAACAAAAAACAAACAAAAACCCAAAAACAGAAACAAAAAAAACCAAAAACACATGTGGGCATGGGCTCCTGGGACTCTGGGAAGATAAATGCAAACTTGCGTGTTTGAGAAAGCAGGTCTAGGCTGTTTTTGAGAGTCCTGCAAGAGCACACTCTTTCCGAGGAGTTTATTTAGAGATTTAATGGAACTCAGTAATAAACTTTGCTTGAATGCAGAAGGGACAAGCTTTTGCAGTGGCTCACTGCATGGCGGGTCAATAAAAATGCATATCATAATTCCCTGAGTATGAAGAGATTTATGTTATAGAATCTCAACATTGTAAAGATTATCTTTGTAAGAACTTTTGAGGCCAGATCTAGATGCTAGCTAAGTTCATTCATTCATCCATCAACCATCCATTTATTCATTCAATCACTCTCTCATTTATTCATTCACCAGATATAAGATGAGGACCTAGAGATGTCACTCCTAATGCCATTCTGTTTATATAATCTAACTGGACCCTCCTGCTGGGAAGAGAAACTTAACTAGTGCTTTTAGGTGATACGAACTAATAGTCTCTTTTATGACAACCTAGAGGATAGCTGATACGAACTAATAGTTTCTTTTATGACAACCTAGAGGATACAGAGGTCCATAAAAGTCAGGTGGCCCACTATACACCTAGTAGAATGGCCCAAATCCAGAACACTGACAGCACCAACTGCGATTGAGGATGACAAAAGGACCTCTCATTCATTGCTGGTGTTTCTTACAAAACTAAACACGCTCTTACCATATAGTCCAGCAATTCTATTCCTTAGTATTTATCCAAAGGAGTTGAAAACTTATATTCACACAAAAACCTGCACACAGATGTTTTATTAAACATCTTTATTCATAATTGCCAAAACTTGGAAGCAACCAAGATGTCCTTTCATAGGTGAATGGATAAATAAATTGTGGCACATCCAAACAACAGAATATAATTCAGCACTGAATGAGCTATCAAGTCATGAAGAGACATGGAAGAAACTTAAATGCCTATGACTAAGTGAAAAAAGTCAATCTGAAATGGCTACATACTCTAAGATCCCAACTATACGACATTCTGAAAAAATACAAAACTATGGAGACAGTAAAAAGATCAGCAGTTGCCAGGGGGTAGAGGCAGGGGTGGCATGAGTGGGTAGAACACAGAGGATTTTTAGGGCAGTGAAACTACTCTATATGGTACTAAAATGATGGGTACATGTCATTATAGGTTTGTCCAAACCCATAGAATGTACAGCACCAAGAGTGAACCATAAAGCAAACTATAGACTTTGGGTGGTAATGATGTGTTGATGTAGGTTCATTGATTGTAACAAAGGTCCACTCTGATGGGGAACATTGATAATAGGGGAAACTTTGCATGGTTAGGAGAAGACGGTACTTGGGAAATCTCTGTCCTTTCTGCTCAGTTTTGTTGTGAACCTAAAACTGTGTTTAAAAAAGTCTTTTTGGGGGCTCCTGGTTGGTGCCGTAAGTTAAGCGTCCAAGTCTTGGTTTCAGCTTGGGTCATGATCTCAGGGTCCTAAGGTCGAGCCCCGCATGGGGCTCCACACTCAGCATCGAGTATGCTTGAGATTCTCTATCCCTCACCCTCTACCCCTTCTGCTTGTGCTCTCTCTCTCTCTCAAATAATAAATACATAAATTTTTAAAAATAAATACATAAAATAAAAACATCTTTTTTTTTTTTTTTGAAAGCAAGTGACTGCTGTTCATGATGGTATGCCTAGAGTCCCTTGGATGTCACTGGCTCAGGGAGAGTGCACTGTCAAGGGAAGTGAACTAATATTAATCTATATTCAAGGAGTGGGGCAGTCCAAGAGAGCAGAACATCAGAGAACATTGGTTTCTGGAAGAGGCAGAGACCCAAACAATTATATTTATTGAGCAGTCACCCGAGAGTAGTCCTCTGATGGTGGCAGGAGGAGAGTTGCTTTAGAAGCATAGATCTTTGACAAAATCGGCCTAGGAAGCAGGGTCATCCCGCAGGACTAGAAAGTACCAACAGTTAGGCATGTCCTGTTGAATGTCATTAACTCCAAGGAATAAGAATGAATGGTGAAAATAATCAGGAAGTCAAAACAGGTTACTTATATCAGAAGAAAACTCAGACCCATACCAGGTTTGCTCATGACATTGGATGACAAAAGACAATAGAGTAATATATCCAGAGCTCTGAGGTAAAAAATGTCGTATACAAATGCTCTGTAGCTAGAGAAGTCTTTCACATAGGAAGGCGATGGAAATATATTGTCAATGAAATGGCATGCAATTATATCGGGTGGGGATGAAATATTAGTATAGAGAGTCAGGACAAGATAAATAATAACAGTGTCAATTTAATAAATATATACCAAACTTGGTGTACTGCGGACATTACTTAGACAGCCAGTCACTCTCCTTAGACGTCTTCCGACCTCCCTGTCATGTTGTCATGTCCTCGCACATATTTCTAGAATAGGGCCAAACTCCCAGCCTTTCTCCTTCTCCGTTTTCAGTCAGGGGTAGTTTCTCCTTCTTTCTAAGTCTCCTTCAGGGTATGGTTGCCAGATTTAACAACAACAAAAATTATGGGATGCTTGGGTATATTTGAATTTCAAATAAATAATGAATAATTCTTTCTCTTTCTTTCTCTCTTTTTCTTCTTTCTTTCTTTTCTTTCTTTCTTTCTTTCTTTCTCTTTCTTTCTTTCTTTTTTTATCTGTTATTCATCTGAAACCCAAATTAAACTGAGTTTTTGGTGTTTTATCAAGAGACTTCTCTCTGTTCCAACCCGTGTCTCTCCAGGATACTTCACCAAACTAACTTAAGCTCTTGGAATTAAAAGTGAACTTGGGAGGAAATTGTTTTCAGGTGAATTCTGCTTTCACCCAATCCCGAAGTAGTAAGCACATAGCCTGGTTTCATGGCTAATAGGTGAAGGCAAAAGGGGAAGACCCAGTGAAAACTTTAATAGATCAGAAAAATGTTTCTCATTACCTTGACTCTCTAATTGTGGGAAATTTCTATGTAAGAAATATAATGTTGGAGATGGTAGGGCAGGGAGGAAGTCTTCCAAATTTTGTCCTTCAATGCATACCAAGGCTTTTTAATAACACATAATGGTAGCACACAACCTGAATAAAATACATTGTTTTCCACTCATGAAATGAATTATTCACAGTCTCTGTGTTGGTGCTGACTTGATCCGTGTTTCTCACTTCTTAGCACCAGTTTTCAGTGTGAAATAAACCAGATGCTCTTTTAAAAACATATTCCTAAAAATCCATGATTTTAAAAAGGCAATAGATAATTTTTTTGGAAAAGCACAAAAAGGAAAAGGATTTTGTTTTTTTAAAGAGGCAGATAAATGCAAAGAATTTCTGATCGAGTTTCACTGATGACTTCTGCCGGCAGAGTTCAGTCAGAGACCTCGGAGGGCTTCTTCAGCCAGTGTTTGCAATGTCACTACCACGACAGCACCCCAAGTCCCTGATCGTTGTCTTGTGAATGCAGATGTTGTTCATGAGGGATTCTGGATGTAAATCTGTCACTACTGCACAACAAATAATCCAAAGTACGCGTCTCCTACCAGTGGGCAAGTAACGTATTTTTCACACATAGGCACAAAGCACTCATTACCTGACTCTGATTTGTTTCATCTACTGTGTTTCTCCCATGTGCTGTGACTGTCTTTGAGTCAGCAAGTGACTTTATGTGTGTCTATCTTTTAAAATTAACATGTCCAAGTTGGAGCTGCTGAACCTTCCTTTATCCTAGAATCCGCTGGATCCCCAAGCTCTTTTTGTAGTCATGGGGACCATTCTCTACCGAGTTGCTTAAGGCATGTAATCCGAGAGCTGCCCTTGATTCTTCTCTCTGTCTCACCCCTCACGTCCAAACCTTGAACAAGTCCTATCAACTCAGTCTCCAAAATATATCTTTGATTATCTCTGTGGCCATGTTTCCCACCTGGACCACAGCGATAACGTCCAGAAAGGGCTCCCTGCTTCTTTTCTTGCTCCTCTGTTATCCATTTTTCAAACACACACAGAATAAGTTTTAGCAATGTGAATCAGATTATGTTACTTCCTTGCATAAAACCTTCCAACGGCTCCTCTTGCTTTTCTAATAAAACCCAAACTCCTGTAAGTCCTGTCCCATCAGGTGTCTGAGTACCTCTCCAGCTTGATCTCACAGACACCGTTCCCCAGTCACATTAACCTCTTTTCTTATCTTCAAATACAGCAAGTCCTTTTCCACACTTCAGAAACTTGGCACTTGCCACTTCCTCTGCCTAAAATGTGTTTCCCAGCTTTTTCACTGATTGCTTATTCTTATTCTTTGCTCAGAAGTTACCTCCTATAAGAGGCATTCCAGGTGAGCTACCTTAAATTTGGTCTTCACTTTACTTCATTTTAGAACTACCCCCTCCCATCACTCTTGTCTCCCTCATCACCCTCAGTAACAATCTATTTCTTTTTCTCCATGTCTTATTCATCACTGTATTCCCAACCCTTAGCATAGTATATATATCACATAATAGGTGCTGAGTAAATATCTGTTAAACGTGTAAACTCCTTAATGCCTACTGTATTGGCCTGTAAACTATGAACCTCTAGGAATGGTAGCAAAGGGATGGAAATGATATTAACAAGGCCAACCAGGGGAATCAATGTTCCCTACCTGATCCCAAGAGATGTGATATTCTTTTTTTTTTTTAAGATTTATTTATTTGAGAGAGACAGACACAACGTGAGAGGGGACACAAGCAGGGGGAGTGGGAGAGGGAGAAGCAGACTTCCCACGGAGCAGGGAGCCTGATGCAGGACTCGATCCCAGGACCTTGGGATCATGACCTGAGCCGAAGGCAGCCTCTTAACCGACTGAGCCACCCAGGCGCCCCGAGATGTGATATTCTTAAATCTCGGGCTTCCCAAATGATTCTAGAATTCATGGTTATTTTTTCTTTGGAGTCATGGCTAAGCAACATTTTGTTTCTTACCAGGAGAAAAAGTTGGCAGCTGTCAACAGCATCCATTTTCAGCAGAGTTCATAGGATTGTTCTCTAAAGACCTTACCTATGACTGGAACTGCAATTCTCATTTTGGACTTAGCAGCTGTCTAAATCATATTTCATAAACTTCCTGATTCCTAGAGGCATTTTTATAGGGTGTTTTGGTCACAAACAAAGTTGTGCAATTTCATAGATTTATGTGTAGTAAGCTTCTAATTGGGGTATTGATTTTTAAATCTCTATAACTATTTATTTTAGATGCAATGAAGCATTATCATAAATAATTGAAACTCAGATAACAATGTCTAAACAAATTACAAAGAACATAGAATGATTTAAGATAAGTTTTATTGCATTTACCATCCACTAGTCCACAAAATGTAACAGTTCGCCGTTAACAGCTGTGCCTACAGAATAAAATAGATGGTAGTGTACATGTAATTTTGACCTCAGTTATGCCTATAGACTATTTTTAAAATTTCTACATATTTAGGTGTTGTACGCAAACAATGAATCATGGAACACTACATCAAAAAAAATTTCTACATATTTAATAAGTAAAAATGATAAATAATACATGTATAGCATTTTCTATAGTGGCTTTTCTTATCCATCCATCCAGGCATTTAATAAATACTTATTGAGCCACCATCATGTCCCAGGCCCTAGACTAGATGTGGAAGGCCCAATGGTAAATAAGGCAGATGGTGTCTGTTTCCTCCTGGAGTATAATATAGCAGAGAGGTCACATAACATTGCATGACTTTATGCAATTTGCTGAATCCATGAAATTGGAGGATATAGTATATTGTGTGGGGAAAAGGTAAGGTGGTAAGTCAAGACTTCTTGGAAGAAATAGGTCCTATTGAGGCAGAGTGTGGGAGAAAGGATTCCAGGCAGAGGGAAGAGCATTTAGAGAGGCTCAGAGGCAGGAGGGAGCATGGCTAGAAAAACTGGAAGGAATACAGGACCATAGATGGAAAAGAGGAAGGTGCAAAGATATTTTCAAAGGGTCCACATGATGCAAGGTCTTATGAGTCTAATTAAAGAGTTTGGACTTATTATAAAGACAATGGGTTTCAACTGGGAGTAATGTGATCAGATTTATGTTTTAGAAGGTCTTCTCTGGATGCATTATGACAAATGGATGGGAGGGAGAGAAGACACTAGGTGAAGAAGTTGCCAAAAATAAAATCACTTTTAGTCAAAAATATAATGGGGTAAATTAAAATTAAAAATAAAATGCAATGACAACTCCAGACAGATGGTAAGGTTCACAGAGCCAAACTTGGATTAAAATGCATAAAATATATAAAATGTGATCTAATCAAATGCAAGATGTATGCTAAATTCATGTTCTACTGAAATTTAAGATGCTTAAATAAGGAAATAGAAAAGTAGAGCAAGTAAAACCACATTACCACAATTACTCAGTGCCATCCCATGTAGCCATATAAAGTACATTTTCCTTTAATAGGAGAGTCCAAATGGTCACTGCTGCGTAGCCTGCAAACCCAGGAAGACAGTGGCATCAGGTTCTGTGGCGTTTCTCAACCAGCAAGCACCCTTACAGCATTAACTCCTCCTTCCGCCTGGTATAGAGAAATCATCAGGATCTTATTGTTCCATAGAGAATCCTGGGCAAAACTATTTGATCCCAGATAATTAGTTAAGGGTGTTATATAAGGAGATGTGTTTTGTTCTTTTTCTGAACAATGTCACTAATATGCAGACCTTCACCTTGGGCACCAATGACACGGTGTTAAGATGCCTTAGTTTAAAATGGAGATAATGTATTTCCTTAAAAATTTTACCACTGTAAAACAGTGGTAAAACGACAACTGTTTTGACTTACTCCTTTACCACTTTATTCAACTTTCTCTAAAGAAAGGAGAAATACTTTAAACACACCTTCAAACCTGTATAGATAGGCAGGGCAAACTTCTAACAGTATGAATTGAAATAAATTGTTAAGTGTATGTTCAGTTCCAGATTTTGAAGCAAAAATAACTTTGAACATTTTGGGGCTAGAATTAACAAATATTATAGAATTTCCTTCCCACATTTGAAATTTTAATTTCATAGTATTTTCAGTCCTCTGGGCTGAAACGAGGACCAGATAATATTTTAGCAAAAAAGGTGTTTTGTTTTCACGCTTTCATCATGCAAAAATAACCCAACTAATTTAGCCCTAACTTTCAAAAAATATTCAGTTTCATACAGAAATCAACTATGTAATTCTCAGGCCAAAAGGAATATTTATCAGAAAAGTCTGAAGCAAAGATTTTTATAAAAATATACTCTTCCATAAAGTTTTATTTTCAGTCATTTTTGACATGATGTAAATGAATTACTGCATTATTGCCTACTAGTTGTCTCTTATCCTTGATCTGCCAGGATTTTGTAAGATTTTTTTCTATAAATTTTGATCATTTAAGTTAAAAACCTGAGACCATGCTCAAATATTGTAATTTTATAATAATTCATAAAAATAATAGCAGTTGGCATTTATGTTGTGCTCCCAAAATGCCAAAGACTGTGCTAAATGCTATGTACACATCATCTCTTTTAGCTGTACCACAATCTTAGGAGGGAAGTGTAATTATTATCTTCAATTTACAGTTAAGGAAACTAACTGAAAGGGATTAAATAATTTGTACTGAGCTACCGTGTTAGTTTGTGATGGAGCCAAGATTCCCCTACCCTCTGCCTCTCTGACTCTAGAATTCACTCAAAGGTGGCACCTCCTTCAGAAACAGCCCCTGGCATTGCCCCAGTTAAAGCAGTCAGAGTGAGTAGGAACAAAAACAAGGGTGATGAGATACTATCATATATTATAGTAGGTATAGATGAAAAACTGAATACCCAAACCCTCTGATAAATTACATAGCCACAGGAATTATCCATTGTGTTAAATTCTATAGTGGATTAAATCAACAGATTTTTAAAAGCCAAATCAAAATTATTTATGGCATTTTAATACTGGCAGAAAGTATCAGTTCAATAATAGCAATATATCAACTTAATTGTTAGGATACTTTGGCTGAAATCTCAAGCCATCAGTGGCCATTCTAAAGATTTTGGATCAGCACAGAAAATATGCTTTATTCAGTTTCCCTTAGGATTTTCACTCAACCAGCTATTCTGAGCACCTCTTCTAAGAGGATATTGGCATTGTTTTAAGGGTTAGAATGAGGAACATTCAGGTGAGTAGTAAATGGATCCTGACCTCAAGGAACTTATATCCCATATTTAGGATCAGGTGATTAAAACATACAAGGGAATTGCAAAGTACAGATTGCTAATAATAAAATTATTAATAAATCCCAAAGAATGTGAAGGAGAAAACAATTAATTCTGCCATGAACAGCATGGTCTATAAGGACACATGATTTGCTCAGGGCTGGGCTCTGACTTTCTTTCCACACTTCCCCTTGCTCACTTTGCTCTTGCTACACTGAGGCCATGTATCTGTTTCATGAAAACTCTGAGCTCAGGGACTTTATATGTATTCTTACCTCTGCCTGCACACTCTTGGGCCAGCTCCTTCTTATCTGTAAGGACTCAACCCTGATGTCACCTGTTCAGAAAGAACATCCATGACCCCTGTTTCTAAAGTGGTCTTCTTCCATCACTCTCTTTATTTCTTTCATAGTACTTAAAACAATCTGATGATATAATATAATAATAAGTTCCATTTTGTACATTTTGAGTATGAAATGACTGTGAGAGTGATTAGGTGTCTATATCACAGATAAGTGATTAGGCTTGAGGTATCAGAGACTTGATGATCAGGGTTCATGTCCTTGCAAAATTGGAAACTCCAGTTACTGCTGGGGACATTCCTCTACATATGCCCTAGAAGTCAATCCCAATTCTAGATTCTGATGAGAGTTGAAAGATAACCAAGGGGTCTATTGTCACCTGGTTCTGTCTCAGTAAGTTTGGCTTGAGTACCAGAACCTGCTTTCCCAAATTTCCCAAAGACTTTGCTGGTGACCGGCCTCCTTCTGACCACAGTTATCTCTTTGACAACATCCTTGTGGGATCATTATCTAGTCACTGTTTCAACATTTCTAATAATCAGTAACTCAGTACTTCAAAAGCATGCATTGATTTTAGTCATGTAAAATCTGGATGTTCTTCCAAAACTTAACTGAAATTAGCCCTCCCGTCAGTTTGCAACCTTCTAATTCTGCTAATAAATTTAAGCCTACACCTCAACACTTCCCTAAGTCTTTTGTTTCACATTATAGTGCATATTTGAAGACATATACCACCATTCCCACTACATCTTTTTTTTTAATTTTTAAAATCTAAATTCAATTTAGTTAACATATAATGTATTATTAGTTTCAGGGGTAGAATTCAGTGATTCATCAGTTGCATATAATACGCAGTGCTCATTATATCAAGTGCCCTCCTTAATGCCCATCACCCAGTTAGCCCATCCCTCCACCCACCCCACTACATCTTCTATTCTCCATGTTAAACATCTCCACTTCCTTCTACTTTTCTTCCTTTCAAGTACCAAATATTTGAGTTACTACTACTTGCTAGACACTGGGACAAGCACTAAAGTAACATATTTACATTCCTTCTATTGTCCTAGAATTTCACACTATTCTGCATCTGCAATCTGCATATTGTATATTATCTTGAGACCCTATAGTCCCTCAATGTGGACACCACACCTCTGATAATGTACTCTATTAATTCATTTGTTGAGCAGCACATTACCTTGTATTCCAGCATTTCTTAAACTTGTCATTCTCATGTCTTCATTACTATTTTGCCATATTTGGGTACTACCAGTACAGATTTGATGATCTTCTTTAAATTTTCTCACTTTTGTACCTAAATATTATTTCAAAAGAACTTTTCATGCCATTGGCATAAATAAAACACTAATATCACTTTCTATAAATGGAAAGAAATTATAAAATAAATACAATGAAAATGTTAATATGATTAAAAATAAAAATTATCTGTGTAAATAAATATAGTCCTGTTTTAAATGTCTACTTTAAGAAAAAATTTTTCAATGAGAGGAATAGAACTATTTTTACTAGTCACTAACTTTATAATGAAGAGAGACACTATATAAATGAGGAAAGATCATTTTTATTTTGAGATTAATTACCTCTTTGAAGTTTTGGTCATGTATATCCCTAGATCAAAAGATGATGATAACACTAGCTACATTATAGTTTAAATTTTAATGGCAATATGTGGGGAAGGAGTTGCAAAGCAACTCCTTTGACCAGTGGGGGAGTTGCAAAGCAAAAAGCTTGGTCAGCATTCATAGCCATTGAACTCAGCCTTCATTCTTGCCCCAGGAGGCAAGAGCATAAGAAACCTGGAAATGAAAATGGCTCCCAACGATGGTAAGCTAGGCACATGCATTGGCCTCTGTTTTCCCACCATCCCCCAGAAAGCCTACTCTATCCACAGAAAAGGAATAGGGGAGAAAGGAGGTCATTAAATGGGAAAGAAGGCAATAGCAACAACTAGCAAATAAATGGAAAGTTTGTAACTCATTTAACAGATCCCAAAGCATGACTCTAACTAGCTGTGGAATGAGCCAAGAAGCAATCTGACTTACACTGCCCTGAAACATTCTCATAAGGTTCAGTAATAGGGTGATACACGAAGACATGGATGAACATGGGGCCAAAAATTTAAAGAATGGTTAAAAGATTATTTAGGAAGCCATCATCAGAAGACCAAGATATCCCCCTCACCAACTGGCAGATGACTGGAAGTGTATTCTCTGGAAAGAGTGAAACAGGTTCACTGGACTCAGAGGAACCAAGCACAGTTAAGGTCAGGAGTGCCACACTAAGATCAGAAGCACTGGTGAATGTTTTCACCCCAAATAATGAATCACCAACCTTATTTCCCACCGAAGTCCCAAAATGCTAACAGCCATGATTCTGCCATCCAAGCAGGAGACTGGAAGAATTTTCTCTGAAGAATATGACTTTAATCAGCCCAAGAGAAAATGGCTAAAACTGCTGACATCTGGGTTTCCATCCTCCACATGGCTCAAAAATAAGAAGCTCTGACAATGCATATCTACATATACAGAGATTCCACCTAGTTTTTATTTGCCCACTCTAATATTGGTAGATATTTGAGAAAGCCTCCAATGTAGAGGGAGATCAGAACAACCAAAATAAACAAATCAGTGCTATGAGCACCACCCATTAGGAAATACAACTCTTGGGTTTTCATTTAATAATCATTAAACATTAATGAAACACCTACTTTTGGGGATTGTGGCCAATTGTGAGATGAACTGAATCAGACAGGAGGAGATCATGATGTGAGCTATTTTCCTGAAAGTGTTAGATTGGAGGATATGACTTAATGGTCTAGCTAAAAGGGCATGCTAACACTCTGCTAATCACCCACTCATAGACCACCTTCCCACCAGGCAAGACACTGGGAAGACCATATGGAGAAAAGTTTTCATCTACAGTGCAGGCACAACACATTCAACCATGATTGCTGCCTTAAACTGATCTGATATAGAAACCAAGGAAGCATATCCCCAGTGATCATGAGTTTTCCATTTAGTAGTTCTACCCAGTAAGGGGGTAGGGAATGAAGGAAGATACCAATGATCATCAAGTAGCCCATTTGGTAGCACCTTCTTTCTCCATAGACAGAAATGAGTAAAGGTAGGAGGAGAAGTCAGTGGTGTTACTCCTGTGGAGGTCCTTCTACACAGAACATGAGGAAGGGGGAATAAATGTTCCCCTGTAACACCTGCTATGTTTTAGGCTCTTTTCCATAGGAACCAAAAAAGACCTATTCTTTTTCATGGTGTCATTATTCAATTTACATTTATTTCAACTTATTTTTATTTAATTACTTTGGGACAATTTTCCCAAAGTTTTGACATTTTTTCACAATCTGAATGTAGTAATAACCAATTTACCTACCTTTTTTGATCTACAAATTTGAGATCTTATTCTTTCTATACATGTATCCAAATAAATAAAATGGTACTATATAATATGACTAAAGATAGGATCCTGTGCCTCCATGGTAATGAGGATATACCACATGACTTTGGGGGGTATTGTCAGACCAGCTGCAAATCTACTTACCTAAACATAGTTCATTTTGAATTCTATCACCAAGGGAACATTAAGAAATTTGATCCAACTTTGTCCTGAAATTCACTTATTTGATGTTCACTGCAAATTCTTCATTCATTTATGTTGTAATCATGGTTTTTTTTTTTAAAGAAAAACATATAAGAAGAGAAAAGGGGTTTGTTTAGAATGATTTGTTCTAGGTGAACCCTTTCAAGCTAGTAATGAGCATCACTTCCTTTTCCCAGTGCTAATGAAATAACCGTTTAAAAACCCTTTCTATAATTTTATCAGTGGCAGAGTCATAGTCACTTACTGTAGTTTCCATATTTTGCTTTTTGCTTTTTTTTTTTTTTAAATCAGAGAAAGATATCCCATTTCTGGTTTCCTAGCAAGTTTTTGTCAAAGGTTATCAATTGAGGCTCTATAGTCATGTCTGTAACTTATTTCAGTTTCATAGGATGAAATTCACCTAGCCTGGAGATTTGGATGCATTTAAAGAATCTCAGTACTTCCCTACTGTCTTCTCACATTTACCTCTTCATCATTTTTAGCCTTTCCAGTTTGCAAGTCATTCTCCTTGAAGAAAAAGACAAAAGTAAAATACTTGTGTAGTTTTGCTTTCTCTGTGTCAGCTGTCAACTCAATCTCTCTCCTCAGTAATAGAATGATATAATATCTGTGTAGAGTCTGAAAAATCCTTTTTGCTCAGCATTTGTCTTAAAAAAAAAAAACTAGAAGAAGAGAAAGAAGAGGAAGCAGGATTTTATATATATATATGTTGAATGTGTATACTAATTTACTTGCTTTCCTGTTGAGTCATTTATGGGAGGTGATTAGGTACCCATTTGCTTGGTCTCAGATACTGTATTGAATACAAATGATAGATGAGTAGAGACTGACTTTATTTCTGCCTAAAAGAACTTATGTTTTAGTCACTGGATGTATGTTCCGGTCAGGGCAGGGGGCAGATCAAAAAAGCAAATCAACAAAGAGAATGCAAAGATTATGTACTCCAACTGGGTGCCAAAGGAAAGACATTTTGCCAAAGACGGTGCTTGTGGTGGGGAGGCTGTGCGGAAGAGTTGGGCATAGCTTCCAAGTAGAGTCAGTCCATTCACTGAATCTTAAAGGATAAATAAGAAAGAGCTTCTGGACAAAAAGAGCAGGGTCAGAGTAGGTAGAGAAGATAAGTGGTTAGAGAGAGCATGACCATTTCAAAATCTCCAAGTCCTGGCCATCTGATGAAAGGTGATGGGGTATGTTCTTTCTTAATGATACTTTTGTTAAAAATACAATTTGGGGGGAGGGGCTGCCTAGGTGGCTCAGTTGATTAAGGGTTCAACTCTTGATTTTGGCTCAGGTCGTGATCTCAAGGTTTTGAGCTTGAGCCCCGAGTTGGGTGTGGAGCTGTTTAAGAGTCTCTCTCTCCCTCTGCCCCTCCTCCTCTTCTCTTTCTCTCCCCCTCTAAAAAAAATACAATTTTGGGGTTGCTAGTTTAGGTTTTCTCAAGTGCTCTTTATTTTACTTTCATGCATTCCTGTTGAGAGTTTGTATATATGAAGTGATTTAAAACTCGTGCTGGTCTTGTCTTGTTCACAGCAAATTTATAACCCCTTCTGAGAAGCAATGTCTTTCTTCAAAGGCTTTGCACGGTGAACATCTTCTGTCCTGGGGTGCCCTCATTTCAGATGTTTTGTTATCTCTTATACTAAGATACTTGTCCCACTGTTTATAGAACAGAGGGCTTTATATGAGAGAATACTGGAATTACTGAAATCCTGGCTTTAAATAACTCGGAAAGCAGAGAAAAATAAATAATGAAAAACAGAGTTCATAGCAGACCCAACACAGTACTCCCATAATTATTTTTTCATAATATTTCATGTTGGTCTAAAAAGTGGCTTTGGTTGTTCCAGATTATCATTCATAGAAAATCATCTTCTCAGACAGATGACTGAAATGTTCTTCTCTGTTTTCTTTATGAAATTTAGATGATGCTTCCCAATTAAAATGACATTGGACCAGCAGAATTCCCCAACTTCCTACTAGAGCCCATTAGACATTAAAACACACACACACACACACACACACTCACCAGGTAGGAAGCTTCTTTATACCTCGCTTTCTTTTCACAGCCATACCATCATCCCTAGCTCCCTTCTGAAACGTAAGTCTTCACCAAAAATTAAAATAAACATAAAATAGCCCTAATTGGCATTGTTATTCTGACTGAGGGGTCAGTGTACCACTTTACCAAGTACTTTTTCCACACCCATTCAGAGACAAAGCAGCTCCCAGGTAACAACTTTCCAGGAAGGAGGCAAGTACCATATTTAACCTTATGGTGGCTATAGAAACTGATGTTGGGGCCACTCTAGCAATGAGTGTAAAATGACATCCCATTACTCTTTATGCCCTACATTGCATTGACTGAAAGCCCTTTGTTTTAATTGTTGGGTGTCAAAACAATTCCTCCCTTAGAAATTATCCTGGCAGAGTTATCCATCCAAAAACACTTGTTTGTATTTACAAACAAGTTCTGCCAACTGCCATTCCTAAGGGCATCTGCTATGTTCCTTTTTTCTGCTAAAACTGTCCAGCTGAGGTGTCCAACATTTAAGTCCACTACCTAGAGAAGCCTCACAGGTGGTACTGTTGATATGGCAATCATGAGATTGCCTGTGTCTATGTCAAAGGTCTGAGCAAAACTCTCCATGTTTTCAAACTCTCCTGAGAATCACTAGATTTTGTATGGAGGTAAGAAATGCTCTTTTATTCATGTCTCAGCTATATTTAATTAGTTGGTCTCCTAAGCAACTCCGGGTATCACCGGACTGTTATGAAATTCTTTCTTTCACCATCTATGCTCTGCTCTTTTTCTCATATAAACAACTTTCAACCTGCCCCACCCACAAGAAAACACAGCCCTCCCCTCTCTCCCCACAAAATGGCCATTTCCATAGGAACAAGCAAATAAGCCACAGTTCTGACAAGGTCCATTTTAGTTTATACTTTACAAAGAAACATTTCTTTCCACCTCTATCTAGCTTCTACTCCAAAAAGGCACAAATAAAATATATGTCACACACATGTGGGTGCGCATGCTCACACACACACACACACACACATACTCCAAAGCAAGTACAAATTTTATATTACCAACCGAAACACTTAGTACTATCAGTAGTGAATTTTTAGTTTTCCTCAAGAATACTGATAGGTATGTGACAGATTGCATTATTCCAAAAGGGGCCACAACTGTCTCATCCTACATGCTCTTCTTACGGTGTGAATTTGACATGGCTCCCATTGAGAGGAAGGGTCTAGATTCCCTCTCCTTGAATTAGGTGGGTTTGTGACTATAGCAGAAGTGACACTATGTGATTTCCAAGGAAGTTGTAGAAGATGAACAGGCCCGCAGAGAGAGGAACCAGGCCCCTGATCCAAACCCTTGCTGAGCTTCCAGCACTAACCTATCTATCAAGCTGAAAATGGATCCTCCAACCCCCAGTTGATCTACAACCCCTCTCCCCGACGCAACAAGGAACAGAGATAAACTGTACCTATTGACTTTGTAATTGCTAAGCTCAAAATTTCAAATTTGTGAGCAAAATAAATGATTGAGATTGTTTAAAGCCATCGCATTTGAAGTGGTGTGTTATGCAAGAAGAGCTAACTGAAACACAGTTGGGTACCTGAAAGTGTTCCTGTGAAAAAAGGCCTAAAGTGTGTGGCATTGCCTTTGGGATCAGGCAGCACATGTAAGCTTTAAGTTAGTGAAAGCTCAGAGGGCTTCAAAGACAGTGTTAGTGGAATTCTAAAGAGACCAGAGGAGACTGTCAATGAGAGTCAGGAAAATGATTTTGGACACTGGAGGAAAGAGGACCCTTCTTATGTAGTAGCGGAAAGTTTGACAAAACTGTTGCCTGAGTTACTGTGGAAATAAGAAATATGTGTAAGGAACTTGATGGTCTAGCTAAGGAGATTTCTAGGAAAAGTATTGAAGGTACTGCCTGGCTTCTTCTAGCTGCCTAGACTAAAATGAAAGAGGTAAGAGATGAACTAAGAAAATAACTGATTGGGGCACCTGGGTGGCTCAGTTGTTAAGCGTCTGCCTTCGGCTCAGATCGTGATCCCAGGGTCCTGGGATCGAGCCCCGCATCGGGCTCCCTGCTCGGCAGGAAGCCTGCTTCTCCCTCTGCCACTCCCCCTGCTTGTGTTCCCTCTCTCGCTGTGTCTCTCTCTTCAAATAAATAAATAAAATCTTAAAAGAAAAGAAAAGAACTGATTCTTTTACAAGCAAAATGTGAGGAAATATAAACGGTCCAGGACTTGTGAGGTCCTAAACTAAAACTACTTCTCATTCCCATCATTCTCGACAGCAAATGGTTCTCTAATGAAGAACTGATCCTGGTCAAAGAGCAAATCAAGTATGGTCTGTAAGATCCTTTGTTAAGATCTCAGAAAGATTTAAGATGATGTATCAGGATTGCCCCTTACCTCCACATTGAGGCTTTCTCCACCTAGTGGCCTCCCATTCAAGGCACCCAAGTCCTATTGAGTATCTGAATGCAGCCAATCCTTCCTGAATACATGCTATGTGTACTGCTTGGGGAAAATTCTACACCATTTCACTGATATCTTCCAATAAGATAGGCACCAAGTCTTACAGAGCCTCAGTAGATACTTACAAGTGCTAATGAAGATGACCACTATCTTACCAGCATCTTGAACTACTCCTTTGTTCCTGACAAGTCCTATCCAAGTTGTGGATTTGGGAGCTTTTCATTTTGTTTTGTTTTGTTTTAGTTTAAGGTTTTTGTTATGCAGAAACTAGATAATTGAAAAAAAAAAAAGGTATTCGCTTCGTATTTAGGTTAGTTAGGTGCTTTCTGATGATTTCCCTAAAATAGCAATTCTCACAGAGGTGGATGACACTAATTATTATAAAAATTTATATAAAATTTATCAAATGACCCATCACAGCATTATCTAACCAACTGTTAAATAAATTGTATCTTAACCACCTTCTTAACTATTTTGAAATTTTTTAAAGTGCCGTCATGTAATACTTTAAAAAGCATTTGAAAAAAAGACACCGCAATATTATTTTTGCATATGACTATAGATATAAGAAAATAAATATACCCCCCCAAAAAGAGTGGGTAAAACAGTAGAAAGGTATTCAAGAGATCCTCCCAAGATGATGTGACTATGGATGGTTTTCTTAATCCTTCTTGTGTTTTCAGTTATTTCCAAAATTATAAAAATATATATTGTTATATTTATAATAGAAACACACATTATACCAATTTTTACAAAAACTAAATAATTTGATGAAACCTCAGCATGAAGCAAAATTGTGGCTTTCTGGCTGTTAGTTGTCATTTCGGGTTTTCAGGGCAAATAAAACATGACATATTTATTTTACTTTCTTGAAAAGATTTTTAGAATGGGCCTAGATGAAACTGGTTTCTTCCTTTTGTTTTATCTCTCTACTATTCCTTGGATAACATTTTGAAATTTTCCTACTAAATACATCTTCTTCATCTTTCTACATATATAACTAATTGGCACATGCCACAAAATGGCCCTTCAAGAAATATTGTCTCCTGTATATATAGATCTTTTCTTAATGAGTCCTCATGTTTCTCACAATACCTTCACATGTCGCATAGTACTTGGGGAGATTGATGCAATTTTTTCTCAACCATCCTCTTAAAGAGATGTTTTTCTGTGATATTTTTGACTACCTTCTCTGTGTAGATCAATCACCAGTCTGTTTTCATCCCCTTCTCCTCAGCCAGTCTTGCACTTCTCAGTGTTCCATTAATATCTTCACAGGGTATGCTTAAATATTTAAGATTTCACTATTTCTCAAAACTTCATGCTTATCTTTTCACCCCTATGATATGCAAAAAGTTGTCTTCACTTTTTCATACTTGCTATTCGATCATGACCAGCCTATTCCAAAATTATTTCTCTGCTTCTTCCAACTTATCATTACATTTTCTTCATTTCCCTCCTTTCCTGCTGTCCTGGGAGTAAAAATGATGAGAACATTTTGTTTGGAGCAAATGAAGAACTCCAGTACTCACCTCCAGCAGAGTAGGCATTCAGTCAGACCTTGATTCACTGTGCCTTTCTCTCCCTAATCCATTGCCCCGCTCATGCCAAGCAATGCACACTGCTTTCCTTCTCTCCTTTTCATTGTGGCTGGACTAAATCCCCACGGTCACAAGCATCTTTCTCATCTATCCCTTTGCCACCATAACTCTTCACCATAAATCCCCACTGACACTTTTTATTCCTCTCTGCCACTAATGCAGATGATTGATCTGAAGCTGTAAATTCTCCAGTAGCCAACCCTATTGACTCCCTTGATACTCCATGATACAAACTTGCTCTTAGTCAAACAAACAGAAAAGAAATTATTTGGCAATCAGGAAAAAAAAAAGTAATCTGGGAGAATCAGTGATCTGGAGCTATTAATAAAAAAAAACCCTATACATTTAAAAAAATATTATCATTTAATTCATCCAATGACAATTTTGTTCTGATTCCATGTGAGTGTGTGCATGTATTTGCTAGTTTTTCCTGCTTAAGAGGAAAGGGAAGATGTAACCATATTAAGAAAAATAGACCCATTTAAACAAGTCTGAAAATATAAGTGTGCATGCTTAATGCAGTTGAGTATAATATGTGATTCTCTATTTATAAACATAACTGATGGTTAAGTAAATGAAGTACTCAGTGATATGCTGTATTTAAGTATGTATAACACTGAAGAGTATGCATAGGACAGAAACCACACAAAATAGAAAATTCAAGGTCATGCAAATGTTTAGAAATAAATATGGAACTTGTTAAACCTTGCTCAGATAATCAGGGGCAGGCAAAGTAAAACAAAAATCAATTGCCATTTTTTTGCATTAAGTTATCAGAAAATTTAAATTATATTACAAATGTAAACAAGGAGGCCATGAAATTATTACCTTTCATTGTTTGTTGGTGGCATTATCGATTGGTGTAAGATTTTGGAAAGCAGTTTGGCAGTCAATTGAGAGCAATAAAATATTTGCAATCTTTGAGCCAATAACTGCATTTATGGAAATTATTTTGGAAAAGTAGTCTAAAAATAGAAAAAAGTGCATTGTTATGATAGTAAAAGAAAAGGTAGTAGCTAATATGACTTCTCTCAATTGCTGGAAATTATGCTACAACTAAAAATTGTGATTACAAATGCCATGTGATGGAAAACATGGAAATAAACAAACTGATGTGATTTATTTTGATACTTTTACTGCATTTCTTTTTGTAAACAAGAAACCTTAGGACACACTCTAAGAGCCATAGAACACAGAAAGATATAACAATTAAAATGGTGTTATCCAGACATAAATGCTATTAATATTATGGTGCATTTTGTTCCAAGAAAAGATGGACAGATTTTTTTTTTGATAGAGATGGATACACAGATAGTTAGATATTTTAACATAACTCCATACAATTATGGAGTTTATTGTTTGCTGTTCATTGTATAACATGTATACTGAATGAGAGAAACAAAGCACAAAATTGAAGATAAAACAATGATAAAGAAAAACTTTAGTTAGGGGGAAAATGAAGGAAATACTGAAACATACTAACACTGGATTGGAATGGTGAAATTTGGTTACTTTTTTTCAACTTGGCAAGAATTTTGTTTTTCTGCTTTTGTTTGTGAGGGTCCTAGTGATTATTCGCAATTTTGACCACCCAGATTGAAACACCCCTCCTCTCAGGAAGAACACCCCAAAATAAGTGGGACATAGGGTCTGCAACAGAAGCTTAGAAGAGGTAGCTGGTACCTTCCCCAGCTGTCTGGCATCTCGTCTGGTAGGCGTATAGTGCAGACAGAGCCCATCAGACAGTTTTGTCTGTGACCCTGAGACTGATCTTACAGCGACAGCTGGGTGATTTTAAGTGACTGTGGAAAACAGAGATGTGGCCATGTGTCCACAGTTAATAATACCAGTAGCTACAAATTATTCAGACTTTTCATGGCGTCGGGGGGAATCTTGGCTGTGCCACACATACCTGGGGGTCTGTGGATGAGCTTCCAAGACGTATGAAGTTAATGAAAGCATAGGTCACACATTATGTGTGTATGTGCATTTTTTCTTTGAAAAGAATTCCTCAGTTTCCTTAGATAGGCAAAGGATTCCATGACCCAGGATGGGCCAAGAGCCTCTGACGCAGGTCCTCATTAGGGAGATACCCTACCTATTTCTGAGTTCCATCTGTTCCTTAGAAGGTATCTCTATCAGACTGTAATGCTTACCAGGTAGAGATTTTAACGAATTGCTATTGATCTATTATTTTAGTCAGTTAATGAGTCAAATGGATCAATTCATTTGTTAATTTGCTTAAAAAATTTATTTATTGCCACCTTTTACCTGCAGGCTTCATTTGGCAAAGGGGATACCAGCAAAGACGTCCTCAAACACATTCTAGGTCAGGGATACGGACAGATGCATGAAGTCACTGCAGTCTTTTTCTCCTGGCAAAATGGCAAAATAGATGCCCTGAAAATTTCCCGCTACAAAATATCTAAAAACTCCAGATAAAATATAGACAACATCCTCTTGAATAGAGGCATGATCTTGCAAGATAGTAATGGAAATCCTCTGAGAACCAGAAAAAAATCCATGATGTGAGCTAGTCCTGCAGCTACCAGCAAACTATAGTCCTGGGTGGCCCCACGCTTTGACTTTAAAAGGCATGTATAGAAGGAGAGAGACTTCTGCGGTCAATAGAAATCCAATATTGGGTTAACTCTGAGCTTTCCTGCAGTTACCAATATTGGATCCCTGGTGGCTGCAAAAATCTCTTCCTGCCTGATTTGTGTAAAATTAAGCAAGCCATTCAAACTCTTCATATCTCAATTCCTCTACTAATGAAATTTTAATAAAAACACTTCTATTACCCTTGCAGATATATAAAAATATTACTATATGTCACATCACTATATCCATGTATGGACAGAACTCTTGCATCAGACCACCTTGCAGGCCTCCAGATGGACTACCTTTGTGTCAGATATTTACCACAGGTCTTAACAGCAGCATATGATCCATTTTTGCTTATGGGATCATCTGGGCCCCCTTCCCTCAGCACAATCTATGGGTAGGAACACTTTAGAAGGAAGTATGGAAGGAATTCTGAGGCTTTGTGTGTCCGACTAAGATAAATAAAGGGATAAGTCCTAAAAAGAAGTATTTCTCTCTATTCGTAAACAGGGGTGTAAGGGACAATTCTTTCATTTTACCCAAAAGAGTAACGTAAGTGTAATACATTCCTGAATCACAGCTTTCAAACTCTAGTAAACCAATGGAAAGAAAATAAGTTGTATGCAATATAGGAGGCAATATATAGCTGGATGTGTATTTTAATATGTTATATTAAAAATATGACTCAGAAAACTAACCCCAATAGCCCGGGAAATGTGTGATGTGTCAGTCACTCATCTATATGAAAGCATATAAGCAAAAGTTCAAACATGTGACAATAGACTGAGTGGTGAGACTACCTAAGATTTGTATATATTTTCTTGTTGGGGAGAGACAAAGAAAAATGGCAAGAGTCTGTATAATACAACTTGATTGAAGACTAATAATTATAGAGGGTCACTGAATCATATATTAAATTTATAAATATCACAAAATTTGGGTGGTTTGCAAGTAGCAGCTATAACGGAAAATATGTTTATGAATATAGAGAGGTTACAGCTTTGAGTAGGAAATATCAAAATAAGATTAGGCTTTGAAAAATGTAAAGTAATGCATCTTGGATGAAAAATTCACAGATAATCAGGGAAATGGAGCTACTGTACTTGGAAAATGGTAATGTTGAATGAGACCTGGGAGTGAGAGTTACAGAAAATTAGTAGGAGATTGCCCAGGATGATAGAGTGGTTTATAAAAACTGTTTGGGCAGCACATACGGAGATAGCACATCATGAGTCAGACAAGTGTGTCCATTTATGAAAACCTCAGTACCAGAAGGATGTCATCATACTGGAGAGAATTCAGAGAGAGCTACAAAAATGATTGAGGGGCTCGAAGGGCTGATGTGAGGTAAGATTAAAAAGAACTAAATATGTATGGCTTATCCACATATAGACGCTATCGCCACAAAACGTTAAGGTGTTCACGTACTGAGGAAAAGAAGAAAACTTCAAGGAAGTTTAAGTGGAGGTTATTGGGAACATTCTGAAGAAAACTAAAAACAAAACAAAACAAAAACAAAGTTAGGGTGAAATAAGGGCCCCCTAGTGTGTTAAGTAAAGAAAATGGGACATCATTTTTGTTCTCTAGATCCATTGTGTGAAATGAAAAAACAAAAAAACAAACTATAATTTAATCTCCTAGTCCTTCAGTTTCCACATCTTTAAAACCAGGAGGGGGGCACCTGGGTAGTGGAGTCCATTAAGCCACCAACTCTTGGTTTCAGCTCAGGTCATGATCTCGGGGTTGTGAAATCGAGCCCAACAACAGTCTCCACGCTCAAATGCGTCTGCTTGAGATTCTCTCTCTCCCTGCCCCCATCTGTGCTCTTTCTCTCTAAATAAATAAATAAATAAATAAATAAATAAATAAATAAATAAAATCTTTAAAGCAAAACAAAAAACAGGAGGACAGATTCCTCTTTGACATACTTAAGAATTTTGACTAGTAAGATCAATTCTAAACATACTCATTTAAATATCATTTTAAAAAATACATGGCGTTGGGCGCCTGGGTGGCTCAGTCGTCAAGCGTCTGCCTTCGGCTCGGGTCATGATCCCGGGGTCCTGGGATCGAGCCCCGCATCGGGCTCCCTGCTCCGCGGGAAGCCTGCTTCTCCCTCTCCCGCTCCCCCTGCTTGTGTTCCCTCTCTCGCTGTGTCTCTGTCAAATAAATAAATAAAATCTTTAAAAATAAATAAATAAATAAAATAAAATAAAAAAATAAAAATAAATAGAAAATACATGGCGCAACACTCAGCATCTAGTGTAATGGTACAGACTTTTTTCAATAATTAAATAAAGTTGACCTAAGAAATGTGCAGATACTTGAGTTTTTTTTTAAGATGGCTTAAATATGAGCATGTAATATGAAAACTTGAATTTATTGAGGTTTCTGACATCAGAGTTTACAGTCTCATGGATGAGTAAACATGTATTCAAGTACACAAGCAAAATATGTTGATAGTTATTGTAGAGGTTCAAAAAAGAGCAATTGAGAGTCCAAAGAATTGAGAGGGGAGTGTTTCGAGAATGAGAAGAAGGAGGTGGTATTTGAACAAAGCCTTGAAGGGTACTAGGGACTCAACAAGAAGAGATTGGAGGGAGATTCAAAGACGAAGAGCATATGAATGACACCGGAAGGTAAACACACAGCCCATGGCAAAAACCATGAGGCATCTGGTATGGCTGAAACAAGAAGCAGAAAAGTATGGTGGAATGCAAATCTGGACAGGTGTGCTGTCACTTTATTGGAGAAGGACATGACTGGGGCTTGAATAGGAGTGAGCCCACAGGTAGACCAACAGTTTTCAAGGTTTTTAGGCCTCCCTCAAATAGCATCTTAAATAGGAGCCTCATCTAAGGAACGGATCAAAGTAGTGCTTCTCTGTCTGAAGTAGGTTAGAGGCCTAGACTCCTGCCCGGCAGCAAACCATCTGTCTTCCTCCCCATTCCCAGACACCCTGGGGCTACTCAAAAGACCTCTAGAAACGGTGGTGCACAGTTCAAAGAACACAAATATTAGCAAAAAGGAACAAATAAAGAGTTCTGAACAAGGCAATGAAATGACCGGTACAGAACTGTAAAATAAATAAATAAATAATTGAGAGAAATAGGAAGGGTGGTTTGAATTAAGATTTGGCTGCATGGGTCTGAATCTAGATAGTAGCTGAGGATTAGAAAAGATGTGGCATTGATATCATGGCGTCAAACAGCAGCTCTTCTTGTTCCAAAAAAAAGACTAGTTGTGAGAAGTAGAATAGATAGTAACTCAGATTTTCACAGTGGGTATGTGGGACCTTAGAATGCCACGAACTGAAAGAGAGCGTGCATTTTTATTTAATACATGATTCTGATTTAGATTTGAATCTACCAGTCTCTCTTAGCAGCTCTGTTGTATACCTAACCAATGTACAGTAGTAAAATGTACTGGTTTAGAAGTTATAGCTTAATGCAGTTTCTTTTTGTTGAGTGTTGAATTACAAAATCTTGTCCCCTGTATGGGAGGGGGGAAGGTCTATATACCAAGAATGGAATATCATTTTTGTAAATGTGTTCATTCATTTCTTCATTCATTTGCTATGCATTACTTACTGATCATTTAAAGGGTATGAAGTATTGGGGTACATGCTGGGATAATTAAAGTTTTAATGATTACTCATATTTTGGCTAGATTATTAACCTTTAAACTCATCTTCCAATAGTCTTTAAAAACATTTCTTCCAGATTTATATTTTTATATAAACACAGAATTCTTTTCTGAACTTGCCCTTCTTTTTATATTTTTGTAGGTGTCAAATAGTGCCACATATTCATGTAAGTACCAAAATTCCATCCCTAAATCAAAGCATTTTGACCTTGACCATCTGTTATCTAATGTACATACATTTTGAAATATTCCAATTAGTCACTGACATTCTAGTTTATATTTGTCTTTATGACACTCTATATGTTTTATTTCAGCCATCTTTATCAAGCCAAAAGCTAAGTTGGCTAATTATATTTTGCATCAGACAAGAAATATTCATTTATTTTGAGCAAATCTGAAATCTATAATTATTTAAGGGAAATCTAGTTCCTAAAATAATGTGATCAGAGTGTTCATTTCATCCATAAATCTCACTGCCATGCTGTCACTTCTTATTTTGTATGGTTAGAATAATTGGCAGCAATATTAAGGACTAGAATAACTTCTAAAAAAAATGACCATTATCAAGATGTTCTGGACAATCTACTTCAGAGAGGGGTTAAAATTAAAAAGACAGTATTAGGTATATAACCTCCAATATATGTCAGTGCCATGCTCTACATTTTACTTCTTCTCTCATTTAATGCTCATAACCTACATGGCAAGTAAAATCACCCATTTTATAAATGAGGAAATTGGAGTTAAGAAAGTTTAACTTGCCCAGGGCACACAGCTAGTAATCAATAGAGCAAGGCTTATAAATTTCAAAGCCCAAGTACCTTTCACTAAAAATGCTCCTTACCAATGAATAGTAAAGAATTCATTAACAAGCAGTCAATATCATTGTCATTGGAGGAAGGAATAGGGATTGATACTTTATTACAAAAGTATCATAGTTATCTTCCCTGTCATATCTCAGGAATTGTCATTTACTACTATAATATTAAAGTGATAAGCCAATCTTACTTGATGTTTTCCTGCCTATTTAAAAGAGTTATCTTTGGGCAAATAGCCTTTTGGAAGGAAATCTTTTAATTTGGATTTCCTGTAGATGAATATTTGCCAGAAACATTGATCATCATAGTTATAATGGCTAAAAAGTACTGTACAAACTAATCAATATCATCAAGTCTTGAAAATACTATACAAACTAATGAATAATTTGCGAATACTCATGTTGAAAAGATGTCAAATTCATTATGGATATTTGAGGGATTAGTCTGTAAACTATTGGAAGTTATTTATAAGAAGTGCACATCAAACTAGATCTAAGTAGGAATAAATAAGTTCTTCAAGAAGATAATTGGAAGACTGATACATTGACATTAACTGCATGGAAAGTGGTTAATTATTCTTGTTTTTCCGAAGATGCTTTGCCAAGTAACTAGACAACAACCAAATAGACTTTCTTCACAGAAATTTCTAGGAGTGCTTAAATGCTGACCTATGGGTCAAGATCCTAGTTCTGTGGTTTCTTTTTTTTTTTTTAGTTCTGTGGTTTCTTATCTCTACACCCTTAACAACTTTTTTAGCCTCTCTGCGCCTACAAGTTTCTTCACTTATATATAGGGATAATGTTCTAACTGGTTCATAAAGTTCTTTTGAGTGTTAAATTAAATGAGTCAATCCATATGAATATTTAGTCCACATGGGTTGAAATGGGAAAAATCAAGCATGGCTGAAGGGTAGAGAGCAATCAGGAGGATGGTATGGAAGCAGCTGGGCAGGAGCAGGGCCAGGCCTGAGTGTGCTCTGGAGGCCACGTTAAGAATCTATCCTCATCCTAAAGACACAGAGAAGTCACTGAATTGTTTTAGGCAGAGACATGATAGAGGACTAATGTTTGAGCTAAACAAAGGATCAGGATTATTAAATTTGCTCTCTCATTCTGGAACATACCACGGTAACTATTTGGTTATTTTGTCATTTTGAGATGGGATCTGGATCAGATTCTGATAAAGTAACTCTCTGTTCTATCACTCCTAAAATAGAAACACTTGTTGTGTAGTATAAGGAAAAAAAGAAAAAAAGAGTAATCAAGAGAAAGGATAATAAAGTAAAAAAAAAAAAAAGACAAGTTACAGAAGGACATTAATAGAAAAAAAACAATGTTAATTCAAGCCATCACACCTAGAAACAATACATATGTATAGTCTATGTGGTATTCTTATATAAAAATGATGCCACATCATTGTCAATTTTTAAGGAAAGAGAGAGGGAATGAAATTAAAGAATGAAAAAAGATAATGTTTATAAATATATAAGTTAGAGCCTCTTTACTATGTTTAGCATCCTGAATCTATTATTTGCATATCCATGGATTTAAAAATGCATAATTAACAAAAGTTTGAGGTAAATATAATTTGTTTCATATTTTAAATATATATATATGGCTATATACATATATAGCTAGATAATACAACAGATAAACAAAAGAGAGCATACCAAGTGTTTTAGAAATGAAATGCATTGAGATAATTTTGCTCTAAAAAATAAGTATTGCGTTTTCTCTCAAATATAAAGTCAATTCAGAGGAAGAAAGGGTTTCTGGACAGCCAGATATCAGCCAGGTCCATAAAGAGCCAAGTATAGCTCCAATCTATCATCTGGAGCACACTACGGCTGAGCCCTACCCTAGCCAAGATAGTTGAATATAAAATGTGCTCAGAGCTCCTGATTCCTCTCCAACACTTTGCACTCTGCTTTGGCTGATGTTCATTTAGGTTAGATTGCCTCTTTTTTTTTTTTCCCCAAAAGAAAAAGACATACTTCATCAATATAAAAATGTTCTTGAGAAATTTGTTCAATAAATTCAAATGATTTTAAAGTCTAAATTATGGAGTTGGTTTAAGAATTTCAGAATGTCATGTTATCTAATTATCTGGGTTATCCAAGAAAAGAATCTTCCTTCCTCCCTTCCCTCCTCTTCCCCTCCCTCTGTCTCCCTTCCTTCCTTTCTCCCTTCCTTCTTTCTCTCTCTCCCACTCTCTGTCTTTCTCTCTCTGCCTCCCTCCATCTTTCCTTCCTCTCTCTTTCTTTCTTTGATTGTTAGTTCATTTCCTCCTCTGTTCAGTGGTTGGTTCCTAACCAATAGCCACCATGCAACAGAACCTGCACTCTGATAAATAAAAGGTAATTTGTCATTGAGGGATTTTCTGGTTTACAATTTTCACAGCCAGTTCTAGTCACCACATTTCTCAGTTTCGTATCACCAATTTAGAGAGCACAGGAGACCAGTTTGAGACCACTGTGTTTGTCTAAAGGCCTACAATCTAGGCCTTTGGTCTCTACTAATTATTATAACAAGGAAACTGATCATAGAAGACAACTCCATGAAACATCTCAGAAATTGAATATTTCCCTAACTGAAGCATCTAATGCTTCTACAGAAGGCATATCATACTTGTATGGTACTTCATAGATCATAGAGTTTTTATATTATTTTATCTCACTCATCTCTTCAACTTAATCATTAATTTATTTTGTGCTTGTTATATACAACATCAAAGATGCCTTTGACCTTAAAGAATTTATAGTCTTGTCACTCGCTTCTTCCAAAAACTATAAGGTAGATCTTATTATCTCAACCTGAGGCTTACAAAGTTTTAATAATTTAAATCAATAGTGTGGGAATGCTGGGTAAAAGCCTTCCGAGTCCATGATTCTGAGTATCTGACACAGCCCCTACTCATCAACCCTTCCTAGTAAGCCCCATGATGACTTGACAACAGCATGGTTGCTGGAGTCAGATAAATCTGAATTAGGATCCCAGCTCTGTCTTTTAATAGCTATATGAATGTGAACAAATTACTTTTCTTCTCAGAGTGTCCCCATTAGTGATAGGGACTGGTCATGCCCACACTACAAGGTTGTGGAGAATGAGAAAGTGGAGGTGAAACACAAAGGGCTGAGCTCATATGGGGAGACTGAGGCACTCACCGTGGGTGAAAGGGGAGGTGGCACCAACCAATAAATATCTTAATTCAATATTAAAAAAATCAAATTGGCAATTTAGGACTCATAGACTGGCTGGCTGTTTTTGTGAAAAAAGTTTTATCAGAAACATGATTGGGTTTGGGTAAAGAAGTGAGTCAGGGTCCGTCATGCAAGTGCAGGGTTAAATCCAATCTTTACAATTTTGATATTTTGTTTGTCTTTGTAGTGGGTGGAATCTAACATATCTCCCCAAAGATTCCTGCCCTAATTCCTAGAACCTGTAAACCAGATGAGCTATCACTCTCATGGTTATGTTTTGCTATGTTATGTTGTTATGTTATATCACAGTTGATCCTAAGATAGTAAGATTACCTAGGTGGGCCTGATCCAATCACACAAACACTTGAAAGCAGAGAGCTTTTTCTGCTGATGGCAAAAGAGGAAGGGAGAAGTAAGGGAGATTTGAAGTGTGGGAAGGATTGAACTTACAACCACAGGCAAGGACTGGAGAGCAGCTACAAGGAGTAAAAGTGACCAACAGGCACAGGCAACAATGACAGGTAGACCTCAGTCCTACAGCCACAAAGAACTCTATTGTGCTATTAACAGGGATGAGCTTGGAAGAGAACCATAAGCTACAGTTTGATTTCAGCCTTTTAAGATCCTGAGCAGACCCAGCTATGCCATTACAGACTTCTGACTCACAGAAACTGTGAGGTAACAAATGGACGTTTAAGCCACTAAGTTTGTAATAATTTCTATGGGACGATAAAATTCACACAATCATGAATATTTGGCATTAATTTCTAAGTTGAATATTTTATATTACATCACCAATTATCTTTCTTATAAGTTTTTTTGGCACGCCCTTGAATGAGTACAGTGTCTCAGTTACCTCATCCTTAACCCAGTCTTACAATGTTTGGCCTGAAGAAGGTACACAATACATGTTGTTGTCTTTATCCTTATGAGTTCACAGTGACTTCTAATTCTTGTCTTATTGATAGGGACTTTCTTCATCTTCCCAACTCCTTCAAAATTTCTCCTCCTCATCTGCCCCTCCCCACCAATGGTCAACATCCATGTCTTCTTAGGTACATCAAATCCACCTAGTCCTGGGATTAGTCAGATGACTACCTATTAGAGCAGTATGTTAAGCATATCACCAGATATCATGCCATGTCATTGTCTTCTTTAAAAGGCCCCTGTTTTCCTCCTCTGTATTTGGAAACTTCTTTTCAATGTTTGTATGGTACTTTGGATTCACGTTAATAACAAAATTTACTCCAACAGATTTTACCTTTCTCCAGCTTTCTTTTCAAAATGATTTTGCTAAATTTAGGTGATTTGGGATTTGTGAGTTTGAGAAACATGAGTTTGGGTATGGGGAGATAAGAACAAAAAGGGTAATGGCTAATAAATTTGCTCTCTGATCTAGCATATATGTGTCTAAATTGTTAGAGTAACTCTTGCTCAGGAGTTCCTACTTTATTATGGAAGAAAGAGAAGCAAAGTAGCAATAAGAATCATTCATAACCACCCATATTAATGACTGTTTTCACTATGACTGAATCATAGATATTTTATATCTATAGAAAGTGGTCATTTTTACTGGGCATGTTGATTCATGGTTGCATAACTAATCATGACAACTTTATTAATTGCTTATTATCAAGGGTTTTCTCTTTTATTAGAGAACAAGCGACTTCCTTCCCTTATACTGGTATGCGTATATATCTCTGTGTGATAGAGATTAATGCATAAAGCTTTGCAGGAAACTGCCTCATTGATTTTGTTGCCTTTATATTTGTCTTCCTTAGATGACTTCTACTAACATAGATGGAGGATGTATAGCTCATTTCAGTGGGACACCCAGGGCCCTGCCTATGGTGGTTGGAGTTCTGGCTTAAATTCAGGCAGCTGAGTAAGTAAGAGGTTAGAGGGATATTTTTGGAGAAATGAATGCATTGTATCATTGGTTATTTTTAAAGTCCCCAGTATAGCACTACTTTGATGGAGGTACTTGTATAAAGTATTAGTCCTTGCTTGTGTTTTATATATTAATTAGGAAATGCATTGCCAACACTGCTGTAATGAGGTGCCCTGGAATATTTTTCAATGTTGTAATGAGTTGTACGTAAGTTCTATTTCTGGAGTCGATGTGTTTGAATATTTCTCATGCCATATTTTCAAGTTCTTCAAATCTCATGCTAGCCAGTCCACTGCTCTACCATATGATTCAGAAATGTTTTCAGAAGCTCATGTTGTTTGCCCCTGTTATTTAAGACTTAAATTGATTCCTGAGCTTTTTATGCAGTGATAAATTCTACTCTTCCACGTAACTTAATTTAGCAGCCTCAGAGCTAATGATGAATAAATGTCCCCACCTCAGTACATGGTACCTCCTTTTAGGGAAAACTCTCCAAAAGTCTTTATTGAAGAAAAGTATCAAATCAGTACCTGAGAGTCTTCTGTGCTATGATAGTGCATTGAATACAAGAAAGCTGATGGGGTAGTTTTAAAAAATGTCCTGACAGAGTCAAGGTGATGGCCATTTTTAGCTGCCCTGCTATCCATCACCTCTTTCAGCCAAGCATACTCCATCATATGCAACAGCCTCATGAATTTATGCATCAAGCTGTGCAGCCAGTCGTGCCGAGGGCGCTGGTGACAAGTGAAATTGCTGTGCGCCTCATTTAGCTGTTTATTGCGCCTGAGTACGTGTTGCAGCTGTCATCCCACGATGGGATGATAGTGCTCGTTAATAGACAAGACAGGCAAATAATGATGGAGGCCACAGCAAGAGATGCTCATCTGCCAATGGGCTCTGAGCAATATCACAAACATCCACAAAGTTTTCCATCAAAAGCAGCTCTGTAAGAAAATAGAGAGGGCAGGGCTGTTCTTCATAGGACTAACAATGGAGATTAAACTTTTGAAAAAAGTGTAGCCCAGTAGATTGCATAACTTAGGGCTGGGCATCTGGGGTTCTTCACGATGCTTCCCTTTTAAAAGAATCCCAGGACAATGACCACACACACCAGCCCGGTTTGCTACCAGTGTGTTCAAGATGCCTGTATTCCTACTACACACGATGGAATTAACCCTAACACGCTGAATAGCTGACCTTATTCCACTGTCTTCCTTGGCCCCAAGAATTTGCAAATGTTATTTTTCAACTATTTGAAGACTTGTTTCATACATTTAGAACTTTGGATTGCTATCTTTCAATTCTTCTCAGTAATTCAGTGGAAAGTAACTTGGAATAGAACTATTCTATCTTTAGATTTGAATGGAATTTTCTTTTGTATAAAATTGAATTATACTCAAGCATTCATATCTTGGCATATAGGAAAGAGGCTCTTAATAAAATCTCTCCCAGATGAAAGTCTGTTAAACAACTGACTTCTACTTCCTTCCTTTCCTGAATGTGTGGTGCTTAATCTTATGGGTATTTTACAGTCTGTGATTAGCAAGTGCCTAAGGTATGGGCTTATGGGCTTTTTAATGTGAATCTTTAGGATTTTGCCAACAGGTTATTCATTTTGGAAGAATATGGAACTTAAAGAGTTAATTAACATGTTTGGTATAATGAAATGAAGCAAATTCTGACACTCCTTTGCAGACTTTTATGTACAATAGTAATACCCAAGAGAACTTGAATTCTATGCTTGAGAAGTGGATATTATTTTGAGTCCCAAATATAGAAACAAATATCAAGGTCTAAATTGTGAACTCAGAACAGAAATAATTATAGATCTTTTATAATTTAATAGCAGGATTTGGAAAACCCATAAACATAAAAACATGGAAATCAAATATAAGAATAATCATTAAGCACATACACACACACGTACACACACACACACACTATTTAGGAAATGACTCTCTTGCATATAATAGTGACCACGGTTTTTTTGGTGGCATCTATCTCACCATGAGGAAAGACTGCCAAAAGTTTAGCAAGGTCATTATTATTAATAAGGATGTCAAGAACCACAGAAAGTACTAACCAGGCCTTCATAGAGAGAACATTTTTATTGGGATCCCAGAGCTATAATAATGGGAGGGGGCAGCAAACCTTTATGTGGCCTTGTCATATTAAGGATGAGGAAACCAAGTCCCAGAGAAGTTAAGTGACCCAGAGAGGTCTGTAGTGAGTCATCTGCAGCACTGGAGTGACCCCAGGTCCCTGGGACCCTCATGTCCTCCAGAGCTGCTTTAGCTGTGACATTACTCATGCTCTTGCTGTGACTGACGGTGTGGACATTTTTTTTTAAACTACTTATTAACAAAAGTCTTGTTTATATCTGCATGTTACTCTGAAAGGTTATTCTGATTTATTTATCATGTATATATGCTTATTTCTTTAAAAAATAAAATAGAGTGGGGAATATAAGGCATTTAACACTAAAGTTAAAATAATAAGGGTTGTGTCATGAAAGAAAAGAGAGAATTATAACAAAAAGCTCAGGCAAAGGATAATTACTAGATTTGAATATAAAATTTACCACTGATTTAAAAGGGTTGATTCATTCTTAAATGTGATCATTGTCTTTGAGCCAAAAATTACTTCAGTGAGAATGGATCTTTAGTTTTATGATGGAAATAAATGAGAAAATATAAGTTAACTTGCAAAGAAAATAGTTTTATAATGCATATTTCAGGAATATACATATTCTGTAAAGTGAGGCACATCTGTATTAATTATTTAAAGGTCCCTTTCTTCTTCAAAACATTCATTTCTGTGAATCTCCGTTACTTAAAATGTATAACAAAAATCATTAGACACAACTTTCCACTGGGTATCCAGAAATATCTATTTGTCTTAGAAGTCTTTGATAAACACTTAGGATACAGGGCAATGTGTATTCTACAATTAATTTGGATGCACGGTAGACATCATTATACAGGAGGTACAAAATCACATTTGGATTATACATTACAGTAGTGATTTAGCTCAGAGTCTTAATGTAAAATCCTATGGACTCACATGTAATAACTTCACGTACTTTATTTCTTTTTCCTTGTTTTATGCTTACTAGGGAAAAATACAGAGGGAGCTATATTATTCGGCTCCTTTACTTTTTCAAAAATAACCACAAAATTTTGGGGGGGGGCATTTACAGAATTAATGGTCAGCAGTTTTAAATATGTTGACTCCTTTTTCTTAATGAAATGGAAAAGAGATGTGTGTTACACACACACACACCAAGTTTTATTAATGTTTCATAAAATGGTTGCTACAATCAAAGGAACTGCTCTGAAAATTAAATCACTGGGCTGGCTCTGGCAATCAGCATAATATGCTCTGCTTAATTCAGTCATGCTAAGATGTTAGATTCTCCTTCATTCTCTCAGCTTTCTCTCTCCTTCACCTGGGGGCATCTGCTGATGAGTCTCTTCTAGAGGTTGTTTAATGACTATTTTACAGGACCTGTCAGCTTTCTAAAGCCCAGTGGCATTGGGCGTCACTGTATTACCAGCCTTTTTACACAATTGGCCTGACTGCAAAGTGGAGGTTTAAAAGTACAAGAAAAGCTCCTATTTGATTTAATGACTGGCTGATGGAGGTCGATTAATCTTTCTGTGCTCAGATGTTTTACTCATAAAGGTCATCTATTGTTTGTTTATACTCACTTTTTCTGATTTTAGAAACATAAGAAATAAGAAGACCATTTTGAGAAGAGCAGATAGTCACCTTAAGAAAATCCCTGTCATATGCACTCTGGGATTTGGACTCAAATCCTAATTATACAGTAAGTGAAATGAACACAGCCTTTACATTAACCTAATGTAAGGCTGCAAAACCACGCTACCTGCTCAAATTTGGTTAAAGGAATTGAGGATGGTGGCTTTTTTTTTTTTTCTTTTTGGCAGTGGGGGCTGTTTCCATTCGAAAATGAAGATCTTTTTGGTTGTATAAAGAAAAATATTTTTTTCCTTTCCCCTCTTCACCTCTTTTTAAAAAAACAAACAGGAGTCTTTTTTAGCACTATCACCTTTACTTAGGGGCATTACTTTTATTTCAAGGTTAGGGACTCTATTTTCTTAAAAAAAAAAAAAACGTTGAAAATGTATCCTTTTTAAAGATTATATTAATTCATTGTAATCTTGATATATAATACAAAATCTTGCTTCCTAAATGTTAACATGAGAACTCAAGGTTCTCCATCAAATTATTTTTGTCAGTTTTAATTTTTGATCAAGGAATAACTTGTTTAATCAAAGAATATGCCGATCAGTCAAGGCTGGTCAGCAAAGAGCATGGCTTGAGAGCACAAAAAAGTAGCACACAGAAGATGGTGCTGAGGAAATAGTCAACAAGTTTGTAAATCTACCTTTGAAAGTTGAGACAGTGAAGCAGAGTTATTCTTTGACCAACAAAATATTACATAACTTTGGTTCCTTGAAACGAATGAAATAGAACAATGATTCTGGAAGTTTTCCTGAATGGAAATTTCTTTCTTTTTTTTTCCTTTTTGTTTTTTTTTTATTATGTTATGTTAATCACCATACATTACATCATTAGATGTAGTGTTCCATGATTCATTGTTTGCGTATAACACCCAGTGCTCCATGCAGAATGTGCCCTCTTTAATACCCATGACCAGACTAACCCATCCCCCCACCCCCCTCCCCTCTAGAACCCTCAGTTTGTTTCTCAGAGTCCATATGGAGATTTCTGATTACAAGTGACTACAGGAGAATAAGAACCACTAGCAGGTGGAGCACACATAGTGAGCAAAGATGGTTGTAAATCCCCCCACACACCCTTTCAAAAGTGAGAATAATATAAATAGTGAAGAAAAATAGAGTCTCATAACTTTTCACTGGACAGTCGATTCAGACATGCAGAGCAAGGCATCTGGATATTAATTTTGGAAAATCCCTGGAGGTAGGAATTTCTGCTATTACCAAGCAATTCAGGGTGTCAAAAAGCCACAAAAGGAAATTTAACATTGTTTTCTATTTGACTCTCAAGTCCATATTCTAGTACCAAATGGCCACAGAGCAACCGTATTTATTCAAATGATGAGTAAAAGTTTTTCTTGAAGTATTCTTTGAAAGGCATTTCTTTTTTTTTTTTTTTAAGATTTTATTTATTTGACAGAGAGAGAGAGAGCACAAGTAGGCAAAGCGGCAGGCAGAGGGTGAGGGAGAAGCAGGTCCCCCGCTAAGCAGGGAGCCCGATGCAGGGCTTGATCCCAGGACCCTGGGATCATGATCTGAGCTGAAGGCAGACACTTAACTGACTGAGCCACTCAGGCGCCCTGAAAGGGCATTTCTAAGGGCAAATGTAAGAGAAGGAATAACTGACAGGCAGTCTCTGATAACTCTGGCATAACATAACATAGCTTTTTCAAGGCAGTAGCTCAATCACCTCTTCCTGGGAAGTCCCAGGATTTCTTTAACCATATGGCGCCTCCTTTGGGCTTTTACTGCACTGAATTATATTCATTCGTTTACATGGTGATCATTCTCTGGAGATTCATCTTCATAAGGACAGGGCCTGTTTTATATTCATCTTTTTTTAGAAGTTTTTATTTCAATTCCAGTTAGTTAACGTACAATGTAATATTAGTTTCAGGTGTACAATTCAGTGATTCAACACTTAGATACAACACCTGGTGCTCACCACAACAGGTGCACTTCTTAATCCCCATCACCCATTTACCCATCCCCCCCATCCCCCTCCCTTCTGGTAACCATCAGTTTGTTCTCTATAGTTAAGAGTCTGTTTCTTGGTTTGCCTCTCTTTTTTGTCCCCCTTTGCTCCTTTGCTTTGCTTCTTAAATTCCACATATGAATGAAATCATCTGGTATTTGTCTTTTATATTTATCTTGACATATCCCAAAGATACAGTACCTGGGACAGTGTTTGGCATCTGGTAAACAATAAGTATTGCTTGAATTAAGTAACCAAATAATAGTGTTTTACATGTTCAGTAGGGAACTTACTAAAGCATCTAAATTTACATTCCTCATTGGAATTCAGACTGCCTCCTATTGCTAAGCATGAAGAAGCAATGAGATTGGACATGGAGATGGAGGCTCTAGTCTCAGTTCTGTCAGTCTCTGACTACCAAGCAAAGCACTTACACTTGAGCTTCTCCAGTTCTTATCTGTAAAACTCAGGATCAGATATAGAACTGTGATCCTTGACAGCTGTAATACCCTGGTTCTTAGAGCCCTGATATTCTCATATGCGGTCAGCTAGTTTCTTTCATTCTACTTGCAACTCTAAATTATTACTAACACCTAACATTTACTAAGCAGTTAGTAGTGATGTTAATATTATCTCCCCTAATTCTCACAACAATCCTGTGAGTTCAGTTTTTACACATAGTGAAATTGGAGTTCAAACCAATTTAAAACCTTGTCATAGGGATCACATTAGCCCCAAGTGGGGTAGAGAAGGCTCAAGCCTTGGGCTCCTGGGGCTGATTTTTCTGCTTTTCCCATTGTGGTGCCTAATTCTATCTGTGGCTCATTCTTTCCTGGACTTCTAAAAGTATTGTAAGTTTGTATTTAGTATTGTAATGTTTTAAATAGAATTCCTGAAGGAAACAACAGGACCCTCTGTGAAAAGACCAATTTATTATAAGTCAGGCATTCTGAGTTATATTGTTTTCAGAGGTGATGAGGCTCCTCTGATCCCCCATATCTCTTCTCATCCTCTGGTGGCCAGTGTCATGCACTTTCAAGACAGCTGGCCAATGCACTCTGTGGCCATAAAATAGAGCTCAGCAAGCTGCTCACACAAGGACTGAACTTGTGACCTTGGTGTCATTTCTATCACACCCCAAGCAATTGAGTTAAAGAGCCAAAGACAAATCTAACTCTACATGAAATGAAACATGGCTCCAGAGATGTGAAAATATTTATCATTCGGTCTATTTATATTTCAATTAATTTCAATTGTTTATTTTGGACTTGCACTTTGTAGAGTAGTGCACCTCAGAACCGCAGAATAAATGCATAGTCTGGATCTCTAGGGCTTGACCTGTGAGGGAAGAGGGGGAAACAAGTGTGTGGATGATCACAGGTCCTAAGAGAAGACAAGCCAAATGTCATGTAAGTACAAAGCCAGAAAAACTCTCCATTATCTATAGAATGCCCTCCCACATCTATAGAATCCTTTAGGATCAGTGATAGCCCCCAAGGTTACCACAACAAAAGGGACCATTTAGCAACTCATTGGCTCTCGTAGCTTGTTGGATCTCCAGTCCTTGCAGTGGCTCTGGTTTGACCTTACTCCTCTCTGTATTGTGATCTTGTTTTTATTTAACCCCAACAGATCTGGGTGATTCCCAGTTTGTTCCTTCTTTTGAGTTTCCATTTATTGTTCCCTAGTGCTCTGAGCACTTACTGGGCCCTGTCTTTGATTTTGCTTTCACTCCCTAACTCTTTTGGTTCACTTCCCCCATATTACCCTGATGGTCCTGATGCAGTTAACATCTGGATTCCCTGAAGAGGTTGCTTCACACTCTTCTCTCTAGCTTCCAGAGGAGCCCAGAGATTTTTGTCTGAATCCTTTGGGATGCTACTGCCCTGACTGCCTGGGGACAGGGGTTCTGGAATCGAGTGTATGTTGAAGAGATGACCTTAACTTTTTATTTTCAATGGAGTAAATCCAGGAACTGTGGGCTAAGGATTCAACCCAAGGTCATCTTGGCCAGTAAGCAGGGACTTACAGATAGATTTTGACTTTTAGCTAATGGGTAAGGAACTAATTGAGGGAACATAGTGTCAGGGAATCGCTTCCTCTTCTTCAATGCAAAGGACTGAATGTTAGTGTCACCCTGCCCCCACCCAATTCATATGCTGAAATCTTCTCCCCTATGTGATAGTATTAGGAGGTAAGGCCTTTGGGACATAATTAGGTCTTGAGGGTGGAATCCTCATGAATGGGATTAGTGCCCTTTTAAAGGGACCCCAAAGAGCTCTCCTGTTCTCTTTCCACCATGTGAGGAGACAAGAAAAAGAAGGTAGTCTACAACCTAGAAAAGGGTTCTCATCAGAACTCAGCTAGCATGCAGACACACTGATCCCAGACTTCCAGCCTCCAGATCTGTGAGGAACAAACTTCTGTTTTTTATAAGCCACCCAGTCTTTGGTACTTTGTGATAGCATTCTGAACTGAGATGCTCATGAATCTTCAACCTCTCCTCTCTATCGGCTTTTCCTTTAAGATTCCCTCCAACTCTGAGATTCTGCAAGATGTAATGCCAACCAAGCTGAGCATATAGGAGAATGTGATGGTTCATGGCACTGCTTTCCCTGTCTAACAAATCTATTGTTTCCTTCTAGAAATTCACTCCATAAAGTGAGTTATTTTCTTAAACCACCAAAAGTAAAAATTTTAATTTGTGGAGTGTAGAAAAAAAGATTACCCTTTATTATTGTTCAATAAATAGTGATTAACTCAATAGCTGCTTGATCAATGCCAGCTTTTAAGTTAATATCCCCAGCAAGCTATGTGTAATATTTCAGATTAACCTGAACTTCCTTATTACTATATGTGTCCAAATTCTTAAACTCGAGTAATCTCACTCTCTTATTATGGGCTAACTTCAATATTCCATCTTAATGTATATTTGGGACTCAATTTAGGCAGGTCATGCCCCTGAGTATGCTTAGATGTTTATTTTCTAAGATTTCTATAAAATAGCGCTGACTTAAAAAAAAACTATAAATCCTAAAAAGGATGAATTTCCTACCAGTAATTGCACATCAAACACAATCAGATGAACCCCAATTTGCTAAAGGATTGTTCCTTATTGCTTTGACAATATTAATTTGGAGACCTACTGAAGTTCCACTTGGCCATTTTTTTCAATAAACTTTCAATGAGTTTAACAGATTATCTGTTTAGGTCTGTAATGATGGTGAGAACAGGAAATTCGGACAGCAAAATAGGTCGCTTCTTAGGCTTGCTGCCAGACTTTGAAAACCACCATAACAAGTTGTTTCTGCCAAGTAAGTGAAATCCGAATGCTGGCTAAAACATTTGAAAAAAAAAAAAAAAAAGAAAAGAAAGAAAGAAAGGAAGAAACCCTTGCTGACTAATAGGCGCTAATGTGTGAATAATAATTAGCACAATTAAGTGACTGGTGCTGTGCGGGTGAAATTTTCAGAATACAAAACATTAATGTAGGGGTTTACATACACATAAACAAAGCTTTAAAATGGGCTAATGTGAGCTCCGAAAATGGAAATGTTTAAGGGTCAGTGTAACAATTGTGAAATTCTCATTGCAAGTATGCTAATCTTAGGTATAGAAATTCTATGAATGTAAATCATTGTTGTGATCTTATAAAGTCCTCAGAGATGATATCTATATCTATGTCATCTATATCTACAACCCTATATATGGGAACAGGTCTGAAGTCTGATAAAGAGTCTAGTAACACTAAATTAATGTGTGTGGAGTTAGAAAAATGACATATATATGAAGTCACACTAACTAGATGACTACTCAGGCACCTATTTATCCCTCCCCACCTCCTGGACACTCCACCCTCCAATACATCAATGCTTCTATTCTTTAAATCTCTTTATATGTTTCTCTCTTTCTCCCTCTCTCCCTCTCCACCTATCATTTATCTGAATAACATAGGACCAGTTTTCTCAGTGAATAGTACAGAATTATAGCTAAGAACCATCATGGGTTTAGTTTATCTAACATGAAGAATAAATTATTATTCTCTTAGAAACACTGCTGTGTCAAGGTCAAGGTTGAGGTCATTTACAAGGCAATATAGAGGACAGCGTATAATTTACTAGCCAGAATCACTCACAGCTGATGTGTGTTGGGGGGATGGGGACATTTCCATCAGAAATCTATACTCATTTAGCTTTCATAAACAAATGCTTTTAAGAGTATAAAAAAAAAAAGCTGTGTTGTGAGCTTAATTAAGAAGCATCAAATTACCCACTTCTTTTGTTCACCTTTGGAAAATATATTTAGTAGCTGATGATTAGCGACCTGTGTGTTTATTCAACAGAAATAAGAAACTCTAAATCAACATGTTCTAATGTGCTGTCCTTTGCAAATGAAGATAACACTATTGATTCACAATCAAAGGGCATGCATTTATTTCTTCTTTCTTTTGGGGGGTTAAAGTATTGATGATGAGTAGAATATCATCCCCAGTTTTTTACCTTGTTTAATTTGTGACCAACACTTTAATCTAAGAAATAGCTGCACAGGGCAAAACAAGTAGCCCTTGTTAATACAGTAAACACAGTATAAAAAAAAAAAAAGTTGTTGTTCCAGGTACAAAGTGACCCAGAGAGTTAAAATTGTTCAGATACTCCTAGGTTTCAGTATTTCAACACATTTTTATTGATGGTCCAATTCACCACTACCCCTTTCTGTATATTCTCTCTAGTTGCTAGGAATGTGCCTCTGTAAGAAAGTCAGACAGCCTCAAGGTGAAAATGATCTAGTTCTGCAAACATTCTAAGTGACATCATGGTCCAAACCCTGTAAGCTAAAACTCGATATTTAAAGCCCACCCTCATCATTTCGCTCTGATTTCAAAATACCGTGAAGAGTCCCCTTGTTTGACAGATCCTGCTTCCCCATTCTCTAGCCTGTGTCTTTCCATCTCTTCGTACACATAGGGGTTCTTTCTTTCTTTTTTTTTTTTTAAAGATTTTATTTATTTATTCATGAGAGACAGAGAGAGAGAGAGAGAGGCAGAGGGAGAAGCAGGCTCCCAAGGAGCAGAGACCCCGATGCGGGACTCGATCCCAGGACCCCGGGACCATGACCTGAGCCGAAGGCAGACGCCCAACCATCTGAGCCACCCAGGCGCCCCCACATAGGGGTTCTTTCAATAACCATTGCTCTGAGCGAAAGGGAGTTCAAGACAAACTAAATGAGGTCCCAGGTTCTCTAGTGGAAAATGTTGACAAATAGATAATTACCTACTGCATATTCTCATGTATTTAAAGAGCTATGAGTTCATATAGAAGGAGTTCCCAATCCATGCTGCAGGTAGAGGGTAGAGGGCATTAAGTAGATGGAATACTAGGGGAAGCTTCCTAGGGGAACAGGTTGTGTTTACTCCTGAATTGCAAAGCTCTCCTTCCCTGCTGATCTTTAGCCTGTACTCTGTGAACAGGCTCAAGTTTTTCCCACCCTAACAGAAAGAAAATCTTCTCATCAACCCAGCATTTCTCTCTAACAATAACCCAGCTCCTCCCACTCCCTCCAGCTTCCTTCTATGCTTCCTTCTCCCCTGCCTCTGCTGCCAGTCTCCCCACTCACCCGGAACTTTCCTACCCTTGATTGTCACTTCTGAGTGTTTTTTTCTTTTTAGAGACTCTTTATTCCCAGAAATTCCATGTCTTACCTCGTTCTAATTTCTCCTCCTTTTCATGATTTCAGATCCTTTCCTCTGCTCCCATTTTAAAACCTAGTGTTCTTGGGCTTCCTCTCTGGCTGACTGCTCTTCTTACTCTGTACATTGTCCTTTAGTGATGTGCGTGTGTCCGTGTGTATGTGTGTGTTGAGGGTGGGGCTCATCCATTCTCTTGATCTTAACTACTACCTCTATATGTCTATAATCCAAATAAGAGTCTCTAGCCCTCGGGTTCTCTGAATTTCAGAACTGAATGTAAATGTTATGAAAAATCTCTACTCGGCCATGCCAGAGACATTTCCACATTTCCAACATGGTCCAAAATGTCTCTAATCATGTCCTCAGCCTACCGTATCCATGTCAAAACTTACTACTCATAATGCTTCTAACTCAGAGCCCTAGGGGTCATTCCTCACCTGCTTGCTTTCCTTCCTTTCATCCCTTACAGACTCTCACCAAGTCCTTCCAAGTGTACCTAAACATTTCTCAACTATATTTCTCCTTGGCCCAATTAGTGCCCTTTTCGCTTCCTGAGGCTTCTCCTGTCTTATGGTAGGTAAGGTTCAAAGGCAAATTTAACATAAACCTAGTAAGCTTCATCTTCCAGTCCCTCACTTGACTGGCCCTCCTCTCCTAAGGCCTTGGGAGGGATCTGACAATGTGCCCCAAACAGTCCTTTATTTTTTCAGTTTGCTGTCTGTTTCCACACTGACTCCTTCATTGCACTTTTCTTTAAATTGAGTGGCCTTGGAATGACTATAAGCATTTTTAAGCTCTGGCTAAACGGAGGGCGGGTTGGGAGTACATCGGTTTGGGTTCATGTGATATATTTTTGTGGTTAACAATCGCTTGTGTGAGGATTTGAATTATTGCTAGCCATTCAGGACTAGGAATGGCATCCAGGAATATTCTTCACCCCCACTGTGTCAGCTCACATAGAGTGGTAAAACAAAGCAGCTGATGCAGAGTTCAGGCCATGATTGTGACCAGGTTCTGTGGCTCTAGAAACAGAAGTGTGTGTACAGTGGAGGACAGACTAGTTTGGAAATGGTATAGGCACAGAATCTAATCTGTGGGAAAATTTTTCCAATTATGAAACATATGAAATTCTAAGTGGAAGGCTCATGTCTTATTGATCCCTAGTCAGAATGGAAGTAATGTCCTGGCAGGCATATGCTCAAAAATACAACAAATACAATTATAAATCCAGCATGGATTTTTTTTTTCTTTTTCTGATGAGACTAACAAATTTACCAAATTCCTGTATTTTTAGGGTTAAATCTTGTAGCAATGTTGTGTGTAGAACCTCATATTTAGGGCATCCCAACATACTAAATTACTTCTCAATCTACCTGATTCACCTGAAGAAAGTCTATCAGTTCCAAAGGAAATAGCATGAAAAATTGCTACCTGTGAAGAAACAGCCGAAGGAAATGAGTGTTCTGGTGATAAAATTCCTACACATGTTAATTAATAAGTCAATATATATTGTATAAAAGTAATCTGATGGCACATTTAAGTCATTCCATGAATTTAAGTTGCTCTTATATGTACTTTAAATTAGGATTCCTTTTCCTTAAGAGGATCCCCAAACTTGCTTGAGGGAATTATTCCCATTTTTCAGATATGTAAACTGAAGCAAATGCAGTTTATATCACTTTTCCAAGGACAGTTGGGTGGTGGTAATAATAGAGTAGGAATTCAAATCCAATACTTTTAATTCTAAAATCCTAATTATTTTGTTCCTGGGTGGCTTAGTCAGGTAAGCATCTGTCTTCGGCTCGGGTCATGATCCCAGAGTTCTGCGATCGAGTCCCATATTAGGATTCCTGCTCAGCAGGGAGTCTGCTTCTCCCTCTCCCTCTGCCCCTCCCCTGTGCTTGTGCTTGCTCTCTCTCTCTCAAATAAAAAAATAAATAAAATCTTAAAAAAATAAAAATAAAATCCTAATTATTTTTATCATGCCATAATGCTACATATATAATTACTGGCAAAAATTTATAACACAGTTTCTTTACTCAAAATTAAAGGTCAATACCATTTCATAACCAAATGATGCTATAATATTTTTAAAAAAGAGCTTTGGTAATTTTTTTCACATTACTCTCACTTAAAATTGAAATGAGTTATAGATATTATTAGTACTTACTGATGTACACCATATGGTTTCTTAAGACTTTGTTAATGCAAATTTCAAGGATTATACTACTTAAATCTTAGCAAATTCTATTAAACACATTAATGGGAATCATATTTTTAAATTTGTTTGTAAATCTTCAAAATTATCAATGTGTGAAGGCAATCTGTTCTTCACACTTTACTCTTGAAAGTTGATATCAGCCCTCTGAAAGCAGCTAAAAGGACTGAGGTAATAATAAATGAGAAAATGAATCCTTGGAATAATCATTAGAATGGCACCCAACTGAAAGATCATGACAAAACATGGCATGACAAGTAGTGGAAATTAAAAACCAAAATTAATCAAAATATGAAATAAGCACCAATAATTAAGACCCTTTACAAAAATTAAAGATAGTGACTCCTTTAATGATGAAAGGAGCCTTAAAGGTATGAATATGATACATTATAATACAATCTGCTACTTGGCGCCAGCCAATTCACAAATATTCATGTAGGAGGAACAGAGAAAGTGTTTCTTACATCTTGAAAGCTAAATCTAAATAAAAGCAAGCTAATAAGCAAATCTGATGACAGTTTTCTCTTCAGCATTATATAAATTAACATTTTTAATTTCATTTCTTATATAGACTACAGAAAAGCATTTTGGTGAAAAAAAGCAAGAGATGATTTTACCTAAGATTTAAATAGAGAAACCTTGGAAGTGGGAAGAATAGGAAAGCAATAAAATGGTTCAGTAGTTTGACCTTTACAATTTTTTTTTAATTTTTAGAAATATTTCACTAAAATATTTAAAAGAGTAGGATTTGAAAACCTGAAATTGATAATTTATCTTTAAACAAAGTGAATACTGACTGTATATGGAGTAGAAATAGGTATCATTTTGAGTTGGAGGAAGACAACGATGAAAGTATCTGATAACCAAGAGTGTAAGAATAAGAAAATAGAAAATTAAACTGAGTGAAAAAATTAATAGACTCAAAAGATAATGTGGCTTTTAAAACTAAATAAAATTTATTTTATTTTTATTTTCTTTATTTACTTAATAGGCTCCACACCCAGTGTGGAACCCAATGCAGGGCTTGAACTCACCACCCTGAGATCAACACCTCCTGAGCTGAAATCAAGGGTTAGACGCTTAACCAACTGAGCCACTCAGGTGCCCCTAAATAAAACTCATTTTAAACCATTACTTTATTCCAGTGTTGAGCTTTATTGGTAAAAAAAAGGAAAAATAAATAAATCCAAAAGGATATTTTAAATTTTCTCCTAACCTTGTGGATGCATTCCTAAATCTTCAGGTCATTCTAAAGATCTGAATGAGTCTATGACTGGTATAATACATGAGATCACATAGGAAGCATAACTTCCTCATAAAATGGGAATATTCATACCAGGGGGGAAATAAAGCTTAAAGTCTTAAAAAATTTCTGAAGGAGTCTCATTTGATAGCAGAAAAAATATATACATACATAGATGAAATGAGCAATTGTTTACATTATAATAATCGTTAATGATCGTATAATAATCGTCAACTCAAATCTCAAATGTAGAAATTTCTGCCTCCTATATTATAAGATTAAGATTCTCAACAATCTTAACCTCCACATTCTCAAGAATTTCAGTCATGTGAGCACTGGTGTCAGCCCCTGTCTCACCAAAGGCCAAAATGAGTATGTCCCATTTTCTAGGCAGGTATGAAAGTTGCAGAAGAAAATGTTTTAGGCAGAAGTTGATTCTTCCAGGCTCTAGGAGGAAAAGCATCACATGTATTCCACAGAGAAACCTGAAAGCATTTGTAATGGTAAGAAATAAACAGGAAGAATTTGTCTTTCTTCACACGAAAATCATAAAAAAAGAAAATAGGGACGCCTGGGTGGCTCAGTTGGTTAAGCATCTATCCTCGGCTCAAGTCATGATCCCAGAGTCCTGGGATTGAGTCCTGCATGGGCCTCCCTGCACAGTGGGGATCCTACTTCTCCCTCCTCCTCTGCCCTTCCCCCACCCCCTGCCCATGCACTCTCTCTCTCTTTCAAATAAATAAATAAATAAAAGTCTTTAAGAAAATAGAAGATAAAAAGGAGGAAGGCATTGTTCCTCACGGCATGATGCTGTTGTCACAGCTAGATTACCATTGACTGTTGCAAAGCTGAGCAAGCACAAAACAGTGAATGATAGGTGCTTTATATAGAGTGGAAGTCAGGAATAGAAGATGGCAGGCAGAAGGAGACAAGAACAACCAGCAAGGTAATCACACGGAAACCCAATCAGGCTCTTCACAGGGCATTATACTATTTCCTTTTACTTGTTAAAGGCACATGGGCCTACAGATCTCAAAATGGCAGATTGAAAAATGAGTAAAATTTAGACTTTGGTTACAGATGTCATAAAGATAAAGGGCTTGGAAATTATTTAAATTTCATCAACTGTCCTGTTTCTTCTAAGAACCTCACTCAACCACCTTAAGGGAAGAAATTTTCATGCACCACCTAAACAATAAATAATATGAATGATCTCCTTTGTTCTCCTTAACTTCTCAAAGGTCCCACAGTATTTTTTTTAATTAAGAGGTTTTCTCTAATGGGAACAAATCTTGCAGATTATTGCAAAACCTATTCTATGTATTCTGTTCTATGTATACTGTATATTATATTCTAGATTTCAAACTGGTGGTGGTCACTTAATTGCCATTCTCCCACATTAAAAAACATCACCATATGTACTCAAAATTATTACCATTCCTCTTCTCTTCTACGGACTAAGAAATACCATTTTGCATTATGCTTTACCTTGCATTTTTCAGCACTTCTATTATTTCCATTTTTCTCCTGTATGCCCTTGTCAGTTGATTAAAATATAGAGTTTGAAATAGGCAAAGTGATAGGCTGAGTCAGTTTTGGATATGTGGAGCCCATGATGCTGTGTCCTTATTTATACATCTTTGAGACCAATAATCAATTACCTACAGGCATTGCTGACTCATGGTTAGTTTCAGGTCTTTCTAATCCATAGTGCTCTGCCAATCATGCCCAATTTTATGTTTGTCAAGTCATTGTGGGATCTCTTATATTTGGGAATTTAATATCTCCCTCTACCTACCAACACCTCCTACTGTAATTTTGTTTTCCAGCTATGTTAACTGTGATGTTGATAATAGATCTCTGCTCTAAGTTATAATAAAAACAAATTCAAGTTGTTGGGACTCCTTGAAGGACCTCTTGGTTTAGTAATGAATTCTTGGTCATTTTTCAACTACTAGAAACTTATAACATGTTTTCAGTACTTAGAAGTAATAGGAGCAAAGAAAAAAATTTCTCATGTGTAGAGGGCTCTAAGGCTCATCAAATGATAAAGATACGGGTATATCATTTATTGTTTTAAATTCCATGTTATTGTCCAGGTGGCAGAACGTGTTTTGTTTTGTTTTGTTTTGTTTTACTAAAAACATTATTAAATTGTACAAAGCAGTTTTTCCATTCCATTAAAACTAGAGAGTAAAGTCTTAATTTTAGTGAATTCTAGAAAAATTAAAATTACTTTGTTGCTAGATTAATTTAACAACACCTGAGTTCCCAGAATATCCTGGAATCAAGTGGACCAAGATGCCTCTTAGTAAGTTTACAGAAAACGAAAAGAATCTTTAGGAGGGGGGGAAAGGTAGGTAGTGGGAAAGGAATAGCTGACTATTCACAAGTGCGATGAAGTGCCTCAAGATGGAAAGCAAAATCACACATAGCTGTCTAATACGGACTTACTATTGCATATGCTCTTGCGTTTTCGCAGTTTTTCTCATGAGTTGTGACAAGATGACAACAAAACTACTGCCTTAATTACACGAAAATTGGAAGGTGTGTAACAGCCCCTCAAGATGACTGAAGAAATTTCACATGAAAGACAAACCTCAAGACTAGCATTTAAATATGCCAAGATACAAATTTTAAAGTTACACGAAGGCTACAGTCTTGATAGTCTATCCATTCTTTGATATATGCTACTGTTTTGCGTTTGGAACCAAAAGCCTACTAGCCCTTTTTAGCAACATGTAAGTATATTTTTGAGAAATTAGTTACAACCTTCGTTGGGAATCTTCTGGTTCCCACAAAATCATTTAACGTAAAAATCATGGATGATACCAAGGGATGGATTTCTAATAATGAATTATTTCCTCTGGTAACATTATTTGTGTTTATTGGGTAGGCCAGATCTCACAGATGAGAGAAGTTGTCCCAAAGCCAATTCACAGCTTGACACTGCCCTCGGTATTTGAAGACGACATACCTTCCTGGTCGTGAGTGTGCTCCAAATGGAAGAGTGGAGGAAGAGACCGATGTACAGTAACACTCTCCACATGTAAAGATGACTCCTTAATTTTCAGGATCTCTTAGACTTGACCGCCCAGATGTTTTACTAAAAAGACCAACGCTCTCCACTGCTGCACGCCCTGCCGGCATCCCCCACGCCCGCCAGGTGGTTGGATTCTGAGCAGCTAAGAAACCTGAGAGCATTTCTCTTTTCTGTTTTCTTCGCCTGCCTCCTCTTCAGTTCGCTGTACAGCAGCAGCTTCTGGATCTGACTGTCATTCATTCTCCACAAATCTACAGCCTCAGAGGGTTGTGCTGGGATGAGCCACCACACTTCCGTGCCCGCAGACTGGCTGAGCTCCAGCCCTCATTTTGAATGATCCTACCTTGCCAGCTCGTGTAAAGTGTTGTCCATACCTGGGCCAGTGAGTTCAGGAGCAAGGTTGTGGCGAAGGCCCGCTAGGGCCCCAGGCCACTCCATTAGGGGCTATCTCTATGCTCTGACCACTAAATCAGTGATTGTTCATGGGGGTTAAATGCATGTCAAAAGGAAGTGGATCATTAATGTGTTCTACATATTCAAAAGGCCGTGGATTTTATTCCTAATCCTCCCATATTATTAAAAAGGTGAAGTATGGTTTACTGAGTGATCCAAGAATAACCAAAATGACAACTGTACTGGAGGTCAATTTCGATGAAGATAAACAAATTTGCATTATATATTCTTTAAGGTATAGAACTGAAGGCAAAGCCAAAGCTGAGGAGTTGATGCTCGTATTTATAGCTAAAAAATTTTAAAAATTAAAAACTCAGCAACTTTAGGAGACTCCCCTAAAGATTTAACTGACTACTTAGGATAGAGCCTAAACGCCCAGATCACACAACGGATTATCTCCTCCAGCCCTGTCATCAGACAGGTGAAGAACTTCTACCTCACTTTACAGCAGGCAACCAAGTCCAGACGCCATTTTTACTTGAGAGTAGGAAGCCGGAGAACCTAGATATGCAGCCTCTTAACACCTGACCTCCATGCCACTGTGTGCTTCACCCTAATGCCAGGAGATATGGAGAAATAAGAGAAATTTAAAAATTCAATGAAGTTTAGAACTACAACTGTATCTTTATGTCCAAACTAGTTCCATCATTCATTATTTGGATGATTTTTTTTCTTTTTAATAATGTCTTAACCTGGTAGGTTAATTTTTAAAAAGAGAAAGAATGAATGAAGGAAATATATAAAAGAAAATATTTGTAAACATGGTGTTGATGTTTCTGAGCGATTGTAAAGAGCTGAGCAAATGCTTAGGTTAGTAATATGAATGCTTTCATTTCCAGAGTAGAAGAAAAGTGATATTAGTAATGTAATGTAATTAAAACATTATGTTTTATGTAACATGTTCTAGATACACTATTTGTTATGTCATAGAACTGCTTATATCTTAAAGATATTTATTTTATTGGGTAAATAAAACTTTGCTCCCCCCAAATATTAATTTTAACTTGTAGCTGAGAACACCGTGATTGACTATGCTTCATTATTTTTGAAAATCTTGTTTAATATTTTTGAAACGGAAACCCTAAAGTCAGATTTTCAGTTGTTTATCTCCTTACTTTCGTTTCATTACATGGTATTTTATTTCATTACCTAGATGACAGCTATGCCTCTCTGCAGACCCTGTAGAAACAATACAAAATTTGCACTCAGCATGAGGCTCCCGGTGCCCATACATACATATTTCAAACTTTTCTGTTAATATGGAAACATAGTAGCTAACTTCTTATTATGCATTTAGTCATTTTTATATCAGTGTGGCTGAAAAGAACACCATACAAAGTGTCCAAGTGTCAAGACCTATTACAGAAGACCAGTAAGTGCACAAATGAAACAGATTGAGAGAGAGGGTGGGGGGATCTTCCTCTGCCTCAGGACACAGGGCATCATCTACTGTGCATGTCAGACATGGGAGCAGCTGCACTCCCTGTATTAAATATTAGACATAGACACAAACTGCATATAAAGAAAGTTTTTTTAACCCTCCTCCCCCACACACACATTCCAATTTAGAAACTCCTTGCTTCGGCACATTCTGCCTTTCGTTTCTCTTGTTATCTTGGCTATTACTAGTTTACTCACTTACTGTCTGCCTCGCTTCCATTAGATGGTGAGTTCGGTGAGGACACAGAGGATTGCGGGATTCTTGGTGACCTTGTTGAGCCCCTCATCCATACAGCGTCGGGCAGTACTTAGCATATACTTGGTGTCCAATATACACTTGTTGAGGGAGTCAGTGAATAAATGAATGAATTTTTAAACAGTCATGCATAAGTTACCATATGGCTTCTCCCCTTTCCCCTTCCTTTGCCCTTTGACTTTGCTTTGTCCTTTGGACACACGCGCCATTAACTCCTGCTGAGCTCCGTGGTTTCTCCTGGATTCTGCCACAACTTCCAGACACCTCATCTCACATAGGTGCTGCCAGCTTCTGCACTGGGTGTTAGTCATTCAAAAGGCATCTCTTCTGCTATGTCTGCCGTCTTCTGCTTGGCCTCCCACTTCTGATAGACAGGGGGCTTTGCTATGGCGATGTTGTCCCATTTTCCATGGAGAAGTGGGGTGACCAGTATCTAATAATACTAAGTATAATAATAATAGTAACATGTACTGAATTTCCATAATGTACCAGGCATGAAGTTGGCTTTTGATTTACTTGGGCCCACATGTAATTCTTAGGTCGTTATATCCACTTCACACATGAGGTTAAGTGGCTTTAAGTCGCATGGCTAATGATTGGCTAAGCTGAAATTCAAGGTCAGGTCTCTTTGGTTTCAATATCAACATTCTTTTCACCACGCTATATAAGCACTACCAAAGTTGCACTGCCTAGACCCCAGGACTTTATAGAGATGTTACTGATAGTTTCAGAGTTTTCCCACCCACTAGGGGTGCAGCAAGAGTTTGTGGGTGATTTTTCTAGAGATACTGCTCACCTCTAGTCACAGGATCTAGGTTATCCCATTCTCTCTTTCTCTATGTGCTTTTTCTCAGAAAAGTTCTTTTTCTTTCAAATGTCTAGAAGTATATTTCACTAAGGAGAGCTTTTTGAGGGCAGAGCCAAGTCCTGTTCTCTCTATTCCTAGGATCCAAGACAGTATCTAGCATATCATATCATTGGACACATTTTGAATTTATGAATTGAATCGAATTGCGTTGGGGACACAACTCATGGACACACAAATTAATAAGATAAATAAGTACAAAGAATACTGGTCAGAAGGATCAGTCTCAATATAAGTTTAATACCAGCTTAACTACTATCTTGAGCGGGTTACTTCATCTTTCTGATTATCACATTTATAAAAGAAGGACAACTACTCTTTCATTGGATAGTTGTAAAGATCAAGTGAAAAAGCAAGGAAAACAGTAGTTGGAATATTCACAAGCCTGTGCCTTCAATCATGGTCCCTCCACCAGTTAAACTTTGCTCTACTTTCAAGGATCATGTTGTTATAATCTCAGTTCTTTTTAAAGAATCTGTAAAGTCCAAAGCAGAAAAAAGAAGGGAGCTGTGTAAAGCAAGAACGGTTTGAGACAATTGACCTTGGGCAGGCTTATCTTTCCTGCTAATTGGTTTGTCTTCCTCCATCGCTGGTGATTTTGATTCACCACCAGAGTTACTCTCACCCATTTAGGTCTGCCAAGCATCCGATCTCTTTCCTTTCTCTCCTACCAATAGGCCAAATTTTGATATTCCCACTTCTTACTTTCTATCTAATCGGTGTCCTCTCCAGCCCCTCTGGCTTGGCTTTATCCCAGGTCTCATTATCTCTCTCCTGGTCAATTGCAACACGCAAACCTCCTGGACTTCCAGCTTCTTGCTGGGCTTTCAAAATCAAACAGAATACAGCAAAACCAACCAATTTTCTCTTCTTCAAATGGTACTAGTGTAGAAAATCCAAATCTACTGGATTTTCAGGGGTCATACCAATTCCAAAAGTTATCCCCATACATCCGTAGAATATTCTGGGAGGTAGATTCTTATTTTCCAATTTCATTTTGTCATAGGAAAAAAGCTTTTGCTGGGCCATGTGCCCCACTTTTCAATTCAGAACATATGGTCACCATATCCTTGAGTTACCCTGTCCCCGAGAAAAGGGAGTCTCTTGCTCCTCCTCCCCCTTCCTATTAAAAATGAATCACCCCCATCTCAGATCTCACACTTTAGTCTAATACTTACAGCAGTAGAGCTGAGGGGCATTGTATTTTAAATAGGCTTATGTGAGCCAGCCTTAAAACCAAACAATGATTTATAACATTGATTCTTTGGGAAAGGGCATTTTAGGTCCCACATGACCATCTAACAAATGAATTTTTGTAACCCATCCCCATCTGTAAGTTGGAGGCTGCTTTTATTAAGAAGAAAGCAGTAACCAAGAATTCATATCCCTCACATTAGCTTTGCTGGAAAGGACAGAATTATGTGCTAATTGTTTAATTAATGAGCATAAAAGGAACATTTTATTTAAAGCAACACTTTTGAATCATTTCTTTTGACAATGTTTCAGTTGTCTGCCTAACAAAATTCTAGCAGTCTTTTTTTCTACATTTTCTTTTCCTTTCCTTCACCAACACTCAGTAAGATTTCATTCTAGGCCTGAGCATATTATTTGCTTTTCAGGAGGCTCTAGTGGTAATAAAGCATTACTCATTTTTCTGCTTTATTTCCTTGAGACACAGAGCAAACATGCAGTAAGTGATAGCTCTGTTCAAACGCCACTGTATAAAACAAGTGAGCAAGACTCCTGGCCCCTATCTCATCATGGAGGATAGGAATGATTTCGAGAACAGCACAAGGCAATAAATTAAGTGAAGGAATTTGTATCTCCTGAAAATTTTCACCATAATTCCTCCAAAATATTTTAGAACAATTCATTCTGTTTTATGGCAACACCCTCAAGCTAGGCACTCTGTCTCGTTGATTTTAGTGAGAAAGGGAAGTTACTATTGTATATGATTCCATCTGGGATTATCAAAGTATATAAGATCTCTTTTGTTCTGTTGTTTTGTTTTCCTTTTTCATTTTAAGATTACATTAACAAATCAGATTTTGCTGAGAAATTACTCACAGTTTTCACCAAATGCTTCCCATGAGGAAAATGGCGATTTTCTTCACGACAGCAAACCAAGAATATTGTGGTTTTCTCTAGATGAGTGAAACTGGAGAATTCTTTCTCTGAGAGCATAAAGCAAACTGATTAAGTCAAAGAGGTGTTATAACCCCTATGGGAAAGCCACATTCTTCACTTTTGAAGTATTCCCAGCAAAGATCTAGGAGATCTCACCCACAGTCACACCATGATCCAGTCTATCTTAGTTACTTGGAAGTCCTCAGCAGGTCACTATACTTTATACTTACTAACCATGTAAATAAGTATAAGACTCCTAATCACTATGAATAATCTTGAATCTTCTCCATTTTTAAAAAATAATAAAAAGCATGTGAATAAAAGAGTGTATCCCTTTTGTTAAATTGACTGAAAACATTTGTATACATGTCATTTTTCAATCTGTTATAACAAGAACCTTAGAAACAGTCCATTTTAAAGGATTTATGAGTTTAACATAGGGTGCCTATTCTTCTATTTTAATAAATATTCTTGGTATTGAAAATGAATGAAACATGTCACCAACTTAATTCACAGGATTTATTTAATATTATGGAAGGATCAATGTAACAGAGAGTTAAGATGAGCTCTGGTTTGAGTCTGCCCAGGTTCAAGTCTTAGCTATCCCACAGGTGGGCTGTGGGACAATGAAAAAGACACTGACTTCTTTCTACACCTCTGCTTTTTTCATCTATAAAATGAGAGTAAAAACTGCCCCAGCCCTAGGTGGTTGTTGAGATGATTAATATGCTTAGAACTCAGCACCTTGCATGTGGGAACATGCACTGATATCTTAAGTCAGTAATGTGCATTTGGGGATGTTTTGGCATTATATTTGATAGTGTTTCCTAAAATAAAACAGAATGTAAAATATTAACATATATTTGTGGTTAAAGAAGTTGCAATTTGGGCTCTTGACTCTTGATGATGATGACAGGAAATTCTGCATTCAGCTTTTCACTCTTAACAACTCAATTTTTAATAGACAGTTGATACCTAAAATGTGTAAGCTTTTCTAATCTGAGGCTAATCTTTGCTAACTATATCCATAATTTGGTTTCACTTTTCATAAGCGAGTAAGTACAGGAATGTATGCCAGAGGACAAACATAGAGGAAGAAAATAAAATTCTCGCACAGTATGTTTCACCTGGTTTGGCAAACTTAAACTGTTTAATAATGTTGACCCAGTGAAATTAGTTTGAATCCTTGAGTCGTGTCCTAAATATGAGACAATTAATTTTCATAGAAAATTGTGAAGATAGGGCGCCTGGGTGGCTCAGTTGGTTAAACGACTGCCTTCGGCTCAGGCCATGATCCTGGAGTCCCGGGATCGAGTCCCGCATCGGGCTCCCTGCTCGGCGGGGAGTCTGCTTCTCCCTCTGACCCTCCTCCCTCTCATGCTCTCTCTCATTCTCTCTGTCTCAAATAAATAAATAAAATCTTAAAAAAAAAACAAAAACCTGCTCTCTCATGGCAGGAACAGGTGTTTAAAAAAAAAAAAAAAGAAAGAAAATTGTGAAGATACACAGTTTCCCAAACTCCTGATTTTTATATGTTCTTTATAGGAACACATAGTCTAGCAACCACTACTGAGCTTAGCTATCCTCAAACTAAGGGATGCAGAGGCTCACATTTCTGAGTATAGCAATCTGGAGACATATGGGGAACGTGTGAGCTGGTCAACAATCAGCGGTGCTTGATCAGTTGCAGAATATCAATTAAGGGAGAGAATAAGCTAATGTTCTTTCCACTGGAGAAATGACTAGAATATTATGTCTCCCTTAGCCTACCCAGTGACAGCTGACTTGTGCCCATAAACTTTGGTGCATGGACCTATTAGTTCACCTACTTCGATAAGCTTTATTTTCATTAACGTACCCAAGCTGTGACTTTGCCATCATTTTCCCCATGGGTATTCATATTTGGAGTGCTCTAAAATGCACACAGATATTGGCACACTCTGTAACATAGTCTTGAAATCGCCATACACAATTTGCTGAAAGCAGTGTGGCTGTGCTCTAAAGACGACCCTACTGTTGTTAAGTGACTCTGAGTGCTGAGCATTGCTTCGTTCATGACAGGGAAAAAAAAAATACCTACCCTCTCGAATGTCTGGATTTTGTGTAAAAAAAAAATAAAAAGAGAGAGAGAGAATGAAATGGAAGAAACAGAGAGAGAAAGAGAGTGCACACACAGAGAGCTTATCCCTGTTTACATTTTCATCCTGTGTCTACTGGATTGATCCCCTGCTTCATGTCAGCTCACCAGGCTGACAGCAATTCTAGCAGAGATACACAGGGTAAGAGGGACTTTGATTCATCCCCTCCCCCTAAGTCCCTGCCTGTCATTGTCTGCTCCTGAGTAAGCAAAGTGAATGTGGTCAGAGAGGTCTGGGGCTGCTGGAGCTGTGTTTTCCAATCTCAGGGGCAGCCACCTTCTCATCAACAAATCCATGCAAGCATTCTGTGCATTATGCCGCTTTTCACTCACAAGTTTTGTTCTCCTCTAGAGAAGCACTTAGCCCAAATAAGACAATTCACCGTGGAACTGTGTATGTGTGTGTGTGTTTGTGTGCGTGTAGATTGAGTGATAGATTGAAAATTTAGAGGTTTTTTTTTTTTTTTAAGCCTTCATCCTTATATTTAAAACGTTAATTTCCCCCCTCCCCCTTAGTTCTTCCAAAAACTGCTCTGTGATGTGATCACAAATACTCATGTGCATAAATTCCCATTATCATAATAGGAGCACTGCAGTGAGGTTTCTTCTGAAAATAAATTACTCTGTAGAATATATTAGGAGGACTAAACCCAAACAAGCTAAATTGTGTGTTCTCCCATCCTGTAAGTTAAGTGTTTGAAGATACAAAACCAATTGTATTTTTCATTTCACATGTATTTTGTTTTCTTGTTTTATTTGCATCTTATCTGGTTCATCTATTCTCTCTCTTTTTTTTAAGTTAGAAGACATTTCAATTATTAAATTTCTTATTTTCTTTCAGTTGTCTTAATCATTCTGTTAGCTGCCCCTCTCTTTTCAACACATTGTAGTCCATGTCAATATCCATGGCTGACTTCAAACACATGAATATGTATGTTCTCAAAGAGAGGAGAGGCGCCCACCAGGGTGTATTTATCATGGGCAGCGTAAAGGCAGAGAACAGGCTGAAAGTGTGAGTTCTGTGTCCTGATATTGCATAGCCTTGAGTTGGTCACCAACTTTGCTTTCTCTGTCCTCATTTCTAAAACAGGGACAGAAAGACCAGCTCTCCTACCAATTTCCCAAGGAGGGTGTTAATATTGATGAAGTAATCTGTAGGAAAGAACTGTGAGCATTAGGAGAAAAAACATTATTAAATCCAAGATGATTCCCGTAAATGATCCTTCTTCTAGAATTTCTGGTAAATATTTGTTAGTAACTCTTGGATATGTTTGTAGGTTTAGTTTAAAATTTTAAACTACTGAGGAAGTGATTATGATTAACCTGTATTCAAAAGGGCTAGGATTTCAATCCCTGCATTACAGCAGGTTTATCCTTAGGGATGAAGGTTACCGAGAATATTAAAATCACCTTAAAATGACCCAGAGGTGTCAATGCCTTTCTTGCTCCCAGTTGGTAACCACCACTGTCATTGATTCAAGGGTAGACAGTCAGCTAATTAAGAATTATCTTTGATATCATCGGGATTGATTAAAAATGTATAAAATTTTATTTGATATATTTTAAAAACTGAGCTCTGAGGGGCTTTCTTTTGAATTCAATATGAGCTTGAGTTGTGAGTCAAATGGATACATTAAAATATCTTTAAGTTAAGGTTGAAACTTGTTTAAGATTATGCATGGCATGAAAGGCATAAACCAGCCTACCTCCTTTGTGAATGTATCAGACAAACGCTTTTCGTGATCCTGTGCATTTTATCTTCTCTGGGGCCAGCTTCACTCAGTTTCTCCTGGTTTATAAGAATGAAACCCACACGTGAAAGAGTTGATATTTGACCAAGTAAAGAGGTTCATAAGAATTTTATTCTTTTTTTCAGATGCACATGTTCCTTTTGTGTGTGTATGTTTTTCCCCACTTTTGTCTATCAGGAATGGTAATTTTTTACATCAATTTACATTGCTCATGCCATTTTCATGTCTTGGCTGACTGGGAAGTGGCTCCATCCTGGACTTTTCAGTGACACACAGAAAAAAAGCAAACTCCCTCAAGCTAAGCGGAAAAGGATTTAAAACTCAGTGTGCATCCCTGTTAGGGGCAAGAGAGCCTATTGCGGAAACAAAGAGTGAAGAGAAAATTCTATCCTTGGAAGCTTCACAGTAACACAACCACAGTTTTTCATGTAATAGCTCAAATGTTCCCACTACAGCCATTAACAATGTAATGAAACAAATCACTTGCTATCTGTCACAATTATGATCGATGGAATCCAACTGGTCTAACTTGGGAGGAAAAAAATCACATCTCAGAGTGAATCCATTTTAGAAAATAGCAAGTTTTGGAGGGAGGGATGACACCTATTTCCTATAAACAATACAGGCAAGCAGCCATTTGATCTATTTAAACCAATAGATTACTGTATTGATATATCCTTCCCCTGCAGTTTTCTCTTTTATTTTATTAGGCCTCATAGAGGATTTCTGGCTGCCCATGTGAATGAGAACACAGGTTTAGGACCACACAGAAAGTAATATTGAGATATATAGTGAAACAGTGTTAGTATTGCTCAGTCTTCACTCTGCAGGTAACTACTCTCTTGCTTTCTTTGGTTTTCATTTTTCTGGTTAGGTTTCTTTATTCCTATCATCTTCAGAAATCTCTAGAAATATTAATAGAGGGTAAGAGTTACTATAATATTTAAGAAATAATAGCAAAGGCCTATGCTGAGGATGTATAACGTACTATGTTACACGAGATATGGGGCCAATGGTTTTATCATACACGTTAGAAGTCAGTTTTGTTTTAAAAGTTGTTTATGAGTTGAAATATCTTGTCCTCTTGAGAGGGGAAGTAGATGCAGAAGGTGCTGAATTAAAATTGACCCGCAAGGCAAACTACAATAATGATCATAGTTATCACTTGCTAAATACCTGTTATGTACCAGATAAACACACATTCTGATCCGAACCCATACTGCACTCCTGTGGTCTTGGCAACTCATTTTTCAACCTCCTTTTATACATGGGGAAATGGAATTTTACAAAGGCTAAGAGACTTTCTCAAGAGCAACAGGCAAGGAAATTGCCAGAACTGGAATTAGAATATAGAAATGTCTTCCTCGGAGCTCACGTTGTACCCATTAAAGAAAGTTCCTCAAGCTTGAGAATTCTTTCACACTCAAAAATATACAAGACATTAGTTAGCCAACAACATTAGTCATAGTCAGCAGTACTTACTCAACACCACAAAGCTTAAAATGAAACACCATCACTGGGTAGAGCAATCAATGGGCACCAATGTATTCAACAACACAGATCATAATGGGCACTGAAATCCCATGGGCAGTACCTATTAGAAGGAATCAAGCAGATAATCCAAAATTGTATTATCAGTAAAATAAAGAAATCAAAACATAACTACACACACACACACACACACACACACACAGAGTAGTTAAGTGCAGGCCCTGAGAATATGTTCCCAGCTGGAGAAACCGTGCCCTCCATCAGATGGAACACAGAGAATATTCAGGGCTGAGTGCTATAGATGCATTTGGGGAAGTAGGAGGTGAAAGTGTGCTGATTATCCTAAACAGAGGCATGCTGATTTCTTAAAAGGTATACATTATGTAAAAACATTTCATCACTGACTCCTGAGTTAAATAGCTGCCACCCCAACCTTGGGGAAAATGGGTTTCTATCCAAAGGGAGATCAGTGGCCACAAGAATCCAAGCCTGAAGGTATCTTTTTCTCTGTTTATCTCTCTTTTAGAGAAAGGCAAGACTTTTAGGAGATGGCTTGACTGGGCAGAAAAAACAAGAAAGAAAAGAAAAGAAATGCTTGATATGCAAATGAATTTAAATTTCATTCATGGGCAATGAAAAACTAATGGATGCATGAGGTGGGAGAGGGAAGCGTGTCTCACAGAGTTGGGTCAAAGAGATTATTTTGAAGTAACACGTTGTTGGCCTGATTGGAAAAGTGAGATGAAGCAAGGCATGGAGAGCTCTTAGAGGACAGGAAATACGGCTTTCCTGTGTTCTCTAAAAAGGTGAGCACCTTGCCCTCTGTGACTCCTAATAAATATTAATAAAGGGGGATAAAGAAAGTGGTTTCAAGGACCCAAATTAAGAAGTGACTAAACTCTGAATAATAATCCGGTGCTAGAAATGGCTGATACTTAGCACATTTTGGGTACTCCAAAAATAATGATTAAATAATAACCATAAGGGTAGAGTTAATTATCTTCCTCTCAGGAGAAATGATGTTTTTAGAAGTGGTTAAAGAAAGTTTTATACTGGAAAAGGGAGAACTTAAAAGAATGAAGACTATTCCCAAGAACCCAGGAGATTATTAGTGCAATAAAAGCTAAGAGTGGACGCAAAGATTGAAATGAGGTTCTGTATTCCAAACTGTGAATGAGGTTCTGTATTCCAAACTATGAATGAGATTCTATATCCCCACTTGCCTCTAAAAAAAAAAAAAAAGTCCATTCCATTGAGTAAACATCTAAAAGAGAATTATTTCTCCTTCAAGGACCAAACTGCAGAGTAAAGGACTTTGTGGTGCTTAATTTTATATGTTAACTTGATTGGGCTAAGGGATGCTCAGATAGCTGGTAAAACATGATTTCTAGGTGTGCCTGGAAGGATGTTTTCAAAGAGATTAGCATTTGAACCGGTAGAATAAGTAAAAAAGACCTCCCTCGCCAACGTGGGAGAGCATCATCCAGTCCACTGAGGGCCCAAATAGAACAAAAAGGCAGAAGAAGGGCCAATTTGCTTGAGCTGGAGCATCCATTCGCCTCCTGCCTTTGGACACTGGTGCTTCGTTGCTGGACTTTCACACCAGATCCAGGATTTACAGTATGGGCTCCCTTAGTTCTCAGGCCTCTGGACTTGGACTGAACTATACCACCAGTTTCCTGGGCCTCCACCTTGCACACCGCAGATTGTGGGACTTCTCGGCCTCCATAATCACATGAGACAAATCTTATAATAAGTCTTCTTATATATCTACATATATATTCTATTGGTTCTGTTTCTTTGGAGAACCCTGACCCATACAGACTCCACCCCAGCTCCTGTCCCTTTCATCATTCTCTTAACTGTTTTCCAGCACATTTTTGTTTTCAAATTCAAGTCTAACTATAAAGACTAGAATGGATTTACCAAGTTGAAGACAGAAATGACAGATTGTACAGCAACTTGAAAATAAAAGAGATAAACAGACATCAGAAAGAAACAAACAAAAACATGTTTTCCATAGTACACAAGAGGACTAAATAGTTGCAGAGCTCATTCTGAAAATGGAATGTGGAAGTCAGGCCAATTATTTAAATTACTAATTCTCCGATAACTCAGTTCAGGTGGATATATATAGGCTAAGAAAACAAAACAAAACACAATAGAACAGTGGTGACAGTTATGCCAGATTGTCAACGGGTTTCCATTTTTTTGAGCTCCCCAAATTGAGTTGACAATTGCCCGTTTTGTGCTCAAATCCATATTTGTAGTCTACTTTTATTATAACACATTTCTCTCATTGATTTGTTTATATTTTGGTTAATGCACTTATACTGTGAGGTTTTTGAGGGCACTAACCATATCTTACTCATGTTTAGCCTATTCTGGGAAATAGTTGGCTCGATAATTGTTTGTAGAAATTAATTGAATCAAATTAAAATGATAGCACAGGCTTAAAATATTAACTAATCCCAACTGCTTGCTCCATATTACCCACAGGACTTAATTATGATTCTTATATAGACTTGCTACTCAGAATGATCCACAGAACCCACAACAATGGCATCACCTAGGAGCTTGTTAGAAATAGAAACTCACTTCTCAGGCCCCACTCCAGACCTACTGAATCAGAATCTGCATTTTAACAAGATCCCCAGGTGATTCATCTGCACATTTGAAGTTTGAGAAGCATGGATCTATCTACCTTAAGTCAGTTTTCACATACGCATTTTTCAGTAAGCATTTATTGTGTATCTACTATGGGCTAAGCATGGGCTCAAAGCACGATGGATAGAAAAACAAGATTTATAGCTCTTATAAAGGTTGCATTTCCAGCAGAAGAGACAAATGATAAAAACTCCCTTATAATGAATTATTTAATTAGAATATAATGATTGCTCTGTTGGAGAGGTATAGGAGCTATGAGAGATAGATCTAGCCTGGGGAATAAGGGAAGGTTTTCCCGAGAAGCTGATGTTTGAACTAAGATCTGAAGAATGAGTAAGAGTTAACTAGAGAAAAGCCTGGCAGAATGGAGGAAGGGCCTTTAGGAAAGGGGAGAGCATATGTGAAGACTCTGGGACAGAAATAAGTAGAGCGTTTTGGAGAAACTTAAAACAGCCAATGTGACTGTAGTTCAGAGAGTGAGGCAGGCAGTGAAAAGAAATGAGACATAGCTAGGACACATCATTCAAGACCTTGAAGATAATGTTGAAGATTTTGACTTTGATCCTAAGAGCATTGAAAAGCTATTAAAAAGTGTTAAGCAGGGTAATAATATGATAAAAAATATATATATTTTAAAAAGGCTCTTGGCTACATTACAGAAAATAGAAGAAACTCAAGGATGAATGCAAGGAGACTGTTCTGGTTATCTATTGCTCACTAACAAAACTTTGTGATTTAATGCAGCTATTTTATTTTGCACAAATTTTGTGAGTTAGAAATTTGGGAAGGATTCAGTTGGGCAGTTCTTTTCTGATTCCTGTGGTATCAGTTGAGGCAGGTGGGGTTGGAAGATCTTCCAAGAGCAAATGTCTGCTGCCTTGGTTCTCTCTCTCTCTCTCCCTCCTCCCCTCTGTCTCATTCTTTCTCTCCTTCTCTCCAAGACATCCTATCCTCCCGTGCCTGTGCATATAGTTTGGGTTGTTAATAGCATGGTAGTCTCAAGGTTCTAAGAGTGAATGCTACAAAAACAAGTAAAGCTGCTAGATTTTTAAGGCTTGAGTCTGGAAATTGGCATGAATTAAAGCAGTCAAGAAGCCAGGCCAGATTCATGGGGAGGATATTTAGACTACCTTCCCCTCGCCCCTGACACATGCACACACAGAATGAAAAAGCAAAGAATTTGAAGCCATCTTTAATCTACTGTAGAAAGAAAGTTGACAATTATGAAAATAATAGTTTTTGTCATCCTAACATCAAAATCTATTTTCTAATTTGGAAGAAAGCCTCCTGTGAATCTTAAGTCAAAATGAGTCAGATATGTCCATTTCCTGATAGGTGGGCCATGGACATATTTCATAGGCTTGGCCAAGCAAATGGTCCCAAACAGAACTATGACTGTGAGGGAAATGACCTTGAGTTTAGTTATCTGGAGTTTTTCTTCCCATGGTTTCTGTTGATATCCCCAAGCCACCTCTCCAGTATTCAATTGTCAGTTACCTACCCAATACCCTTAGATTATTTTTCTAAGTTAGTCACCTAGAGTTGGTTTCTATTGCCTAAAACACAGAATCCTGATCACTTGAGTAGTTCAAGCAAGAGTTAATGGTAATCTTCACTCAATGGTAGCAATGGAAAGAATTAACAGAATCAAATGATGTTAAGTAGATCAAATACATAGTGTTGGATGAAATATGAGGATGAGAGAAAAGCTTGCCAACTATGGATATGGACATTAGAAGAGGGTGACATTTTAGGGGTTCTCCCATGTTTTAAGTTTTGAACATGTTGATCTTGAAATACCTGTGACAGATCCAAACTGACATCTTGTGTGGGTAGTTCTATGTATCATTTATAGTTCACATATGATGTCTGGATAGAAATAAAAATATGGGAATAATTAGCTTATAGATGTCAAATAAAGCCATGTGTATGGATGAGTGACCCTGGAATAAAAAGAAACAATTTCTTTCTCTGTATTTATTCTCTGGTCAATAGACTTTTATTTGAACAGAGGGTGTTCCTCTACAACCTTGTCATCTCCAGAAAGAGTCTGCATTGTTGCTTTGATGGAGTACTTTAGGAGAGATATAATTATCAGACTCAAAGGGGCTCTTTTCAGAGATTTCCAAGACCTGTCATCCTTGAAGTAGCAAAAGACATACAGAGCTTAGTAGAGAAGTAAGGTGGGTTCTCACTCCTCAACTTTTGGCTCCCTAGGTTCCAAACAGCATTATGACCAGAATCCAAAAAATAATCTCATGAAAACCCCTCTTGAAATTTTTGAAATTCCTAATTAAAGAGTCTTATAAGTACAAAATGGCAAACTATCTTCTAATAATTCATGACAGATCTTGATTTTTTTAGAATACAGAATTTATTGTCTGTGAAAGAAAAGTTGCATATAAATAAATTAGATGTGCCTTGTTGCATTTAGAAGACATTAATAGAGTCTGCCTAATTACATAGAAGGGTCACCATACATCCAAGGCATGGAGTTGAGTCTTGCATAGTAAGTACTTGATATTTTTGCCCCAAGAGAGGAGGCTCTGGGGACTAATTCATGCTAACCAAATTCAAGCATGATAAATAAATCAGAATCCTAATTTATAGATTTATATTGACATATAAATAGACATGTTGGTTGGTGTACAATCCTCTCTCCTATAGAAATATGTCTTTGGGAAACCAAATCACTAACCAAAATTTGCTTGGTGAATGCAGGGAATATTTTCCAAAATTTGTTTGGTGGAACACAAGTTTTAAGTCATGTCAGTGTTAAATTTCCCCTCTGCCCCCTATAAAGGGTTCGGTGATCAAGAAAATTTATCTCTCACATTTTCTGTGTGTCAGGAATTCAGAAATGGTTTGGCTGGGCAAAACTTGGGATCTCTCATGCGGTTGCTGTGATATGATGTCTGAGATCAGAAGAGTGGATGGCTTGAGGAGCTACATGCTGGCCAGTCATGTCTCTCTCTCTTAATATAGCCTCAACGTTTTCCATGTGGTCTTTTTATGTGGGCTGATTTGGGCTTGCTCACAATATGCTAGCCTCATGGCATTTGGACTTCATACACTGAAGCTTAAAGTTATAACAGGAGTATTTCACCAAATAAGGTGGAAATTGCATCCCCTTTTCTGACCTGGCCTTGGAAGTCATGCAGCATCACATCTGCTGCATTTTGTTGGTTACAAGCAAGTCATAAGCTTGCCCAGATTTAAGGGGAGAGAACAAAAACTTCACCTTGCAATGGAAGGGGTGTCAAGGTCACATTTCAGAATGGCACTTGGAATGTGAGATAATGTTAAGGCCATCTTTAGAAAATGTAGAGTGTCACATTAGTTGTGGAACATGGTCATGTAACTCAATGTCTCAGAGGCTCAGACACCTCACATTGGAAGAAATGAATGAAAAGAGACAAAGAGAAGAAAACGTCCTGATTTTGGCATCTAGAGATCCATTATAACAAAAGATAACTATTAAATACATGTATCAATCAAGGTTGATGTAAATACCATTCCTTCCTTGGCTTCAATCTTTATTTCACCTATTTCTATATTATTAACCATCTTGAATATCTGTTTCTCATCTTTCATGATTTAAGTTCTGTCTGTATGCCAGCAACTGTCAATTAACATCTCAAAACGAGACCTCTCACCCAACCTCTGGACTCACACCTTAAACTACCTGTGAAAAACTTACCCCCTGGAAAGGATTGAGATCTTCTTATAACAAAGAGACATGGGGCTTGGGTCAAAACTGCTGCTTTTTTTGAGCTGCAGAATATACTTACCTTAGACTTGCTTGCCGCTTGGCCAGTGGTTCTCCAAGTGTGACCTCTAGACCAACAATGTCAGTATCACCTAAGAACTAGTACCGTGTATTCTTGGGATCACCCAGCTCTCCTGAATCAGAAATTCAGGGAGTGGGGCCCAGAAATCATGTTTTAACAAGTCCTTCCCGTGACTCTGCTGCACACTCAAATTTGAGAACCACTGGCTTCGGCCAGATGTTTCGGAGATCTGAGAACCGTTACCTTAGCTCTTCCTCACTCACCACTTCATATTTCTCTTTCTCATTCCCATTTTATTATGGCCAACCTAAAGCTCATAAGCTATGAAATCTCTTCTAATTTTTAGTAGGCAGAGCAGAATCCCATTCATATGTTTCTCATGTTGCAATAGAAAAAAAAAAAAAAGCTTTTTCTTTTTCACCTGTTTTCTGGTAGGACCCTCGCGACATCTCAAATTTGTTATATTCTCAGGCTTCTCAGCTGGTAACAGCTCCATCCTTTTAGCATTCTTGATGTTTAGTTCTCACACATCCCAAATCAAATCCACCAGAGAATTCAGTCCGCTTTACCTTTAAAATAGATCTAAGCTCCAGCCACATCTCACCTCCTTCACCTCCATCACCTAGCCTAGCTGCCACAGTCTCCACCTGTATGACGGCCAAGGGGTCTCCCTGTGTCTGTCCCTGTCCCCTTAGACTACTCTCAACCTAAGAACCCAGGCGGTCCTTTTGCAACGTAAACCAAATCGTGTCACACCCCCACTCACAACCCTGTTAATACACCCAATTTTTCTTAGACTAAAAGCAAGTCTTTCCCACAGCCTGCAAGGTGAGGCCTGGCCCACCTCTGCCCCTTATCTCTGACCTCCCCCTACTTTGTCTACTTATTCTGGTCTCTTCCAGTTCCCGCCTGCTTGCCTTAGGGGAGAATGGACACAGCCTGAGGGCTCTGGGTGTCTGACGCAGAGAGCAAAGAGGTACTGCTGGAGACCAGAAGAGCAGCTTAAACCCTAATGGAAGAGAGCACTGAACTACTGGCTACTGCAAAAAATCAGAGATAAGTGTAAAACAGGTCACCTGACAGTAATTTTCCCCTGAGCTACCTGAGACAGGCAGGGAAATAAGGTAATTTTTCTGTTTGTCCACTGTGTGTTTGTTCCCATTTTCCTATTGTTTAAACACCTCAGACAAAAATCTCAACAAAGATTTTTGAGAGCTCTGTCTCATGAGACTCGCCAGTAAGTATTCATTGGATGGTCAGTTATAAACCACCTACAACCAGATGAGTGAGAGTTTATTATATTGAAGGAAACCTCAGGTATAGTTGGACTCTGCATTCTGGGGTTGTTAGAGAATCCTCAGTCTCTGAATTTGGAATGGGATGAGTTGAGAATATGAAGATTAGGGCACCAATCTACTCTTAGTAACTTGCTTTTTGAAAGAGCAGAAGCGAATGCAAGCTTTGATGGGTGCCAGAGTTGAAGAACAGAACTATAGGCCCTTCGCACACTTTGATTTGGAAAGAGTCGCCTTTCACAATGGGGTTCAAAGCCTGGATCTTTACTCTTGGAATGCGTTTCTTGCTGTGAGCATAAGCACTCCCAGCACTTGATTTCCAAAAGGAATTCCTTAGACTTTCTTTCTTTCCTCCTTCCCTCCCTCCTTTCCTCCTTCCCTCCCTCCTTCCCTCCTTCCCTCCCTCCCTTCTTTCCTTCCGAATTTATTTTCAAGTAATCTCTATATCCAACATGGGGCTCAGACTAGATGGTAGTGTCGCTCTCTCTTTCTTTCTCTCTCTCTCTCCCTCTTCACCCTTTTCACCCAAAGTCAAAATTGCAGGTGACATTCGGTTCTGTTCTACTTTAATTCCCAGAGTAAAAACCTCCATTCTGTGGAGCCTACCATCTTGTTCCCCTTTCCACCTGTGTGATATATTTACTAAATGAGAGAATGAAATTCGTACATTTTTTTAAACCTTATTTTTAGCCTCTCAGGTCTAGGATTCTGTGAAACTTGCCTCTTCAAAAGCCCACAGCTGCAGAAGTTGGTTCCCTATGGCTCTACCTCTAGGATCATGTATGGTTTCCGACCACGGACTCCAAAGTGTTTAACAACGTGCCACAAAGTATCATGGGAACTGACCGGGTGCAAGGTGTAGTGTTAGTTGTAATTGCTGAAAATATAAAAGGTCGTAGTGTAGTGGGGAAGTCACCACATAAACCATTGGTAACCAGAAATGTGGCAGAGTATCAGAGATGCCTGGGAAGCCGGGGTACCCAAGGAGCTCAGCGGGGGGAGTCGGGGATGGAGATCTAGAGCGGGAGATGCCCCAACTCGAATGGAGCATGAATAGGGCTTGTCAGGTTACTAAGTAAATATATCATTTCATAGCAGATTTCTAACTGTTTCTGTCCATGAGCCCTCATAACTTATATTTCTCAAAGGATCCACTAAGACCTAGGAAGATAATTAATTTTTTTAAAAAATAAAAACAGATAAATTTGAAAATTATGTTAGAGCTGGAGTTCTATGCTGTGTGGGTTTGTTTGTTGTCCTTAAGGAAAGAAGGTAGGTGGGGTTTCTGGCAAGCTCTGCCAGCCCCCTGGGATTCAAATGTGGCCACCTTAGTATCTGAAAATTGAATTTTGAAACATGAATATACTTACCCTTTTTGTAAATAAGTGATGATAAAAAAGGAAATGTGAGATTTGTATCTTCCACACCTGGCACAGAGTTGGTGTGTTTTCAGTACTCTGCCTTGTTGAATGAGTGACTGTCTTGTCACACTTTGAGCAGTTTTTCTTCCTGGTCAAGAATGTTCAGGGGCGCCTGGGTGGCTCAGCCAGTTAAGCAACTGCCTTCGGCTCAGGTCACGAGCCCAGCGTCCTGGAATCTAGTCCCTCATGGGCTCCCTGCTCAGCGGGGAACCTGCTTCTCCTTCAGCCGGCCGCTTCCCCTGCTTGGGCGAGCTCGCTTGCTCTCTCTGACAAATAAATAAATAAAATCTTTAAAAAAAAGAATGTTCATTAATTGTGACTGCCCTTACACATGCACGCACACACACACACACACACACTCTCTCTCTCTCTCTAAACCTTTTCTAAAACAGTTTGCTCTCCAATATATTTTTGCTGAATGTTTCTCTCCCACATTTATCTTTCCCCTCACAGAATTTTTGTTAGTCATTAAGTCATTATTAGTACACTGTCTCCCCTCAACCACCAACCCACACAGTCAATTTAGAAGTTTATGCATTAAGTTTTGTTCTCTAATTGTTCCATCTGTAAATTTCTTGTTCCTCTGATGAGATAAAGCTTCTTGAAGTCAGGAACCAACTCTCATACGTATTCTCATCTTCCCAAAGTACCTTGATAAGGTGGCAATGTCGGCTTTATTAACTTCATACTGTCAACAAAAAGAATTAACCTTTCATCCCATTAACAAATCTTTCAGCAATATTCCCTCTGCATGGGTACATTCCCCCATGCTCATCTGTACCCGCACACATGCACACACACACACACACACACACTCATACTCACATACACACTCACACACAAACTACTCGCGTGCATCAATCAGGTCTTCAGCTTCTGCTTGCATAGCCTTAATCTACTAGAAATGCCAACAACATGCCCTCACATCTTTCTCCCCTAAAGTCACCTTTCATACTATTATAAAAATGCTTAACTGGCCTATAAAATCAGGTATTTTTAATGTATTTTGACAGCATACTTGGTAAGGTTAATAGTCTCCTACTTTACAGATGGAACTTTGGAGTCAGAGAAGTTCAGAGATTTGTCAGTACGTTGCAGGATAATCCACAAAGAATGGTGGAAAGAGCACCCACTATTGTGCTACCTATTTAATATCGTGTCTTTATTATCGAGTCTTTTATATTTTTTGAACACCCTCATTCTTTTTAATATTTTAGAATTCAACATTTATGAAATATAATTTCATGTGAGGAAGACTACAAAAAACGTGTTTTGGACACATTGTGATAATATATCTGACTACATTTTGAAAACTGTAAAGTAATATACAAATGTACAGTATTATGTTTTCAAGAAACTTTGGCATCCCTAACAATGTCTGCTCATGAGAATTGATCGAAACAGAACTTGTTAAATGTTATCCTTCATTTTCAATGATATATACACGAAGGTATAATTGATAGGAACTATCTGTAAAGTTGTAGGTGATATGGTGACAATAAATCATAGGGTAAAACGTTCTGGTCTCCCACAGGAAGCTGAAATATTGTAGCTATAAATTATACATGAATATATAATACATGAATTAATAACTATATACACTGATACAAAATAATCCTTTGATAAGAATTTTGATTTGGATCGTTTTTACTAATGAATTAAGAATTTTTAAAAATCTAAATAGCTCTCCTCTTGCCACCATCCAGTTCTAAATCAGTAAAATAAAATGTAGTTTTCAACCAGTTAAAACAAATGAATAAAATATCCTTTATTCAAAGACTCCCGGAATTGGTTCTGGTGATGAGTGCTATACTCAATAGTTTACATCCCGTAATTTGTGTACTACTGCTTCTATTACCAGAAATTCCTTATTTTAGAGAGAGAAATAATCTGATGGTTTAAAGAGAGAATTAGCATGACAAAATCCAGAGTACCGTTTTACAACCCTATCATAATTGAAATAGCTTCAGGTCTGTTTCTCCTGGCCCAGAGCCATTAAGATGGGAAGGAGGGGACTCGTCCTTGTCATAAAAACTCTGTTCCTGTTTCCTTGTAGTTCCGCAACTTCAGAGAAGGGTGAGAACATCCAACCAGGCAGTGTTATCAAAATGGCCAAGGAAACAGAACATTCTCCAAAAAGTTTCATGGCACTGAGATTAATTTATCAACATTTGATTTATAGAGAGGGACACACTTACTCCATAAAAGCACGTGCATTTCACTCTAGCCATTCTGGTAGCTGATTCAATCTTTGGAGTCATCTAAGGTCACCACCACTGAATGTGAACGCGTAAACTGAATTTAAGTGGAGGATGAAGACTGCCCTCCTCATCCCCATCACCCAGACAGGTAACCCAAGTCATTCGTTATTTTTTTTTTTTTAAGATTTTATTTATTTATTTGACAGAGAGAGACACGCAGCGAGAAAGGGAACACAAGCAGGGGGAGCGGCAGGCAGAGGGAGAAGCAGGCTCTCCACTGAGCCGGGAGCTTGATGCGAGACTCGATTCCAGGACCCTGGGATCATGACCTGAGCCGAAGGCAGACACTTAACAACTGAGCCCCCCCGGCCCCCCAGGTCATTCATTATTTCATTTAACCTACATGCCACTTTTCCTCAGAATAGAGAAAAAGTTGGGAACCTAAGCTTACAAAGCTGAGCAGTTGGTAACTGCCACTGCACCAGCAATCTGAAGGATTTGCACGCAATCTCTAGTCCTGCAAAGAAACTTACCTAGATAAACCATGGTGTGAAATGGGAAGATAGTGAGTATTGCTTTTTTGTTATCTCTGAATGATCTGGTTTTTATTCTTATAAAAATTAGGCTTGAGGGGGCACCTGGGTGGCTCAGTCGGTTAAGTGTCTGCCTTTAGCTCAGGTCCTGATCCCAGGGTCCTGGGATCAAGTCCCACATTGGGCTCCCTGCTCAGCAGGGAATCTGCTTCTGCCTCTCTCTCTCTCTGCCTCCCTCTCCCTCTGCCTGCTTGTGCGTGTGCTCTCTCTCTCTCTCTGTCAAATAAATAAAACAAAATCTTTAAAAAAAAAATTAGGCTTGGAGGTCCAGGTGACATCACTTTCTCTGGTTTTGTTCTTCTTCCTTCTTTTGCTAATCCTCCTCCAGCTCTCCGGTATCCCATCTTCATCCTGTTCCCACTCCCTGAGTTCAGATTAATTGTGCCTTGTGTCTCCAGTTCTCAGGTTTTTCCCACACTTGTGGTCAAGATCAGCACAGTCCATTTACCCAGCCACTTCCTCCTGGCTCCCATTATTCAGAATACAGCAACTATATGCCAACCCATTACTAATAATGATTGCCCCTGAGAGTATTACAGTGCTAGTAAGCTAAAAGACTGGCTTCATGAGCTCCTGCCAGAACTTATTTTGGTCTTATTTTGTCTAATCTCAATTACTTTACAAAATTTTTCTAGTTTTATAGTAAAGTTGGAAGTCCTTTTATCTTCTTTCTGCCTGGAGATAAAGATACTGGGATAGTCTTCCTCGGGGATTTCTATACTGAAAGTCTACCCTAGAATCAACAGCTTATCTGGTCTAGGAGCTGCCTTTTTTTTAAATGTACTGATATGTCATATGAGGTTGTATCCTCTATGCTTTCCCATGCTTGCCTGCATGTTAAGTTGCTGAGGCACACTATTCTTACAATGCTACCTGTGTTAGTCAGGGTTCTGCAGAGAATGGGAACCAATGGCGGGGGGGCAGAGAATAAGAGATTTATTATAGGCATTGGTTCACACAGTTACAGAGGCTGGGAAGTCCCACAGTCTGCCATCTGCAAGCTGGAGAACCAGGAAAGACAGTGGTATAATTCAGTCTGAGTCTAAAGGCCTGAGAACCAGGGAAGCCAATCATGTAACTCCCAGTCCAGGGTCAAAGGCCTGAGAATGAGGGGGCAACTGGTATAAGTCACAGAATCTGAGGTCCAAGAACCAGGAGCTCCAGTATCTGAGAGCAGGAGAAAATGGACCTCCCAGCTCAAGAAGAGAGAGAGAGAGAATTCTCCTTTCCTTTTCCTTTTGTGTTCCATTTAATGCCCCAAAGGATTGGGTGATGCCCACCCATATCGATGAAGGTATATCTCTTTACTCAGTCTACCGAATCAAATGCTAATATCTCTTCAAGAAACACTCTCAGAGACACACCCAGAAATAATGTTTTATCAGCTATTTGGGTATCTCTTAGCACCATTAAGTTGACACATAAAATTAACCATCACAGCACCCTAGTGGGTTCAATCCATAGTTCATATTTTTCCCTTGGCACCTACTCTACTTTGTTTCCCAAATCCTACACTTTGAGCACCATCTGGCATCACCTGTGCTATTGCTTTCCCCAAAAGCCAGGTCTCTTTTGGGCTGGGATTCATCCACCAGCGCCACCATATTGTTCCTGGGTCATTCATCTTTCTCTGGGAACAATCTACAATTCTTTAAAAATTCCCCAAGGAGTTTATCACTTTTCATGAATTTTCTTCCTCATTTTCTCCAGTAGAAAGTTAATTAGAATATTTAGAATAAACTTGTATAATAAGCCATCATTCCATTTTTATTTATTTATTTATTTATTTAAAGATTTTTTATTTATTTATTTTGACAGAGAGACAGAGAGAGAGAGAACACAAGCAGGGGGAGTGGAAGAGGGAGAAGCAGGCTTCCCACCGAGCAGGGAGCCCGATGCGGGGCTCGATCCCAGGACCCTGCGATCCTGACCTGAGATGAAGGCAGACGCTTAACGACTGAGCCACCCAGGCACCCCACCATCATTCCATTTTTAAAATTTACATTCCCCTGGCAGCTCTTCTGTGATTACAATGGTCCCAATATGATTCCTCTCCCAAGAAGAGAATATTGCTAATACCATAAATGCTTGCACTGGATCTTGTCTCCTTCCGTTGCTCATTCTGCTAAAAGTGACATGGTGGCATGCTACTAGCTCATTTCTGTAGTGTACTTTGTTGAGAAAACAGTTAAGAGTGGAACTGTCCAAAATTCAAAAATCTTGAAACTTAGTCTTCATAAATGTAACTGTGTCATCCTATCCTTACATATCTAAAAGGGATATAGACAGGCTCAATTATTATCAGAAAGGGGGCAGTTGTAGTCATATCTAAATGCTCTAAAAGTCAGAAGGATGCTGCAATATATCTTTAATGGTTCCACTGAGTTTCTTTTTAGCCTAGACACTCCACCTTGAATGCAAATCCTGAATTACCTACCTGCCCCATTGTTCTCTCTGCTCCCAACCCCAGGATCCATGTTGCATGTTACAGTCATCACATGTACTCAAGTCAGGAATTTCTTTTCATCTCATTTGGCCAAGACAAACATATATCTTCTCACCCTCTTTCTTCAACATAGAGAACCAACACTATAAACCTTTCTTGTATATCATAGCATAACTTTAAAATGCAGTGTATGTATATACACACACACACACACACACACACACACATATACATACACATACACACAAATGTTTCACAAGGTGTTACATAATAGCCTGTACTTACAAGAGTGAGTATGGAAAGAATCATGGAGTTAAAGTGGATCAAGCCATAATTGCTCCCCCAAAATTCCCCTTGTCCTGTGTATACTTAAGTAGGGAATGTGAAAAATGAGGAAAGAATTCTTCACAGAAAGGTTAGAATAGCCATACTGGCAAGCACAAAATGGCAGTAAAGGGTAGTTGGTCCATGCCTACTTTCATCCCCGCTGGTGCCTCAACACAAGTCACAACTCCTGAGCAATGACTGTGGGAAGTGGCCACCCAGCATCTGCAGAACTGTCCACCCCAATCACACACCAGACCATGACTGTGGAAGCACATTTTAACAGAACCTCCAGTTTGAAGAGACTTATAAAGTGGTCTTTGCCACAGGGAACATCTTTCAAACTTGCAGAGACAATTCCCAGATGGGTTGTCTGTAGATGCAATCTGGACTGGGGCTGTCTGTCACCTCCAGCTAGGAGGCAGTCTGGCAGCACAGAAAAAGAGCATGGAGAAAAAAGGAAGATGGAAGCAGTCAATGCAGCTCTTATTAAGTGACCATCATTCCCATCTAATCCTTCACCTTTATCTGAAAAGTCTTCCTTATTTTGTTTTGTTGCTATTGTGTAGAGAAAATGTAGATTCGGTCTAGAAACTATTGCATCTGTTCAGATGGAGAACTGCATGTGCCCCTTGAACTTTGTGTGAAATTTAAAATGTATGTGAAATATTTTGGAAAATATACTGAATTTGCCATACAGTTAAAGAAATATATAGCATACATTACCATTAATTATTAGCATATATCGTTTGGAAAATTTAACCCAAACCAAAGCAATTTATCAATGCAATAGGAAAAAAAAGTCTAAAAATGTTTTGAAAGGATGTTAGCACATGTAGTTTGTAGACGAGAAAACTACACTCAGAGAGACCGATTTGCCAAGATTACATTGGTGGCAGAATGAGGATTAGAATATGTCATTTGCCTCCTTGTCACTGCCACTTCCTACATATCACATACTTCCAATTGTTTGACGCCGAACAGTCAAACAATTGATGTGCTTTTCAACAGGTAGCTGTTGCATTATGTAAGCAGTGTGGGAAAGACATTTGCAAAAACTTATTAGGAATATAAGATATAACATCCTGATTACTGAAGGGAACTGTTGTAGACCTAGCTGTACTTTCTCAAACACAGCAATCCGCAGATTAGTATAAGTAATTTGGTCAAGCACCAACTTAAATCAATCATGCTGCAAAAAAGGATATGAAAGTTCAGCGTGTGCTGGGCACTGGGCATAAAAATGGAAAAGGCATAGGCCTTGCCCTCAGAGAGAAACTTACAGTTACATACATCTTTCCAGTTCTTATATTTTGTATCCTTCTGGCCAAGAAGTATTGATATACAAAGACCCCAATAAAGAACAAAGTATTAGTTTCAAATTTTTCTTTAAATATATGTAAACTATTTCCCATTATTTTCAGCTGTCAATTAAGTTTGCAGTTTTAAAACATGTCATATATTCAGAGATGCAAACCATTATCTAAAGTGCCTAAGTGTAAAGGGACTTTGTCTCTGCTGATTATTCCTAATCTCCCTGACTTCTCAACATTAGAGTGGCCTAGGGCTCAGTCTTCAGACATTTTCTTTTCTATCTACATTCATTTCCTCAGTGATCTCATCCAATCTCATGACTTTAAATACCATCTATATGCTGGCAATTTGCAAATTTATAACCTTAGCTTAGAACTTTCCCCTCAACTCCAGACACATATATCTGACTGCCTATTTGACATCTTCACTTCGATGTCTAAAAAAAACACCTCAAACTTATTACTTCTAAAACCATGGCCTTGATACATTCTGCTGTTCCTGCAGGTGTACTCATTTCAGTAAATGGTAATTCCATTCTTCGGTTGCTCAAGCTAAAACCATGGAATCATTCTTAACTCCTTTCTTTCTCTTATGTCCCCCAAATGTTCAGGAAATCTGGGCTGTCCTTTAAAAATATACCACTTGTCATCACCTCCACTGCTATGCCTTGGTCCAGGTCACAATTAGCTCCTGCCTGGATTACCACTCTAGCCTCCTACCTGGTCTCCCTGTTTCCACTTTTGCTTACCTGCAATCTCTTTATTAGGGCAACAGCCAAGGCAATCAATCTTTCCCACTCAAATCTATCCTATAGTTATCCTATTTCACCTAGATAAAAGCCCAGAGTCTTTACAGTTACCTATATGGCCCCACTTCCTCACATTTGCTGTCCCTCTCTTCATTTCCTCTCTGAACTCATCTCCTACTGCCTGTCGCCCTTCATCACTGGACACCATTGGCTGGAGCACTTGATGCTGGATTCCTCAGGGCCTTTGCACTGGCAGTTCCCTCTGCCTGGAGGGCTGTTCCCCAGATTCATTGATTTCCTTTAGGTCTTCACTCAAGTGAAAACTTCCCTGGATACCTTATCTAAAACTGCAAACTTTATACCAAAACATACATTTGCAGAATGCATCAAGGCCATGATTTTAGAAGTATTAAGCTTGAGTTTTGTTTTGTTTTTGTTTGTTTGTTTGTTTTAGACATTGAAATGAAGATGTCAAATAGGCAGTTAGATAAAACACACACAAGTGCAGCTCCCCACTTATTTTTGTAAGTAAAATTTTATTGGGACACAACTATACCTATTTGCTTATGTATTGTCTATGGCTGTTTTCTTATGGCCCCAAGAGCCAAAAATATTTATCATCTAGCCCTTTGCAGAACCAGCTCGCCAACCCCTGTGACTAGAAGCTTCAGAAGAACGGGGGTTTTATTTTATGCTCTTCTTTGTCACTAGAGTCACAGGGTCATGCCCAGCACATATCAGGTATTTGGCAAGAATGTGTAGCCTGGTGAATGAATGAGCGAATAAATGAATGAAGTGTAACTGGCTGTACACTTTTAAGGAACTGGACAGGAGAGTGAGGTTGCATTGGACTTCCATATGACTAAGGATGTTCGGCACACATTTTGGAGGGTTTTGATGAGGTGCTTTTTGTTGTTTTTCAACTAAGAAAAACATTTCTTTATATCATTTTCTTTATATCGTTCATTCTAAGTAATGATGGTCATTTCCTAGTGTTGACTTAAAGTAAAATGTAAAACAACGGGTAGAGGTATTGTTATTGTGCTAGTTATATTGTTACAGAAACACACCTATAACAGAAACATTAAATAAGCCATTTGAGAGAGCAGTTAGGTAGGAAGAAAATTGCCTGAGGTGCCAAATGAAATCACCTGCAGGACCTTTTCAGGACTGTTTACATCTTGTTACCAACCAAGTGAGAGACCAAAGCTGAACCATTTTGAATGCAAGATTGTAGAAGGTTTTGGTCACTTGAGTCCAGCAAAAAATATGGAGTCCTCTCTGGCTTTATACTTTTAAGTGACAAAATAACCTATTGCTTCCAATGAAAAGGTAAGATTGAGAGTATTTTGTTTGATCTTTGATCTCTGGTGGCACTAGAAATTTCAGTAGTAAAACCAAAACCAATGTCTCCTTTCTTTCCTGGGGAGCCAGTCACAAAGGAATTGACGCAAAAGACCCTTATCTTTAGAGGGAGGGGTTGAGGCTCTTATAGGAAGGAGGTTTCCTCTCTTTTAGGTGACATCCCAATACTCCATTCAAAAAACAAGGATTTCTGGGTTAGACTGATTGATGGCAAAGATGAAAAAACCTTGAACAGTCTGTTAGCTTGAGCTGAAAAATGTGCTCAGCTAACTGCCTTAAACATTTTAAAATGTAACTTGCTAGCTGTGGTAAAGGCTGTCGAGCTAAGATTTGGGATTAATTGTTCACTGTTCAACATGATTTGTGAATAATTGCAGAACCATAGCAATTAAATTGTACTTTCTACAAAACAGGCAGCACATGCCTCCTGCTTTAGAGAGACCCACGTTTTGGGGGGTGTGTGTGCGCATGTGCGTGTGCGTGTGCGTGTGTGTGTGTGTGTGTGTTTTGCAGATTAGCAAACCTCTGTAAATCTATTTGGATGTACAGGTGACATCTCTCTTTGAGTCTTCTCCTGAAGACCTCTGGGATATGTGCTATGTCATAAACCTGAATGATGAAAAAGCAGCAGGGCTCCTTCAGCCTCTAATTGGAACCACTCAATGTTGCAAAGAAACTGAGCAACTCTTTATTATTCCATTTAATGGGTTTTTTTACATTCACAAATCATTCATCAGTATCATCTGAAAATGAAAAATGATAAGCACAGTGATATTTGGCACTATACATCCGGTTTGTTACCCAAAAGTTGGTGTGTAGGTACAAAAGTATTAGCGATGAAGTCATCCCCTGGAGAGGATGCAAAAGGGGACTTGTTGTTCAGTTCTGGCTGAATTCCCAGGTTTGGGCCAGTGTGAGTCTACTGGAATCAGTGATAATGTTTTCTGTCATGGTTGTAAAATACTTTCAGAGAAGCATAAAGTTTTTATGAGAAGAACAGTAAAAGAGATAACTTCTTCTATGCCTGGGGGTTAATATTTGTTCTTGTTGGCTCATTTGAGGGGAGCAGAGGTTGAGATGGAGAAATGAATGCACAAAGCTTCGAGTTCCCTCTTGCTGCTACGCAGTGTACATAGTAGCTTCCAGATAGGCACAATTGCCCCAAATTTAGAAGCCCTGACAAATCCCCAGGTCACTAGATCGAAACATTGGCACTTGCTGGCTTTGTGTACGTCATAGGCCCCATCACATTTTTCTTTCCCCTCTGCCCCTCCCCCCCTTTTTTCCATTAGGATGATACAATTATTTGTGTGATGGGTTTCCAGGTTTCAAATATTATTTATTTAGAATAGTTGATCGTAATATGTCAGTGAGGTTTAGCGACCTTCCCAAAGAATGGGAATGTTAGGTTGCTCCAACCACATGCTGTCAAAGACTATTTTAAGTGCCCTGTTTCATCAAGTAAATGCAGTTAGTTAAATTGAATTTGGAAGATTTTCTCCTCTTTGTGATGAATAGAGAATGATTATCATACCTGTGATACTCCTGACTTCCCCTTTGTACAAGTAGAGTAGTCGTTCTGATCTTGAAGTTTATTAGAGCTTTAAGCTGTCAGGTTATTACTGTCAGTTTCAAGAAAAGAAAGAGTTACTGATGTAAAATTAATTTATTGAATGGAATTGTTTTGCCCTCAGGGAATAACATCACCATTTAATTTAATTTCCCCATCATATTGTCTCATTTGTGGAGGAAAAAATAACTTTTCTTTTTAACAGAATAAAGTGCATTATGCTGAGTGGTGTACTTTATCCTTACAGGTTTTACTTGTTCTAGATCATCAGTTGTCATAACAACATGATATATTGTGCAGTAACTCTTGCTTGCTGAATTTGGGAAAACAGCATTGGTTTTGATATTTACTTCTAAGAAAATGTTAGGAGGATTTAGTAACATTTATAAAAGTTCTTCTCTGGTTACTCTTTTCAATATCAAACAGTTTCACTCTGCACTGTCCTATACAAAAATATTTTAAAAGTACATCTATTTATATTTTTAAATAAGCTCTGAAATCATAAATGTCCTTGTCACTAGTGGTGTTCTCATTGTTGGCTCAAAGACACAACTATGGTCTCTAGGGATTCAGAACACAGGTGCACTTGGCCTAGTAGGTGGGATTGGAAGGACATAGATACAAACACTAAACAAAGAGCCTAGTATTTAAGCCACTTTTCAAGGAGAAGCCTGCAGAGGTCCTGGAGGCAAAGGTGGAGTCTTGGAGAAAACCACTCTCATGATGCATGAAACACTAAGACTCTTTTTGAGTCCTGTTCCCAGAGGGTATTTCTTTACAGACAGCAGTTGAGTATCACACTAGAAAGTTTTGTCATGTATACATAGATCCAGGAAAATAAATAAACTACGCTAGTTACAAAATGAAATCCACAAGGACTTCATTTCTCTCTGTGTGTGTATTCTATTAAAGCACCACGGTCTCAATATCTCCTCTCTTCCTCCTCAAAATGAACCATAATGGAAAATCAATATTCGTCCGAAGAACACTTTTTGGGCACTTATTATGTAAAATGCATAATATTTACCTCTACAGTTCGCAAGAAGATTCAGAGCACACCATTTATAACCTCGCAGAGTCTGCAATCAGATACTAAAGGCAATACAATTATACCAAGAACACGGATACAGAATAGAGCCTGGTAATAGAGCAGATGTCCAGGTCATGTATGCACACATACAGCTGTAATTGCTCTTAAAATCTTGCATATTTTCAAATTGGTAAATAAATGCTGTCCCCCCACAAGTGCCCACCCCCAGCCCAGCCCCCAAGTCCCTCTTCAAGGACCTTCATTTCCTCCACACTTCCTCTGAAACTGAAGTGTTACACACCTGCACAGCAAGAGGCCCTGAAGGACCCTGCTGCATGGAAGGAACTCATTCCAACTGATAAGCATCTGAGCTAGTACCAGTTTTTAAACATTTTGAATATCATCTCTAGCAGAAAGTACTATTAGAATTGTAAAAGTTTGCAACACATGAAACTGCCATTTTATCATTCAAGAACAATCACGTATCAGTAATTGCATACGGTTCCATCCATGCAAACAGGTGTTAGAGAAGTTCAAAGGACAGAGCGATTATACCCTGTTGTGTTGAGAAGGCATCTTGACTCTAACTTGCTGGCCCTCAAATTTCAGTGTACATCCAAATCCCCTGTGAAGCTTGTTAAGACACAGCTTGTAGTAGGGCTGGGTGAAGGCCTGAGAAGTCCCATTTCTAACAAAGTTCCCAGGTGTTGCTGCTAGTCTTGGAAGCACTGAGAGCACAGCAGCTTTCCATTCTTCCTGGGAGAAAGTGTTTTTTTATTATATAGTTCTTATAAACCAATAAGGAAAAGATGAGTCTCTTAATTTAAAAAAATTGTCAACATGCTGTATTGGAAAATCACCAAAGGAAAATACAAATGAGCAATTAATACAAAAAGTAATCAAGATACAAATGTAGGGATCCAAAGGGGCATGTGCACCCCGATGTTTATAGCAGCAATGTCCACAATAGCCAAACTATGGAAAGAGCCAAGATGTCCATTGACAGATAAATGGATAAAGAAGATGTGGTATATATACAATGGAATATTATGCAGCCATCAAAAGGAATGAGA